>NC_092532.1:1445634-1757301 GCF_037038585.1 Patagioenas fasciata
CTGGGATGTCACAATGGGTCCCAGTGACAAAGGGGGTCCCCATGGTGCGACAACGAGCTCTGGGGATAAAGGGGGTCTCCAGGATGTCACAATGGGCCCTGGGGACAAAGGAAGTCCCCAGAATGCCACAATGGGTCCTGGAAAGAAGTGGGGTCCCCACGGTGTAACAATGGGCCTTGGGGACAAAGGGGGGTCCCCAGGATGTCACAATGGGCCCCGGGGACAAAGGGGTCCCCAGGATGTCACAATGGGTACTGGGGACAAAGGCGGGGTCCCCATGGTGTCATAATGGACCCAAGTGACAGGACGAGTCCCCACGGTACCACTATGGGCCCTGGAGACCAGGGGGTTCCCCGGATTTCACAATGGGCCCTGGGGACAAGGGGGGTCCCCAGGATGTCACAATGGGCCCTGGGGACAACGAGGGGTCCTGGGACGTCACAATGAGCCCTGGGGAGAAAGGGGGGTCCCCACCCTGTCAGAAGGGACCCTGGGGACAAGGTGGGGTCCTGGGATGTCACAATGGGCCCTGGGGACAAAGGGGGTGTCCATGGTGCCACAATGGGCCCTGGGGACTAGGGGGGGGGGTCCCCTCGGTGCCACGATGGGCCCTGGGGACAAGGGGGTCCCCAGGATGTCACAATGGGCCCTGAGGACAAATTGGGGTTCTGGGATGTCACAATGGGCCCTGGGGACAAAGGGGGTCCCCAGAATGTCACAATGGGCCCTGGGGACATTTGGGGTCCCCAGCATGTCACAATGGGCCCTGGGGACAATGGGGGATCCTGAGACGTCACAATGGGCCCTGGGGACAAAGTGGGTCCCCATGGTGTCACAACACCCTGGGGACAATGCAGGGTCCCCAGGATGTCACAATGGCCCCTGGGGACATTAGGGGTCCCCACGGTTTCACGATCTTAACCCTTGACACCCCCCAACTACTGGGTCCTTAGGGTTACTCCCGGGTCCCTCCTGAACTGAATCCCTGCCCGAACTCCTGGGTCTGATAGAGGGCACGAACATTTTAAGGGTTAACAAAACATAATTGGGTGCCCACTAACGAGCCATCACTTTAGGGCTGAGCCACACGAGCCCTTAGTTCAGAGCTTTAGGTGAACTCATGGTAAGGAAACCAGAACCCAGCAGTGCCAGGATCAGGAGTTTTACGGCACCAGCTGTGAACTCGAGGGGACGAGAGAACCGAGATTTACAGCAAAAAGGGGGTGCCAGGCTGGGTTCAACCGACCTGGAGCTTGGGTCCCAGTCCATTCAACACAAGGAGCCAAACCTGAGGAAGCTGAAGGAGCCTTCATCCAAAGACCCCTCCTCCAGAGCACCAGGTGGCGCCGCGCAGGCGAACAGGGGGCGTCCAGGCGGAGACTACGGCAGTGATGAGCGGGAAAGGTTATGGATGTGTGCGGGCGCTCCGGGGTCGCTGGGACACGAGCACCTCGCTGTATTTAAACGCAGCTCCTGCCGCTCGGAGCGGCGCACGAGGGGTGGAACCATCGCTCCCCTTGCGCCCGACGGCGAAACGAACGCAGCTGCTCTGGAGCCCTGCGGGGTGTGGAGGTTCATGGCTCCGGAGGCTGTAAAGTTGTTTCTGCGCCTCCGTTCCCCTCATGGCCCCCCCATTCCCTTCACACGAACCCCCAATCCACCCCCCACCCCGACCCCCAGCTCCCCCCCCCACCCCGACCCCCAATCCACCCCCCACCCGACCCCCAGCTCCCCCCACCCCGACCCCCCAATGCCCCCCAGTTCCTCCCCAGACTGACCCCCAATGCCCCCTCACACCGACCCCCAAGGCCGCCCCCGCACACCAACCCCCCAGTTCCCCCCTCAAACACCGACCCCCAATCCCCCCCCGGACCCTAATTCCCCCTCGCACCGACCCCCAATGCACCCCCACACACTGACCCCCAGTTCCTGCCCCCCACACCAACCCCTAATGCCCCTCACATCGACCCCCAAATCCTCCCCACACTGACCCCTCAAATCCTCCCCAGACCAACCCCCAACTTCCCCCACACCGACCCCCAATTCCCCCTCACACCGACCCCCCAAGCCCCCCCCACCGATCCTCAATTCCTCCCCACACCGACCCCCAATGTCCCGCTCACACCGACCCTCAGTTCCTCCCCCACACCGCCCCCCAATTCCCCCCTCACACCGACCCCAAATCCCCACCACCACACTGCCCCCCAAATCCCCCCCTCACACCGACCCCCAATGCCCCTCACGCCGACCCCAATTCCTCCCCCCACACCGACCCCCAATGCCCCTCACGCCGACCCCAATTCCTCCCCCCACACCGACCCCCAATGCCCCTCACGCCGACCCCAATTCCTCCCCCCACACCGACCCCCAATGCCCCTCACGCCGACCCCCAGTTCCCCTCACAACCTCCACCAAAACGGCGGCGCCTCCCTCTCCTCCCTCCCGCCTTTTCCCGCCACACACTCCCGGACGTGACGCCGGCGAGGGGGCGTGGCCGGCGGCGAGGGGGCGTGGCCGCGGCGCCGGCGGGCGGGAAGCACCGGGGCGGGAAGCGCCGGGTGAGGAGATCGCGTCCCCTCGGGTCCCTCGTGTCCCTTCATGTCCCATCGCGTCCCCTCGGGTCCCTCGTGTCCCTTCATGTCCCATCGCGTCCCCTCGGGTCCCTCGTGTCCCTTCATGTCCCATCGTGTCCCCTCGGGTCCCCTCATCGTCCCCTCGTGTCCCCCGGGTCCCCTCGTGTCCCCTCATCTCCTCAGCACCCCCGCTGGAGCCCGCCCGTCCCTCCCCTCCAGGAGAGACCCCGGGGCTGGGGCAGATCCGCCATCAATCCCCCCACAGACTTTTTCCCTCTTTCCTCCCCCTCTTCCCTCTTTTGCCCCCTTTTCCCCCTTTATCCCTCTTTCCCCCCTTTTTCCCTTTCCCCCCCTTTTTCCCTCTTTTCCCTCTTTCCGCCGTTTTTCCCTCTTTTCCCTCTTTCCCCCCTTTTCCCTCTTCCCCCTTTTCCTCCCCTTTTTCCCTCTTTTCCCTCTTTCCCCCTTTATCCCTGTTTCCCCCCTTTTTCTCCCTTTCCCCCCTTTTTCCCTCTTCCCCCTCTTTTCCCCCTTTTTCTCCCTTTTTCCTTCTTCCCCCCCTTTTCTGCCTTTTCCCTCTTTCCCCCTTTATCCCTCTTTTCCCTCTTTCCGCCCTTTTCCCTCTTCCCCCCTTTTTCCCTCTTTTCCCTCTTTCCCCTTTATCCCTCTTTGCCCCCTTTTTCCCTCTTTTTCCTCTTCACCCCCTCTTCCCCCTCTTCCCCCTTTTTCCCTTTTCCCCCCTTTTCCCCCTTTTTCCTCTTTCCCCCCTTTTCTCCCCTTTTCCCTCTTCCCTCTTTTCCCTTCTTTCCCCCCTTTCCCTCTTCCCCCCTCTTTCCATCTTATCCCTCTTTTCCCCCTTTATCCCTGTTTCTTCCCTTTTCCCCCCCTTTCCCTCTTTCCTCGCTTTTTCCCTATTTTTCCCTCTTTCCCCCCTTTTTCCCTCTTTTCCCTCTTTCCTCGCTTTTTCCCTCTTTTTCCCTCTTTCCCCCCTTTTTCCCTCTTTCCCCCCTTTTTCCCTCTTTCCCCCCTTTTTCCCTCTTTTCCCTCTTTCCTTGCTTTTTCCCCCTTTTCCCTCTTTCCCCCCTTTTCCCCCCTTTTCCCTTTTCCCCCCTTTTCCCTTTTTCCCCCTTTTCCCTCTTTCCCCCCTTTTTCCCTCTTTTCCCTTTTTCCCCCTTTTCCCTCTTTCCCCCCTTTTTCCCCCTTTCCCCCCTTTTCCCTCTTCCCCCGTTTCCCTCTCCCGTTTTCCCGTCCCTCCTCCCATTCCCGTGCAGCCCAACCCCTTCCCCCCTTTTCCCCAGAGCAGTTTTCATACAGATCCCCCCTTTCCCCCCAGCCCCGAACCCCCGGGGGTTTCTCAGCATCAGCAGCCACTTCACTCCCCCCAATTTAACTCTTTGTGTCCCTTTTCCAGGCTCTTTGGGAGCCCGGGTGTCCTGGGGCCGCTCTGGTTTTTGCTCCGGGGTGTTTGGAGCCCGGTGACCATGGACCTGTTTCCCTTGGGCGACGAGCTGCGTGGCTTTGCCCAGAGCCCCGGGCTGCTCTGCGGGGAAGCGCTGGAGCCCGACCTGGAGCCCAGTCTGAGCCTGGAGCCCGACCTGGAGCCCAACCTGAGCCTGGAGCCTGACCTGAGCCTGGAGCCCAACCTGGAGCCCAACCTGAACCTGGAGCCCATCCTGAGCCTTGAGCCTGACCTGGAGCCCAACCTGAGCCTGGAACCCAACCTAGAGCCCAACCTGAGCCTGGAGCCCAATCTGAGCCTTGAGCCCAACCTGGAGCCCAACCTGAGCCTGGTTACTAATGATCAGTATTTACCAATGATGGTCATAATTTATTAATAGTGATCAGTATTTATTAATAACAACCAGTATTTATTAATGATGGTTAGTATTTATTAATGACAATTAGTATTTATTAATAACCACCAGTATTTATTAATAACGGCCAGTATTTATTAATGGCGGTCAGTATTTCTTAATGACAATCAGTATTGATTAATGATGGTATTTATTAAGGATGATTATTATTTATTAATGATGATCAGTATTTGTTAATGGTGATCGGTATTTATTAATGACGATCAGTATTTATTAATGACCGTCACTATTAATGATGATCAGTATTGATTAATGATGGCGAGTATTTATTAATGATGATCAGTATTTATTAATAACAGTCAGTATTTATTAATGACAATCAGTATCGATTAATGATTGTGAGTATTTATTAATGATGATCAGTATTTATTAATGATGGTCAGTATTTATTAATAACGATCAGTATTTATTAGTGACGGTCACTGTTTATTAGTGACAATCAGTAATTATTAATGAGGGTCAGTATTTATTAATCCTTGTTATTTAACCCTTTTGGGTTGAAACCTTTGAGACCGAACGCCGATTGATTCCACCGGGCAAGCTCCACCTGCCTGGAGCTTCAGTGCCGACTACGCCATCTGTTCTAAAAGCGCCGCGGCTTTATCATGTTGATTTTTTTACCTATTTATCCTGATTTTTGTCACTTCAGCCACTTGGCGGCTGCTCCGGTTGAGGATGGCGGCGTCTCCATGTGCCGGAACCACGGGTGGTCGGTGGACGCCGAGAGGGGGCAGGTAACGGGCACCCATGGGTGCTGCTCATTGAGCGGGGATCTGAGCGAAGGCGGCGAGGGGGACGGCGGTGCCGTCGAAGCCCTTTGCGGGGGTCGTTACCAAATTGTGCGTAACTGGATGATTTGTGAAAGTCGCTGCCGATTGAGTGGAGATGACGGGGTGAGAAAACGAGAAATAGGGAATCGCTGCGGTGTAAAGATTCGCGTTGCGCGCTCCCGCCCGGTTTGGGTCGTGTTTAGCGTAGCGGGTTTTATTATCCTCGTTATATAATGGAGAAATAATTGGGAAGAGCAGTTTGCAAAGCGCTTTGATATCCTCCAGCGCCACCGACGCTCCCGGTTCCGTTTGTGCTCAGGTGCGCGACGCGGGCGATGCAAACACCGCGAAACCATCGTTGGGAGATGGAAACGGCGCCTCCGAACCCCCGACGCTGTCCGAAAACACCCCCCTGGTGATCCCGGTGTTGGTTCCAGTGACAAGGAACGAGGTGGGTGAGGAGTACTTGGATGGTTGTGCGATGATTCGGCAACCGGCGGCGCCGGAGTCGCTTCCCAGAGCACCCGTGTGTGTGTCCCTGGCTGAACCAAGGGTGCTACGTGCCCCAGAACCCCCCAAATTACACCCAAATAACACCCAAATACACCCGGGAGTAACCCTAAGGACCCAGTAGTTGGGGGGTGTCAAGGGTTAAGATCGTGAAACTGTGGGGACCCCTAATGTCCCCAGGGGCCATTGTGACATCCTGGGGACCCTGCATTGTCCCCAGGGCCATTGTGACACCATGGGGACCCACTTTGTCCCCAGGGCCCATTGTGACGTCTCAGGATCCCCCATTGTCCCCAGGGCCCATTATGACATTCTGGGGACCCCAAATGTCCCCAGGGCCCATTGTGACATTCTGGGGACCCCCTTTGTCCCCAGGGCCCATTGTGACATCCCAGAACCCCAATTTGTCCTCAGGGCCCATTGTGACATCCTGGGGACCCCCTTGTCCCCAGGGCCCATCGTGGCACCGAGGGGACCCCCCCCCCCCCCAGTCCCCAGGGCCCATTGTGGCACCATGGACACCCCCTTTGTCCCCAGGGCCCATTGTGACATCCCAGGACCCCACCTTGTCCCCAGGGTCCCTTCTGACAGGGTGGGGACCCCCCTTTCTCCCCAGGGCTCATTGTGACGTCCCAGGACCCCTCGTTGTCCCCAGTGCCCATTGTGACATCCTGGGGACCCCCCTTGTCCCCAGGGCCCATTGTGAAATCCGGGGAACCCCCTGGTCTCCAGGGCCCATAGTGGTACCGTGGGGACTCGTCCTGTCACTTGGGTCCATTGTGACACCATGGGGACCCCGCCTTTGTCCCCAGTACCCATTGTGACATCCTGGGGACCCCTTTGTCCCCGGGGCCCATTGTGACATCCTGGGGACCCCCCTTTGTCCCCAAGGCCCATTGTGACACGGTGGGGACCCCACTTCTTTCCAGGACCCATTGTGGCATTCTGGGGACTTCCTTTGTCCCCAGGGCCCATTGTGACATCCTGGAGACCCCCTTTATCCCCAGAGCTCGTTGTCGCACCATGGGGACCCCCTTTGTCACTGGGGCCCATTGTGACATCCCAGGACCCCCCATTGTCCCCAGGGCCCATTGTGACACCGTGGGGACCCCGCCTTTTCCCCAGGGCCCATTGTGACGTCTCAGGACCCCCTTTGTCCCCAGGGCCCACTGTGGCACCATGGGGACCCCCTTTGTCCTCTGGGCCCATTGTGACATTCCAGGACCCCACTTTGTCCCCAGGGCCCATTGTGACACCGTGAGGACCCCCCTTGTCCCCAGGGCCCATTGTGACAATTAAGGGACCCCCTTTGTCCCCAGGGCCCATTTTGACATCCCAGGACCCCACTTTGTCCCCAGTGCTCATTGTGAAATTCTGGGGACCCCCCTTGTCCTCAGGGCTCATTGTGACAGCCGGGGACCTTACTTTGTCCCCAGGGCCCATTGTGACATCCCAGGACCCCCCACTGTCTCCAGTGCCCATTGTGACATCATGGGGACCACCCTTTTTCCCCAGGGCCCATTGTGACGTCCCAGGACCCCTCGTTGTCCCCAGGCCCCATCGTGACATCCTGGGGACCCCCCTTGTCTCCAGGGCCCATAGTGGCACTGTGGGGACTCATCACTTGGGCCCATTGTGACATCCTGGAGACCCCCCTTTATCCCCAGGGCCCATTGTGACACCGTGGAGACCCCCTTTGTCACTGGGGCCCATTGTGACATCCCAGGACACCCCATTGTCCCCAGGGCCCACTGAGACATCCCGGCGACCACCCTTTGTCCCCAGGGCCCATTATGCACATTCAGGGGACACCCCTTTGTCCCCAAGGCCCATTGTGACATCCTGGGGAATCCCTTTGTCTCCAGGGCCCGTTGTGACATCCTGGGGACCCCCTTTGTCCCCAGGGCCTATTGTGACATCCTGGGGAGTCCCCTTTATCCCCAGGGCCCATTGTGACATCCTGGGGACCCCCTTTGTCCCTAGGGTTCATTGTGACATCCCAGGACCCCCATTGTCCCCAGGGCCCATTGTGAACAACCTGGGGACCCCCCTTTTTCCCCGGGCCCATTGTGGCGTCCCAGGATGCTTCGTTGTCCCCTGGGCCCATTGTGACATCCCGGGGACCCCTTTTGTCCCCAGGGTCCATTGTGACATCCTGGGGCCTCCCTTTGTCCCCAGGGCCCATTGTGACATCGCAGGAGCCCCCATTGTCCCAAGGGCACATTGTTACATCCTGGGGACCCCCTTGTCCCCAGGGCCCATCGTGGCACCGTGGGGACCCCCCCTTTGTCTCCAGTGCCCATTGTGACATCCTTGGGACCCCCTTTGTCCCCAGGACCCGTTGTGACATCTTGGGGACCCCTATGTCACCAGAGCCCATTGTGATATCCTGGGGAGCCCCCTTTGTCCCCAGGGCCCATTGTGCACATCCTGTGGACCCCTCTTTTTCCCCAGGGCCTATTGTGACATCCTGTGGACCCCTCTTTGTCCCCCGGGCCCATTGTGACATCCTGAAGACCCCCTTTGTTCCCAGGGCCTATTGTGACATGCCAGGACCCCCCCTTTTCTCCAGGGCCCATTGTGACGTCCCAGGACCCCCTATTGTCCCCAGAGCCCATTGTGACATCCCAGGACCCCCCATTGTTCCCAGGCCCCATTATACACATCCTGGGGTCCCCCTTTATCCCCAGGGCCATTGTGACACCATGGGGACCCCCTTTGTCCCCAGGGCCCATTGTGACACCGTGGAGACCCTCCTTGTCCTCAGGGCCCATTATGACATTCAGGGGACTCCTCTTTGTCCCCAGGGCCTATTGTGACATCCTGGGGACCCCCCTTTACTCCAGGGCCCATTGTGACGTCCCAGGACCCCCTATTGTTCCCAGGGCCCATTGTGACATTCTGGGGACCCCTCTTTGTCCCCAGGGCCCATTGTGGCACCATGGGGACCCCCTTTGTCACCAGGGCCCATTGTGACATCCCAGAACCCCAATTTCTCCTCAGGGCCCATTGTGACATCCTGGGGACCCCCTTGTCCCCAGGGCCCATCGTGGCACCGAGGGGACCCCCCCCACCTAGTCCCCAGGGCCCATTGTGACATCCCAGGACCCCACCTTCTCCCCAGGGTCCCTTCTGACAGGGTGGGGACCCCCCTTTCTCCCCAGGGCTCATTGTGACGTCCCAGGACCCCTCGTTGTCCCCAGTGCCCATTGTGACATCCTGGGGACCCCACTTCTTTCCAGGACCCATTGTGGCATTCTGGGGACTTCCTTTGTCCCCAGGGCCCATTGTGACATCCTGGAGACCCCCTTTATCCCCAGAGCTCGTTGTCGCACCATGGGGACCCCCTTTGTCACTGGGGCCCATTGTGACATCCCAGGACCCCCCATTGTCCCCAGGGCCCACTGAGACATCCCGGCGACCACCCTTTGTCCCCAGGGCCCATTATGCACATTCAGGGGACACCCCTTTGTCCCCAAGGCCCATTGTGACATCCTGGGGAGACCCCATTGTCCCCAAGGCCCATTGTGGCACCATGGGGACCCCTTTTGTCCCCAGTGCCCATTGTGACATCTTAGGACCCCACTTTGTCCCCAGGGCCCATTGTGACATCCTGGGGACCACCTGTGTCCCCAGGGCCCATTGTGACATCCTGGGGACCCCCTTGTCCCCAGGGCCCATTGTGGCACCATGTGGACCCCATTTTTCCCGAGGGCCCATTATAACGTCCCAGGACCCCCCATTGTCCCCTGGGCCCATTGTGACATCCTGGGGTCCCCCTTTTGTCCCCTGGGCCCATTGTGACACTGTGGGGATCTCCTTTGTCCCCAGGGACCATTGTGACACTGTGGGGACCCCCTTTGTCCCCAGGGCCCATTGTGACATCCTGGGGAATCCCTTTGTCTCCAGGGCCCATTGTGACGTCCCAGGACCCTGCTTTGTCCCCGGGGCCCATTGTGACATCCTGGGGAACCGCTTTGTCCCCAGGACCCATTGAACATCCCAGGACCCCACCTTGTCCCCAGGGCTCATTGTGATTTCCCAGGATCCCCATTGTCCCCAGAGCCCATTGTGATGTCCTGGGAACCCCCTTTGACCCCAGGGTCCATTGTGACACCATGGGGACCCCCTCTTGTCCCCAGGCACCATCGTGGCACCGTGGGGACCCCCTTGTCACTGGGGTCCCATTGTGACACTATGGGGACCCCCCTTTGTTCCCAGGGCCCATTGTAACATCCTGGGGACCCCCTTGCCTCCAGGGCCCCTTGTGACATCAAAGGATCACCCTTTGTCCCCAGGACCCATTGTGACATCCCAGGACCCCACTTACTCCCCAGGGCCCATTGTGGCACCATGAGGACCCCCTTTGTCACTGGTGCCCATTGTGACATCCCAGGACCCCCCATTGTCTGCAGAGCCCATTGTGACACTATAGGGACCCCCCTTGTCACTGAGGACCCATTGTGACACCATGGGCACCTCCCCTTGTCGTCAGAGCCCATCGTGACATCCCAAAACCCCCAATTGTCTCCAGGGCCCATTGTGACATCCTGGGGACCTCCCTTTCTCCCCAGGGCCCATTGTGACGTTCCAGGAACCCCCATTGTCCTCAGGGCCCATTGTGACATTCAGGGGACCCCCTTTGTCTTCAGGGCCCATTGTGACACCATGGAGACCCCATTTGTCACTCGGGCCCATTGTGACATCCTAGGACCCCCCATTGTCCCCAAGGCCCATTGCGACATCCTGGGGACCCCCCTTTGTCCTCAGGGCCCATTGTGACATTCAGGGCACCCCTCTTTGTCCCCAGGGCCCATTCTGATACCATGGGGACCACTTTGTCCCCAGGGCCCACTGTGACATCCTGGGGACGCCCTTTGTCCCCAGGGCCCATTTTGACACCATGTGCACCCCCCTTTGTGCCCAGGGCCGATTGTGACATCCTGGGGACCCTCTTTGTCCCCAGGGCCCATTGTGACATCCTGGGGACACCCCATTGTCTCCAGGGCCCATTGTGAACATCCTGGGGACCCCCTTGTCCCCAGGGCCCATCGTGGCACCGTGGGGACCCCCCGTTGTCCCCAGGGCCTATAGTGACACCGTGGGTACCCCCTTTATCCCATGAGCCCATTGTGACATCCTGGGGACCCCCTTTGTCCCCAGGGCTTATTGTGACATCCTGGGGACCGCCTTTGTCCCCAGGGCCCATTGTGACATCCCAGGACCCCAAGTTGTCCCCAGGGACCATTGTGACACCGTGGGGGCCCCCTTTGTCCTCAGGGCCCGTTGTGAACATCCTGGGGACCCCCTTGTCCACACGACCCATCGTGGCACCGTGGGGACCCCCCGTTGTCCCCAGGGCCTATAGTGACACCGTGGGTCCCCCCTTTATCCCATGAGCCCATTGTGACATCCTGGGGACCCCCTTGTCCCCAGGGCCCATTGTGACACCATGGGGATCGCCTTTGTCCCCGTGGCCCATTGTGACATCCCAGGACCCCGCGTTGTCCCCAGTGCCCATTCTGACATCCTGGGGACCCCCCTTGTCCCCAGGGCTTATTGTGACATCCTGGGGACCCCTTTGTCCCAGGGGCACATTGTGGCACCATGGGGACCCCCTTTATCCCCAGGGCCACTTGTGACATCCGGGGGACCCCCCTTGTCCCCAGTGCCCATTATGACATTCTGGGGACCCCCTTTGTCCCAGGGGCACATTGTGGCACCACGGGGACCCCCTTTGTCACCGGGGCCCATTGTGACATCCCAGGACCCCAAGTTGTCCCCAGGGCCCATTGTGACACCATGGGTACCCCCTTTGTCCCATGGGCCCATTGTGACATCCTGGGGACCCCCTTGTCGCCAGGGCCCATCATGGCACCGTGGGGACCCCCCTTTGTCCCCAGTGCCCATTGTGACATCCTGGGGACCCCCCTTGTCCCCATGGCTTATTGTGACACCCTGGGACCGCCTTTGTCCCCAGGGCCCATTGTGACATCCCAGGACCCCCCATTGTACCCAGGGCCCATTGTGACATCCTGGGAACCCCCTTGTCCCCAGGGCCCATCGTGGCACCGTGGGGACCCTCCCCTTTTGCTCCAGTGCCAATTGTGACATCCTTGGGACCCCTCTTGTCCTCAGAGCCCATTGTGACATCCTGGGGAGCCCCCTTTGTCCCCAGGGGCCATTGTGACATACCAGGACCCACCCTTGTCCCCAGAGTCCATTGTGACATCCTGGGCAGCCCCCTTTGTCCCCAGGCCCATTGTGACATCCTGGGGACCCTGTTGTCTCAAGGGCCCATTGTGACACCGTGGGGACCCCCTTTGTCACTGGGGCCCATTGTGACATCCTGGGGACCCCTTTGTCCCCAGGCACCATTGTGACAGGGCGGGACACCCCTTGTCTCCAAGGCCCATTGTTACATCCTGGGGACCCCCTTTGTCCCTAGGGTTCATTGTGACATCCCAGGACCGCCATTGTCCCCAGGGCCCATTGTGAACAACCTGGGGACCCCCCTTTTTCCCCGGGCCCATTGTGGCGTCCCAGGATGCTTCGTTGTCCCCTGGGCCCATTGTGACATCCCGGGGACCCCTTTTGTCCCCAGGGTCCATTGTGACATCCTGGGGCCTCCCTTTGTCCCCAGGGCCCATTGTGACATCGCAGGAGCCCCCATTGTCCCAAGGGCACATTGTTACATCCTGGGGACCCCCTTGTCCCCAGGGCCCATCGTGGCACCGTGGGGACCCCCCCTTTGTCTCCAGTGCCCATTGTGACATCCTTGGGACCCCCCTTGTCCCCAGGACCCGTTGTGACATCTTGGGGACCCCTATGTCACCAGAGCCCATTGTGATATCCTGGGGAGCCCCCTTTGTCCCCAGGGCCCATTGTGCACATCCTGTGGACCCCTCTTTGTCCCCAGGGCCCATTGTGATATCCTGGGGAGCCCTCTTTTTCCCCAGGGCCTATTGTGACATCCTGGGGACCCCCTTTGTCCCCCGGGCCCATTGTGACATCCTGAAGACCCCCTTTGTCCCCAGGGCCTATTGTGACATCCCAGGACCCCCCCTTTTCTCCAGGGCCCATTGTGACGTCCCAGGACCCCCTATTGTCCCCAGAGCCCATTGTGACATCCCAGGACCCCCCATTGTCCCCAGGCCCCATTATACACATCCTGGGGTCCCCCTTTATCCCCAGGGCCATTGTGACACCATGGGGACCCCCTTTGTCCCCAGGGCCCATTGTGACGTCCCAGGATGCCCCATTGTCCCCTGGGCCCATTGTGAAATCATGGGGACCCCCTTTGTCCCCAGGGCCTATTGTGACATCCCAGGACCCCCCATTGTCCCCAGGACCCATTGTGACACCGTGGAGACCCTCCTTGTCCTCAGGGCCCATTATGACATTCAGGGGACTCCTCTTTGTCCCCAGGGACTATTGTGACATCCTGGGGACCCCCCTTTACTCCAGGGCCCATTGTGACACCGTGGAGACCCCATTTGTCACTGGGGCCCATTGTGACATCCCAGGACACCCCATTGTCCCCAGGGCCCACTGAGACATCCCGGCGACCACCCTTTGTCCCCAGGGCCCATTATGCACATTCAGGGGACACCCCTTTGTCCCCAAGGCCCATTGGGACATCCTGGGGAGACCCCATTGTCCCCAAGGCCCATTGTGGCACCATGGGGACCCCCTTTTACCCGAGGGCCCATTATAACGTCCCAGGACCCCCCATTGTCCCCTGGGCCCATTGTGACATCCTGGGGTCCCCCTTTTGTCCCCTGGGCCCATTGTGACACCATGGGTACCCCCTTTGTCCCCAGGGCCTATTGTGACATCCCAGGACCCCCCCTTTTCTCCAGGGCCCATTGTGACGTCCCAGGACCCCCTATTGTCCCCAGAGCCCATTGTGACATCCCAGGACCCCCCATTGTCCCCAGGCCCCATTATACACATCCTGGGGTCCCCCTTTATCCCCAGGGCCATTGTGACACCATGGGGACCCCCTATTGTTCCCAGGGCCCATTGTGACATTCTGTGGACCCCAAATGTCCCCAGGGCCCGTTGTGACATCCTGGGGACCCCCTTTGTCTCCAGTGCCCATTGTGACATCCTGGGGACCCCCTTTGTCCCCAGGGCCCATTGTGAAATCCGGGGAACCCCCTGGTCTCCAGGGCCCATAGTGGTACCGTGGGGACTCGTCCTGTCACTTGGGTCCATTGTGACACCATGGGGACCCCGCCTTTGTCCCCAGTACCCATTGTGACATCCTGGGGACCCCTTTGTCCCCGGGGCCCATTGTGACATCCTGGGGACCCCCCTTTGTCCCCAAGGCCCATTGTGACACGGTGGGGACCCCACTTCTTTCCAGGACCCATTGTGGCATTCTGGGGACTTCCTTTGTCCCCAGGGCCCATTGTGACATCCTGGAGACCCCCTTTATCCCCAGAGCTCGTTGTCGCACCATGGGGACCCCCTTTGTCACTGGGGCCCATTGTGACATCCCAGGACCCCCCATTGTCCCCAGGGCCCATTGTGACACCGTGGGGACCCCGCCTTTTCCCCAGGGCCCATTGTGACGTCTCAGGACCCCCTTTGTCCCCAGGGCCCACTGTGGCACCATGGGGACCCCCTTTGTCCTCTGGGCCCATTGTGACATTCCAGGACCCCACTTTGTCCCCAGGGCCCATTGTGACAATTAAGGGACCCCCCTTGTCCCCAGGGCCCATTGTGACAATTAAGGGACCCCCTTTGTCCCCAGGGCCCATTTTGACAATTAAGGTACCCCCTTTGTCCCCAGGGCCCATTTTGACATCCCAGGACCCCACTTTGTCCCCAGTGCTCATTGTGAAATTCTGGGGACCCCCCTTGTTCTCAGGGCTCATTGTGACAGCCGAGGACCTTACTTTGTCCCCAGGGCCCATTGTGACATCCCAGGACCCCCCACTGTCTCCAGTGCCCATTGTGACATCATGGGGACCACCCTTTTTCCCCAGGGCTCATTGTGACGTCCCAGGACCCCTCGTTGTCCCCAGGCCCCATCGTGACATCCTGGGGACCCCCCTTGTCTCCAGGGCCCATAGTGGCACTGTGGGGACTCATCACTTGGGCCCATTGTGACATCCTGGAGACCCCCCTTTATCCCCAGGGCCCATTGTGACACCGTGGAGACCCCATTTGTCACTGGGGCCCATTGTGACATCCCAGGACACCCCATTGTCCCCAGGGCCCACTGAGACATCCCGGCGACCACCCTTTGTCCCCAGGGCCCATTATGCACATTCAGGGGACACCCCTTTGTCCCCAAGGCCCATTGTGACATCCTGGGGAGACCCCATTGTCCCCAAGGCCCATTGTGGCACCATGGGGACCCCCTTTGTCCCCAGTGCCCATTGTGACATCTTAGGACCCCACTTTGTCCCCAGGGCCCATTGTGACATCCTGGGGACCACCTGTGTCCCCAGGGCCCCTTGTGACATCCCAGGAGCCACCGTTGTCCCCAGGGCCCATTGTGACATCCTGGGGACCCCCTTGTCCCCAGTGTCCATTGTGGCATCCTGGGACCCCCGTTGTCCCCAGGGCCCATTGTGGCACCATGTGGACCCCCTTTTTCCCGAGGGCCCATTATAACGTCCCAGGACCCCCCATTGTCCCCTGGGCCCATTGTGACACTGTGGGGATCTCCTTTGTCCCCAGGGACCATTGTGACACTGTGGGGACCCCCTTTGTCCCCAGGGCCCATTGTGACATCCTGGGGAATCCCTTTGTCTCCAGGGCCCATTGTGACGTCCCAGGACCCTGCTTTGTCCCCGGGGCCCATTGTGACATCCTGGGGAACCGCTTTGTCCCCAGGACCCATTGTGACGTCCCAGGACCCCCCCTTGTCCCCAGGGCTCATTGTGATGTCCCAGGATCCCCATTGTCCCCAGAGCCCATTGTGATGTCCTGGGAACCCCCTTTGACCCCAGGGTCCATTGTGACACCATGGGGACCCCCTCTTGTCCCCAGGGCCCATCGTGGCACCGTGGGGACCCCCTTGTCACTGGGGACCCATTGTGACACTATGGGGACCCCCCTTTGTTCCCAGGGCCCATTGTAACATCCTGGGGACCCCCTTGCCTCCAGGGCCCCTTGTGACATCAAAGGATCACCCTTTGTCCCCAGGACCCATTGTGACATCCCAGGACCCCACTTACTCCCCAGGGCCCATTGTGGCACCATGAGGACCCCCTTTGTCACTGGTGCCCATTGTGACATCCCAGGACCCCCCATTGTCTGCAGAGCCCATTGTGACACTATAGGGACCCCCCTTGTCACTGAGGACCCATTGTGACACCATGGGCACCTCCCCTTGTCGTCAGAGCCCATCGTGACATCCCAAAACCCCCAATTGTCTCCAGGGCCCATTGTGACATCCTGGGGACCTCCCTTTCTCCCCAGGGCCCATTGTGACCTTCCAGTAACCCCCATTGTCCTCAGGGCCCATTGTGACATTCAGGGGACCCCCTTTGTCTTCAGGGCCCATTGTGACACCATGGAGACCCCATTTGTCACTCGGGCCCATTGTGACATCCTAGGACCCCCCATTGTCCCCAAGGCCCATTGCGACATCCTGGGGACCCCCCTTTGTCCTCAGGGCCCATTGTGACATTCAGGGCACCCCTCTTTGTCCCCAGGGCCCATTCTGATACCATGGGGACCACTTTGTCCCCAGGGCCCACTGTGACATCCTGGGGACGCCCTTTGTCCCCAGGGCCCATTTTGACACCATGTGCACCCCCCTTTGTGCCCAGGGCCGATTGTGACATCCTGGGGACCCTCTTTGTCCCCAGGGCCCGTTGTGACATCCTGGGGACACCCCATTGTCTCCAGGGCCCATTGTGAACATCCTGGGGACCCCCTTGTCCCCAGGGCCCATCGTGGCACCGTGGGGACCCCCCGTTGTCCCCAGGGCCTATAGTGACACCGTGGGTACCCCCTTTGTCCCCAGTGCCCATTGTGACATCCTGGGGACCCCCCTTGTCCCCAGGGCTTATTGTGACATCCTGGGGACCGCCTTTGTCCCCAGGGCCCATTGTGACATCCCAGGACCCCAAGTTGTCCCCAGGGACCATTGTGACACCGTGGGGACCCCCTTTGTCCTCAGGGCCCGTTGTGAACATCCTGGGGACCCCCTTGTCCACACGACCCATCGTGGCACCGTGGGGACCCCCCGTTGTCCCCAGGGCCTATAGTGACACCGTGGGTCCCCCCTTTATCCCATGAGCCCATTGTGACATCCTGGGGACCCCCTTGTCCCCAGGGCCCATTGTGACACCATGGGGATCGCCTTTGTCCCCGTGGCCCATTGTGACATCCCAGGACCCCGCGTTGTCCCCAGTGCCCATTCTGACATCCTGGGGACCCCCCTTGTCCCCAGGGCTTATTGTGACATCCTGGGGACCCCTTTGTCCCAGGGACACATTGTGGCACCATGGGGACCCCCTTTATCCCCAGGGCCACTTGTGACATCCTGGGGACCCCCCTTGTCCCCAGGGCTTATTGTGACATCCTGGGGACCGCCTTTGTCCCCAGGGCCCATTGTGACATCCCAGGACCCCAAGTTGTCCCCAGGGCCCATTGTGACACCATGGGGATCGCCTTTGTCCCCGTGGCCCATTGTGACATCCCAGGACCCCGCGTTGTCCCCAGGGCCCATTCTGACATCCTGGGGACCCCCCTTGTCCCCAGGGCTTATTGTGACATCCTGGGGACCCCTTTGTCCCAGGGGCACATTGTGGCACCATGGGGACCCCCTTTATCCCCAGGGCCACTTGTGACATCCTGGGGACCCCCCTTGTCCCCAGTGCCCATTATGACATTCTGGGGACCCCCTTTGTCCCAGGGGCACATTGTGGCACCACGGGGACCCCCTTTGTCACCGGGGCCCATTGTGACATCCCAGGACCCCAAGTTGTCCCCAGGGCCCATTGTGACACCATGGGTACCCCCTTTGTCCCATGGGCCCATTGTGACATCCTGGGGACCCCCTTGTCGCCAGGGCCCATCATGGCACCGTGGGGACCCCCCTTTGTCCCCAGTGCCCATTGTGACATCCTGGGGACCCCCCTTGTCCCCATGGCTTATTGTGACACCCTGGGACCGCCTTTGTCCCCAGGGCCCATTGTGATGTCCCAGGACCCCCCATTGTCCCCAGGGACCATTGTGACATCCTGGGGACCCCGCCTTGTCCCCAAAGCCCATTGTGACATCCTGGGGACCCTCTTTGTCCCCAGGGCCCATTGTGGCACCATGGGGACACCCTTTGTCACTGGGGCCAGTTGTGACATCCCAGGACCCCACTTTGTCCCCAGTGCTCATTGTGACAGGGTGGGACCCCCCTTGTCCCCAGGGCCTATTGTGACATCCTGGGGAGTCCCCTTTATCCCCAGGGTCCATTGTGACATCCTGGGGCCTCCCTTTGTCCCCAGGGCCCATTGTGACATTGCAGGAGCCCCCATTGTCCCAAGGGCACATTGTTACATCCTGGGGACCCCCTTGTCCCCAGGGCCCATCGTGGCACCGTGGGGACCCCCCCTTTGTCTCCAGTGCCCATTGTGACATCCTTGGGACCCCCCTTTTCCCCAGGACCCGTTGTGACATCTTGGGGACCCCTATGTCACCAGAGCCCATTGTGATATCCTGGGGAGCCCCCTTTGTCCCCAGGGCCCATTGTGCACATCCTGTGGACCCCTCTTTGTCCCCAGGGCCCATTGTGATATCCTGGGGAGCCCTCTTTTTCCCCAGGGCCTACTGTGACATCCTGGGGACCCCCTTTGTCCCCCGGGCCCATTGTGACATCCTGAAGACCCCCTTTGTCCCCAGGGCCTATTGTGACATCCCAGGACCCCCCCTTTTCTCCAGGGCCCATTGTGACGTCCCAGGACCCCCTATTGTCCCCAGAGCCCATTGTGACATCCCAGGACCCCCCATTGTCCCCAGGCCCCATTATACACATCCTGGGGTCCCCCTTTATCCCCAGGGCCATTGTGACACCATGGGGACCCCCTTTGTCCCCAGGGCCCATTGTGACACCATGGGGACCCCCTTTATCCCCAGGGCCATTGTGACACCATGGGGACCCCCTTTGTCCCCAGGGCCCATTGTGACACCATGGGGTCCCCCTTTATCCCCAGGGCCATTGTGACACCATGGGGACCCCCTTTGTCCCCAGGGCCCATTGTGACACCATGGGGTCCCCCTTTATCCCCAGGGCCATTGTGATACCATGGGGACCCCCTTTGTCCCCAGGACCCATTGTGACGTCTCAGGATGCCCCTTTGTCCCCTGGGCCCATTGTGAAATCATGGGGACCCCCTTTGTCCCCAGGGCCTATTGTGACATCCCAGGACCCCCCATTGTCCCCAGGGCCCATTGTGACACCGTGGAGACCCTCCTTGTCCTCAGGGCCCATTATGACATTCAGGGGACTCCTCTTTGTCCCCAGGGCCTATTGTGACATCCTGGGGACCCCCCTTTACTCCAGGGCCCATTGTGACGTCCCAGGACCCCCTATTGTTCCCAGGGCCCATTGTGACATTCTGGGGACCCCAAATGTCCCCAGGGCCCATTGTGACATTCTGGGGACCCCTCTTTGTCCCCAGGGCCCATTGTGGCACCATGGGGACCCCCTTTGTCCCCAGGGCCCATTGTGACATCCCAGAACCCCAATTTGTCCTCAGGGCCCATTGTGACATCCTCGGGACCCCCTAGTCCCCAGGGCCCATTGTGGCACCATGGACACCCCCTTTGTCCCCAGGGCCCATTGTGACATCCCAGGACCCCACCTTCTCCCCAGGGTCCCTTCTGACAGGGTGGGGACCTCCCTTTCTCCCCAGGGCTCATTGTGACGTCCCACGACCCCTCGTTGTCCCCAGTGCCCATTGTGACATCCTGGGGACCCCACTTCTTTCCAGGACCCATTGTGGCATTCTGGGGACTTCCTTTGTCCCCAGGGCCCATTGTGACATCCTGGAGACCCCCTTTATCCCCAGAGCTCGTTGTCGCACCATGGGGACCCCCTTTGTCACTGGGGCCCATTGTGACATCCCAGGACCCCCCATTGTCTGCAGAGCCCATTGTGACACTATAGGGACCCCCCTTGTCACTGAGGACCCATTGTGACACCATGGGCACCTCCCCTTGTCGTCAGAGCCCATCGTGACATCCCAAAACCCCCAATTGTCTCCAGGGCCCATTGTGACATCCTGGGGACCTCCCTTTCTCCCCAGGGCCCATTGTGACCTTCCAGGAACCCCCATTGTCCTCAGGGCCCATTGTGACATTCAGGGGACCCCCTTTGTCTTCAGGGCCCATTGTGACACCATAGAGACCCCATTTGTCACTCGGGCCCATTGTGACATCCTAGGACCCCCCATTGTCCCCAAGGCCCATTGCGACATCCTGGGGACCCCCCTTTGTCCTCAGGGCCCATTGTGACATTCAGGGCACCCCTCTTTGTCCCCAGGGCCCATTCTGATACCATGGGGACCACTTTGTCCCCAGGGCCCACTGTGACATCCTGGGGACGCCCTTTGTCCCCAGGGCCCATTTTGACACCATGTGCACCCCCCTTTGTGCCCAGGGCCGATTGTGACATCCTGGGGACCCTCTTTGTCCCCAGGGCCCATTGTGACATCCTGGGGACACCCCATTGTCTCCAGGGCCCATTGTGAACATCCTGGGGACCCCCTTGTCCCCAGGGCCCATCGTGGCACCGTGGGGACCCCCCGTTGTCCCCAGGGCCTATAGTGACACCGTGGGTACCCCCTTTGTCCCCAGTGCCCATTGTGACATCCTGGGGACCCCCCTTGTCCCCAGGGCTTATTGTGACATCCTGGGGACCGCCTTTGTCCCCAGGGCCCATTGTGACATCCCAGGACCCCAAGTTGTCCCCAGGGACCATTGTGACACCGTGGGGACCCCCTTTGTCCTCAGGGCCCGTTGTGAACATCCTGGGGACCCCCTTGTCCACACGACCCATCGTGGCACTGTGGGGACCCCCCGTTGTCCCCAGGGCCTATAGTGACACCGTGGGTCCCCCCTTTATCCCATGAGCCCATTGTGACATCCTGGGGACCCCCTTGTCCCCAGGGCCCATTGTGACACCATGGGGATCGCCTTTGTCCCCGTGGCCCATTGTGACATCCCAGGACCCCGCGTTGTCCCCAGTGCCCATTCTGACATCCTGGGGACCCCCCTTGTCCCCAGGGCTTATTGTGACATCCTGGGGACCCCTTTGTCCCAGGGGCACATTGTGGCACCATGGGGACCCCCTTTATCCCCAGGGCCACTTGTGACATCCGGGGGACCCCCCTTGTCCCCAGGGCCGATTGTGAAATCCGGGGAACCCCCTGGTCTCCAGGGCCCATAGTGGTACCGTGGGGACTCGTCCTGCCACTTGGGTCCATTGTGACACCATGGGGACCCCGCCTTTGTCCCCAGTACCCATTGTGACATCCTGGGGACCCCTTTGTCCCCGGGGCCCATTGTGACATCCTGGGGACCCCCCTTTGTCCCCAAGGCCCATTGTGACACCGTGGGGACCCCACTTCTTTCCAGGACCCATTGTGGCATTCTGGGGACTTCCTTTGTCCCCAGGGCCCATTGTGACATCCTGGAGACCCCCTTTATCCCCAGAGCTCGTTGTCGCACCATGGGGACCCCCTTTGTCACTGGGGCCCATTGTGACATCCCAGGACCCCCCATTGTCCCCAGGGCCCATTGTGACACCGTGGGGACCCCGCCTTTTCCCCAGGGCCCATTGTGACGTCTCAGGACCCCCTTTGTCCCCAGGGCCCACTGTGGCACCATGGGGACCCCCTTTGTCCTCTGGGCCCATTGTGACATTCCAGGACCCCACTTTGTCCCCAGGGCCCATTGTGACAATTAAGGGACCCCCTTTGTCCCCAGGGCCCATTTTGACATCCCAGGACCCCACTTTGTCCCCAGTGCTCATTGTGAAATTCTGGGGACCCCCCTTGTCCTCAGGGCTCATTGTGACAGTCGAGGACCTTACTTTGTCCCCAGGGCCCATTGTGACATCCCAGGACCCCCCACTGTCTCCAGTGCCCAGTGTTCAGTGTTCATTGGTTACTGGCCTTTTGCGTTTGTTAGTATTTGGTTTATTATTTGTGAACGTTTTCTTGCAATAGTTGAGCCTTGCAGTAGCCAGCAGGCTCTGATTTAGGAGAAACATGGATGATCATTTTTTGCCCTGGTGCTCCATGCTCCCACGTTAGTGTGGGTTTCCTTTTGTGTGTGTGAGAGGTCTCCTGGTCAGAAGGCCCTGAGAGGCCCCGTGTTGGTCCATCTGGTCCTTGAGGGGTGTTGCATGTGGCCTGGACACAGTAGTTTGGAAGCTGCCAGGTCCCAGACAAGGGGTCTGCAGCCCCTCTGCAGCTTTGGCAATTTCAGCATGCGTCTGGGTCCCGTGTTGTTGCCTGACCCCCGTCCAGGCGCTGCAGGTCATTTCACAACGTGAAATGGAAACGCTTTTCCTTTCTGCTCGATTCCAGCCGTCCCTGTAGGCAGCGGCTCCTTGACTGCTTCACCTGAGTGTGTCCGTGAGCCTCGGGGCCATCCCACAGGTACGACCTGGGAACAAATGAGCGTTTCCATGTTAATTTTCCGTTCCTGTGAAATTTAGCTTGCTGCTTTCTTGGCTGACGCTCGGTCACGCAGAGGGGAAGTGGGTCCAGCTCAGTGCTGTGCCCCAGAGGGCTCTGCCTTGCAAAGCTCTTTGCCAACTGCTCCATCTCTGCGCCGCTCGCAGTGCCGGCTGCCGAGGCAGCAGCAGGTTGGGGCTGAGTTTAGAGCTGGGTGAGCTCCAGGGAGTCCTTTCTCCTGACAGCTCCAGGCCTGCTTAGTGGCCACTGAGTTTGGGTTTGGGTTAGGGTTAGGCTTAGGTTTTGGAGTTTGGGTTAGGGTTAGGCTTAGGAGTTTGGGTTAGGCTTAGTCTTAAGCTTAGGAGTTTGGTTTAGGCTTAGACTTAGGGTTAGGAGTTTGAGTTAGGATTTAGGGTTAGTCTTAAGGCTAGGAGTTTGGGTTAGGGTTAGGAGTTTCCGTTAGGGTTAGGCTTAGTGTTAGGAGTTTGGCTTAGGCGTCTGGGTTGGGCTTAGGCGTCTGGGTTGGGCTTAGGCTTAGAGTTAGGAGTTTGGGTTAGGGTTAAGGGATTGGGATAAGGGTTAAGAGATTGGGTTAGGGTTAAGGGATTGGGTTAGGATTGGGTTTAGGGTTAGGAATTAGGCTTAGGTTTAGGATTAGGATTAGCGTTATGGTCTGGGTTAGGAGTTGGGGTTAGGAGTTGGGGTTAGGAATCTTAACCCTCGACAGGGACAAAGGGGGTCCCCAGGATGTCACAATGGGCCCTGGGGACAACATGGGGCCCTGGGAATTCACAATGGGCCCTGGGGACAAAGAGGGGTCCTCTGAATGTCACAATGGGCCCTGGGGACAAATGGGGGTCCCGATGGTGTCACAATGGGCCCTGGGGACAAAGTAAGGTCCTGGAATGTCACAATGGGACCCAGTAACAAAGGGGGTCCCCATGGTGCGAAAATGGGCCCTGGGGACAAAGGGGGTCCCTAGGATGTCACAATGGGCTCTGGGGACAATGGGGGGTCCTGGGATGTCACAATGGGCCCTGGGGACAAGGGGGTCCCCCGAATATCACAATGGGCCCTGGGGACAAAGGGGGTCCCCACGGTGTCCCAATGATCCATGGGGACAATGGGGGGTCCTAGGAAGTCACAATGCGCCCAGGGGAGAAAGCGGGGTCCTGGGATGTCACAATGGGCCCTGGGGACAAAGGGGTTCCCTAGGATGTCACAATGGGCTCTGGGGACAATGGGGGGTCCTGGGATGTCACAATGGGCCCTGGGGACAAGGGGGTCCCCCGAATATCACAATGGGCCCTGGGGACAAAGGGGGTCCCCACGGTGTCCCAATGATCCATGGGGACAATGGGGGGTCCTAGGAAGTCACAATGCGCCCAGGGGAGAAAGCGGGGTCCTGGGATGTCACAATGGGCCCTGGGGACAAGGGGGAGTCATGGGACGTCCAATGGGCCCTGGGGACAAAGGGGGTCCCCAGGATGTCACAATGGGCTCTGGGGACAAGGCGGGGTCCCCATGGTGTCACAAAACACCGTCCTCAGGGATACGGGTCAGTGCCAGGGGTGGGTTATGCTTGGCCTCCATGACCTCGAGGGTCTTTTCCAACCAAAATGAGTTTTTAGGGTTTATCCCAAATGATGGGAACCCCCGCTTCCAGCTCTGCTCTTCACCAAACACCTTTTAGAGGATGAAGAGGAAGGAGACGCAACACCTCAGCATACGGAGGGTCTTCCCCAAAGGGGTGGTCTGGGGTATCCAAAACACAAGGGGTGCTGTGGGCATCCGAAGCACAAGGGGTGGTCTGGGGTATCCAAAGCTCTCCTGGAGCGACTGCTGCTTCTTCTTGCTTTCCATCAGCTTCTTGATGTCTTCCCGCGTGGGGACACGCTCGTCATCTTCATCATCTTCATCATCTTCATCATCTTCGTCATCTTCGTCATCTTCGCCATCAGATTCCGAGGATTCTGGAGGAGCGAACAGAGAGAAATGGGCTGGGGAGGGTCCAGCACCGGCCCTGGCTCTTCCTGCCCAGCATCCCAGGCCCATCCCCAGCTGCTCCAGCTTCATCCAAAAGAGGTGGCGAGCTCCAAAAACTCAGTGGCTCCTCCAAGAGCGTCCAATGGGAAGAGGCCCCAGGCAGAGAAGTCGTGGGCTCAAAGGAAAGCACCACGTTCCGAGGATCTCCAGAGGATCCCTGGCCTGCTCCAGAAGATCCCCATCATCAACAAGGTGAGGTCGTCCATGTTGTTTTCAAAGGCGAGGAGGAGCTCAAGGGCCCTCAGCATCGGGGCTCGCGTGCGGTTATGAGAGGGCAAGGAGGGAAGGAAGGAGGGAAGGAAGGAAGGAAGGAAGGAGGGAAGGAAGGAGGGAAGGAAGGAGGGAAGGAAGGAGGGAAGGAAGGAGGGAAGGAAGGAGGGAAGGAAGGAGGGAAGGAAGGAAGGAAGGAAGGAAGGAAGGAAGGAAGGAAGGAAGGAAGGAAGGAAGGAAGGAAGGAAGGAAGGAAGGAAGGAAGGAAGGAAGGAAGGAAGGAACCGGGGGTTCCCATCATTTGGGATAAACCCTAAAAACTCATTAATCACTTTGGTTGGAAAAAAGCACCCACCTCCATAGGACCCCATAGGGACCCATAGAGACCATAGAGGCCCATAGGGAGCCACAGAGCCCCATGGAACCCCATAGAGACCCATAGGGACCGTAAAGCCTGTAGAGACCCATAGGGACCCATAGAGACCCATAGAGCTCCATAGGACCCCATAGGGACCCATAGAGACCATAGAGGCCCATAGGGAGCCGCAGAGCCCCATGGAACCCCATAGGGACCCATAGAGACCCAAAGGGACCCATAGGGACCCATAGAGACCATAGAGACCCATAGGGACCCATAGGGACCGTAGAGCCTGTAGAGACCCATAGGGACCCATAGAGCTCCATAGGACCCCATAGGGACCCATAGAGACCATAGAGGCCCATAGGGAGCCACAGAGCCCCATGGAACCCCATAGGGACCCATAGAGACCCAAAGGGACCCATAGGGACCCATAGAGACCATAGAGACCCATAGGGACCCATAGGGACCGTAGAGCCTGTAGAGACCCATAGGGACCCATAGAGCTCCATAGGACCCCAGAGGGACACATAGAGACCATAGAGGCCCATAGGGAGCCACAGAGCCCCATGGAACCCCATAGAGACCCATAGGGACCGTAGAGCCTGTAGAGACCCATAGGGACCCATAGAGCTCCGTAGGACCCCATAGGGACCCATAGAGACCATAGAGGCCCATAGGGAGCCACAGAGCCCCATGGAACCCCATAGAGACCCATAGGGACCGTAGAGCCTGTAGAGACCCATAGGGACCCATAGAGCTCCGTAGGACCCCATAGGGACCCATAGAGACCATAGAGGCCCATAGGGAGCCACAGAGCCCCATGGAACCCCATAGAGACCCATAGGGACCCATAGAGACCCAAAGGGACCCATAGAGAGGGAGGGTTTTAGGACCCTGGGGGTTCCATAGAGACCCATAGAGCATCAAGGAGCCCCATAGGGACCCATAGAGCCTGTAGAGACCCATAGAGACCCATAGGGACCCGTAGAGACCCATAGAGACCCATAGGGACCCATAGAGACCCAAGGAGCCCCATAGAGACCCATTAAGACCCATAAGGGCCCATAGGGACCCATAGGGACCCATAGAGCCCCATAGAGGCCCATAGGAAACCACAGAGCCCCATGGAACCCCATAGGGACCTAGAGAGCTCCATAGGGACCCATAGAGCTCCATAGGGACCCATAGAGCCCCATAGGGACCCATAGAGAGGGAGGGTTTTAGGACCCCGGGGGTTCCTGCTGGGCTCAACTATGGCAAGAAAACCTTAACGAATAATTAACCGAATATTAATGAATGCAAAAGGCCAGGAACCAATGAGGAGTGAGCACTGAGCCCTGGGACAGCGGGGACAGGGACAGCGGGAATGCGACCCTGGGACCCATTGACCCCATTGACTCCCATTGACCCCATTGACCCCATTGACTGACCCCATTGACCCCCATTGATCCCCATTGACCGATTGACCCCCATTGACCCATTGACCCCATTGACCCATTGATCCCCATTGCCCCCCATTGATCCCCATTGACCCATTGACCCATTGATCCCCATTGACCCCATTGACCCATTGACCCCATTGATCCCCATTGACCCATTGATCCCCATTGACCCCATTGACCCCCATTGACCCCATTGACTCCCATTGACCCATTGACCCCACTGACCCCATTGACCCATTGATCCCCATTGACCCCCATTGAGTCATTGAGTCATTGACTTCATTGACCCCCCCATTGCCCCCCATTGCCCCCCATTGATCACCATTGATCCCCATTGCCCCCCATTGCCCCCCATTGATCCCCATTGCCCCCATTGCCCCCATTGACCCATTGACCCCCATTGACCCCCATTGACCCCGTTGACCCATTGATCCCCATTGCCCCCCATTGACTCCCATTGCCCCCATTGACCCCATTGACCCATTGACCGCATTGACTCCCATTGCCCCCATTGACCCCATTGCCCCCCACTGCCCCCCATTGCCCCCCACTGCCCCCCATTGCCCCCCATTGCCCCCCATTGCCCCCATTGCCCCCCATTGCCCCCATTGTACCCACTGCCCCCATTGTCCCCCATTGTCCCCCATTGCCCCCCACTGACCCCATTGCCCCCCACTGACCCCATTGCCCCCCATTGACCCCATTGCCCCCCATTGCCCCCATTGTCCCATTTCAGGTAAAAGAGGACATAAACAAGAGAGAAAAAACAAAACACAACACATTTGGGTACTCCTGGGTCCTTTGGGGCACTCCTGGGTCCCTCCTGAACTCCTGGGTCCTTTGGGGCACTCCTGGGTCCCTCCTGAACTCCTGGGTCCTTTGGGGCACTCCTGGGTCCCTTGGGGTACTCCTGGGTCCCTCCTGAACTCCCCATAGACCCCCATAATTTCCCCCTTAGGGACCCAGGAGTGCCCCATAGTGACCCATAAGTGACTCATGGAGCCCCCTAAGTGTGTTCGGGTCCCTTCGGGTCCCTTCGGGTGAGTGCGGGCCCCACTCGGGTCCCTTCGGGTCCCTTCGGGTGTGTTCGGGTCCCACTCGGGTCCCTTCGGGTGCGTTCGGGTCCCTTCGGGTGCGTTCGGGTCCCTTCGGGTGCCTTCGGGTGCCTTCGGGTCCCCTCGGGTGCGTTCGGGCCCCACTCGGGTCCCTTCGGGTGCGTTCGGGTCCCTTCGGGTGCGTTCGGGTCCCTTCGGGTGCGTTCGGGTCCCTTCGGGTCCCCTCGGGTCCCTTCGGCTCCCTTCGTGTATCTTCGGCTCCTCTCGGAGCCGCCTCCGCGCACGCCACGCACAGTGGGCGTGGCCACGCACCCCCCCCGCTTCCCATTGGCCGCCGCCTGAGGAAGGGGGCGTGGCCTCGCTCGCAGCCACCGCCGCGGCAGGAAACGATCGTGAGGCGGGAAAAGGGGAAGAAAGGGGGCGGGGGGAGGAAGAGGAGGGGCCGGGGGGGGAGCGGAACACGGGTTTTGGGGTAAAAAGGGGGGGATTTGGGAGTTTGGCGCCTTTTGGGGCACTTTCGGGTGGGTTCGGGTCCCTTCGGGGAGACTTCGGGCCCCTTCGGGTGGGTTCGGGCCCCTTCGGGGAGACTTCGGGTCCCTTCGGGTGCGTTCGGGTCCCTTTGGGTGCGTTCGGCTCCACTCGGACCCCTTCGGGTGCGTTCGGGTCCCTTCGGGTGGGTTCGGGTCCCTTCGGGTGGGTTCGGGTCCCTTCGGGTGGGTTCGGGTCCCTTCGGGTTTGTTCGGCTCCACTCGGGCCCCTTCGGGTGGGTTCGGGTGCGTTCGGGTGCGTTCGGCTCCACTCGGACCCCTTCGGGAAGACTTCGGGTCCCTTCGGGTGCGTTCGGCCCCTTCGGGTGCGTTCGGGTGCGTTCGGCTCCACTCGGACCCCTTCGGGAAGACTTCGGGTCCCTTCGGGTGCGTTCGGCCCCGGCCGGGACTCGGGCGCCGTTCGGCGCCGCTCGGGCGCCGCTCGGCTCCGCTCGGGCGCCGTTCGGCTCCGCTCGGGCCCATTCGGCTCAGCTCGGCTCTTTCCGTCTCCGCTCGTTTTCCCGCGCTTTCCCTCAGAGCGCGAAGCGAAGCGCGGGGACCCCCGGGGCCGCTTTTTTCGCGCTTTTCCCGAGGTGACAACAGCGGGGGCTTTGGGGACACAGCTCGGGGAGCCTCAGCGGGAGGGTTTTGGGTTGAAAAAGCGCTATTTTGGGTCAATTTTGAGGTGGTTTGTGGCCCTCCCGGCGGGGCAAGATGGCGGCTCCGGACATCGAGGGGCTGCTGGGTGAGTAATGAGGGGGAATTAGGGGTGATTAGCGCGAATTAGGGGGTAATTAGGGGGCAGCGGGGATACGGGGGGGTGGGGGGGGTGTTAATTAGCGCTGCTGAGGGTGTTAATTGTTAATGAATGCAGAGGAGGAGCCGTTGCAGGAGCTGCACCCCGGGCTGGCCCCGCTGAGGGGGATTGGGGGGGTGGGAGCGGAGCTGGAGAGGGAGGTGAGACAGGTAAGGGGGCATTGGGGACAATGGGGACAGAGAGAGAGAGTGTGTGCGGATCAGCAGTGATCACCCCAAACCTGCCCCGCAGACACGGCACCCAAAATCCTGCTCCCCAAAATACTCTTCCCAAACCTGCACCCCAGATCCTGACCCCAAGCCCTGCACCAAAACCCTGCCCCTCAATCCTGCATCCCCAAATCCTCCACCCCCGATCCTGTCTTCCCAAACCCTGCACCCCAGATCCTGCACCCCCAAATTCGGCCCTACCAAACTCTGCACCCCTAAACCCTACAACTGAAACCTTGCACCCCCTAATCCTGCCCTCCCTACCTTCCTGAACCCCGAAACCTGCACCCCAAACCCTGCATTCCCAAATCTTTCCGTCCTATACCCTCCACCCCTAAACCTGCCCCCAAACCCTGTACCCCAAAGAATTCCCTCCCAAACCCTGCACCTCCAAATCCTGCAGCTCAAAGGCCTGGCAACCCAAGCCCTTCAACCCCATCCCTGCAACACCAAATCCTGTACCCCAAACCCAGCACCCCAGAATCCTGCACCCCAAATCCTGCCTACCAAACCTTTCACTGCAAACCCCTGCACCCCAAGATTGTGCTGCCCTAAACACTGAACCCCCAAATCCTGCACCCAAATCTCTCACCCCCACCACCCTGCACTCCCAACCCCTGCACCCCAAAACTCCACACCTCCAAATCCTGAACCCTGAAACCCCGCACCCCCAAATCCTGTGCCCCAGTCCTGTGCACCCCACACTCTGCAACCTTAAATTTCCCCCCAAGCCCCTGCACCCCAAACGCTGCACTCTTAGACCTGACTTCTAAACCCCAAGGGCCCATTGTGACATCCCAGAACCTCCTATTGTCCCCAGGGCCCATTGTGACATCCTGGGGACCCCCATTGTCCCCAGGGCCCATTGTGACATTCAGGGGACTCCTCTTTGTCCCCAGGGCCCATTGTGACATCCTGGGGACCGCCCCTTGTCACTGGGGCCCATTGTGACGTCCCAGGACCCCCCGTTGTCCCCAGGGCCCATTGTGACATCCACTGCACCCCCCTGTCCCCAGGGCCCATTGTGACATTCAGGGGACCCCTCTTTGTCCCCAGGGCCCATTGTGACATCCTGGGGACCCCCCCTTGTCCCCAGGGCCCATTGTGACGTCCCAGGATCCCCCATTGTCCCCAGGGCCCATTGCGACATTCAGGGCACCCCCTTGTCCCCAGGGCCCATTGTGACATTCCGGGGACGCCTCTTTGTCCCCAGGGCACATTGTGACATCCTGGGGACCCCCCCTTGTCACTGGGGCCCATTCTGACGTCCCAGGATCCCTCCTTGTCCCCAGGGCCCATTGTGACGTCTTAGGACCCCCCATTGTCCCCAGGGCCCATTGCGACATTCAGGGCACCCCCTTGTCCCCAGGGCCCATTGTGACATTCCGGGGACGCCTCTTTGTCCCCAGGGCACATTGTGACATCCTGGGGACCCCCCCTTGTCACTGGGGCCCATTGTGACGTCCCAGGATCCCCCATTGTCCCCAGGGTCTATTGTGACATTCAGGGGACTCCTCTTTGTCCCCAGGGCCCATTGTGACATTCCGGGGACGCCTCTTTGTCCCCAGGGCCCATTGTGACATCCTGGGGATCCCTCCTTGTCCCCAGGGCCCATTGTGACGTCCCAGGACCCCCCATTTTCCCCAGGACCCATTGTGACATTCACGGGGCCCCTTTGTCACTGGGGCCCATTGTGACATCCCAGGACCCCACATTGTCCCCAGGACCCATTGTGACACTATGGGGTCCCCCCCTTGTTCCCAGGGCCCATTGTGACACCGTGGGTACCACCCTTGTCCGCAGGGCTCATTGAGACATCCCAGGACCCCCCTTTGTCCCCAGGGCCCATTGTGACATCCTGGGGATGCCCCTTTATCACTGGGGCCCATTGTGACGTCCCAGGACCCCCCATTGTCCCCAGGGCCCATTGTGACATCCTGGGGATCCCTGTTTGGCCCCAGGGCCCATTGTGACATCCCAGGACCCCCCCTTGTCCCCAGGGCCCATTGCGACATTCAGGGGACGCCTCTTTGTACCCAGGGCACATTGTGACATCCTGGGGACCCCCCCTTGTCCCCAGGGCCCATTGTGACATCCTGGGGATCCCTCCTTGTCCCCAGGGCCCATTGTGACGTCCCAGGACCCCCCATTGTCTTCAGGACCCATTGTGACATTCAGGGCACCCCCTTTGTCACTGGGGCCCATTGTGACATCCCAGGACCCCACATTGTCCTCAGGGCCCATTGTGACATCCTGGGGACCCCACTTGTCCCCAGGACCCATTGTGACACTATGGGCACCCCGCCTTGTTCCCAGGGCCCATTGTGACACCGTGGGTACCACCCTTGTCCCCAGAGCCCATTGTGACATCCAGGGGACCCCCTTTGTCCCCAGGGCCCATTGTGACATCGCAGGACCCCCCCTGGTCCCCAGGGCCCATTGTGACATCCTGCGGACCCCTTTTGTCCCCACGGCCCATTGTGGCACCATGGGGACCCCCTTTGTCACTGGGGCCCATTGTGACATCCCAGGACCCCACTTTGTCCCCAGGGCTTATTGTGACACCATGGGGACCTCCCTTGTCCCCAGGGCCCATTGTGACATCCCGTGACCCCCCTTTGTCTCCAGTGCTATTGTGAAATCCTGGGGACCCCCTTTGTGCCCAGGGCCCATTGTGGCACCATGGGGAACCCCTTTGTCACTGGGGGCCATTGTGACATCCCAGGATTCCACTTTGTCCCCAGGGCTCGTTCTGACACCTTGGGGACTCCCATTGTCCCCAGGGCCCATTGTGACATCCTGGGGATCCCCCTTTGTCCCCAGTACCCATTGTGACATCCTGCTACCCCCCTTTGTCCCCAGGGCCCATTTTGACATTCAGGGGACCCACCATTGTCCCCAGGGCCCATTGTGACATCCTGCTACCCCCCTTTATCCCCAGGGCCCATTTTGACATTCAGGGGACCCACCATTGTCCCCAGGGCCCATTGTGACATCCTGGGCAACCCCAATGTCCCCAGGGCCCATTGTGACATCTGGGGGACCCCCTTGTCCCCAGGACCCATCGTGGCACCGTGGGTGCCCTCCTTGTCACTTGGGCCCATTGTGACACCATGGGGAATCCCCCTTTGTCCCCAGTGCCCATTGTGACATCCTGCGGACCCCCCCTTTGTCCCCAGGGCCCATTTTGACATTCAGGACACCCACCATTGTCCCCAGGGCCCATTGTGACCTTCAAGGGACCCCCATTGTTCCTAGGGCCCATTGTGACGTCCTGGGGACCCCCTCTGTTCCCAGGGCTCATTGTGACTTTCAGGGGACCCCCCCCTTGTCCCCAGGGCTGATTGTGACGTCCTAGGGCCCCTCTGTGTCCCCAGGGCCCATTGTGACACTTTAGAGACCCCTCTTTGTACCCAGGGCCCATTGTGACATCCTGGGGACCCCCCCTTGTCCCCAGAGCCCATTGTGACATCCTCGGCACCCCCTTGTCCCCAGGGCCCATTGTGACATTCAGGGGACCCCTCTTTGTCCCCATGGCCCATTGTGACATCCTGGGGACCCCCTCTTGTCCCCAGGGCCCATTGTGACGTCCCAGGACCCCCCATTGTCCCCAGGGCCCATTGTGACATCCTGGGGACCCCCTTTGTCACTGGGGCCCATTGTGACGTCCCAGGACCCCACATTGTCCCCAGGGCCCATTGTGACATCCTGGGGACCCATTTTGTCTCCAGGGCCCATTGTGACGTCCCAGGACCCCCCATTGTCCCCAGGGTCCATTGTTACATCCTGGGGACCCCCTTGTCCCCAGGACCCATCGTGACACCATGGGGACCCTCCTTGTCACTGGGGACCCATTCCGACACTCTGGGGAACCCCCTTGTCCTCAGGGCCCATTGTGACATCCTGGGCATCCCCCTTTTTCCCCCTGGACCATTGTAACACCGTGGGGACCCCCTTTGTCCCCAGGGCCCATTGTGACACTGTGGGACCCCCCCTTTGTCCCCAGGGCCTATTATTCCGTCCCGGGACCCCCATTGTCCCCAGGGCCCATTGTGACACTTGGGGACCCCCCTTGTCACTGGGGACCCATTGTGACACCATGGGGACCACCCCTTGTCCTCAGGGCCTATTGTGAACATCCTGGGGAACCTCCATTGTCCCCAGAGCCCATTGTGAGTTCCTGGAGACCCCCTTGTCCCCAGGTCCCATTGTGACATCCTGGGGAGCCTCTTTGTCCCCACGGCCCATTGTGACATCCTGGGGACCTCCTTGTCCCCAGGACCCATCCTGGCACTGTGGAGACCTCCCTTGTCACTGGGGACCCATTGTGACACCATGGGGACCTCCCATTGTCCTCAGGGCCCATTGAGACATCCTGGGGACCCCCTTTGTCACTGGGGACCCATTGTGACATCCCAGGAACCCCATTGTCCCAAGGGCCCATTGTGACATCCTGGGGACCCCTCTTTGTCTCCAGGACATATTGTGACACCGTGGGGACCACGTTAGTCCCCAGGGCCCATTGTGACATCCTAGGAATCCCCTCTTGTCCACAGGGCCCATTGTGACATCCCAGGACCCCCCTTTGTCCCCAGGGCTCATTGTGACATTCTAGGACCCCACTTTGTCCCCAGGGCCTATTGTGACACCATGGGGAACCCTCCTTGTCACTGGGGACCCATTGTGACACCATGGGGACCCCCCATTTGTCCCCAGTGCCCATTGTGACATCCTGCCCACCCCCCTTTGTCCCCAGGGTCCATTGTGACATCCTGGGCAACCCCATTGTCCCCAGGGCCCATTGTGACATCTAGGGGGACGCCCTTGTCCCCAGGACCCATCGTGGCACCGTGGGGACCCCCATTGTCCCCAGGGCCCATTGTGACATCCCAGGAACCCCATTGTGCCAAGAGCAGATTGTAACATCCTGGGGACCCCCCTTTTTCTCCAGGACGCATTCTGACACCGTGGGGACCTCATTAGTCCCCAGGGCCCATTGTGACATTGTAGGGACCTCCCTTTGTCCCCAGGGCTCATTGTGGCACCATGGGGACCCCCCCGTGTCACTGGGGACCCATTGTGACACCATGGGGACCCCCCCATGTCCTCAGGGTCCATTGTGACATCCTGGGCACCCCCCATTGTCCCCAGGACCCATTGTGACATCCTGGCCACCCCCTTGCTCCCAGGGCCCATTTTAGCACCATGGGGACCGCCTTTGACCCCAGGGCCCCTTGTGGCACCATGGCAACCCCTTTTGTTCCCAGGGCCCATTGTGACATTCAGGGGACCCCATTGTCCCCAGGGCCTATTGTGACACCATGGGGACCCCTCCTTGTCACTGGGGACCCATTGTGACACCATGGGGACCCCCCCATGTCCTCAGGACTCATTTTCACATCCTGGGCACCCCCCATTGTCCCCAGGGCCCATTGTGACATCCCAGAACCTCCTATTGTCCCCAAGGCCCATTGTGACATCCTGGGGACCCCCTTTCTCCCCAGGGCCCATTGTGACATTGCAGTACCCCCCGTGGTCCCCACGGCCCATTGTGGCACCATGGGGACCCCCTTTTGTCACTGGGGCCCATTGTGACATCCCAACACCCCACTTTGTCCCCAGGGCTTATTGTGACACCATGGGGACCTCCCTTGTCCCCAGGGCCCACTGTGACATCCCATGACCCCCATTTGTCCCCAGTGCTATTGTCAAACCCTGGGGACCCCCTTTGTCCCCAGGGACCATTGTGGCACCATGGGGAACCCCTTTGTCACTGGGGCCCATTGTGACATCCCAGGACCCCACATTGTCCCCAGGACCCATTGTGACATCCTGGGGACCCCACTTGTCCCCAGGACCCATTGTGACACTATGGGGACCCCACCTTGTTCCCAGGGCCCATTGTGAAACCATCGACACCCCCCTTGTCCGCAGGGGTCATTGTGACATCCTGGGGACCCTTCTTGTCCCCAGAGCCCATTGTGACATCCAGGGGACCCACTTTCTCCCCAGGGCCCATTGTGACATCGCAGGACCCCCCTGGTCCCCAGGGCCCATTGTGACATCCTGGGGATCCCCCTTTGTCCCCAGGGTCCATTGTGACATCCTGGGCAACCCCATTGTCCCCAGGGCCCATTGTGACATCTGGGGGACCCCCTTTGTCCCCAGGACCCATCGTGGCACCGTGGGGATCCTCCTTGTCACTTGGGCCCATTGTGACACCATGGGGACCTCCCCTTTGTCCCCAGTGCCCATTGTGACATCCTGCGGACCCCCCTTTGTCCCCAGGGCCCATTTTGTCATTCAGGGGACCCACCATTGTCCCCAGGGCCCATTCTGACCTTCAAGGGACCCCCATTGTTCCCAGGGCCCATTGTGACGTCCTGGGGAGCCCCCTCTGCTCCCAAGGCTCATTGTGACTTTCAGGGGATCCCCCCATGTACCCAGGGCTGATTGTGACGTTGTAGGGCCCCTCTTTGTCCCCAGGGCCCATTGTGACATCCTGGGGAACCCCCTTGTTCCCCAGGCCCATTGTGATGTCCCGGGACCCCCCATTGTCCCCATGGCCCATTGTGACATCCTGGGGATCCCTCCTTGTCCCCAGGGCCCATTGTGACGTCCCAGGACCCCCCATTGTCCCCAGGGCCTATTGTGACATCCTCTGCACCCCCTTGTCCCCAGGGCCCATTGTGACATTCAGGGGACACCTCTTTGTCCCCAGGGCCCATTGTGACATCCTGGGGACCCCGTCTTGTCCCCAGGGCCCATTGTGACGTCCCAGGACCCCCCATTGTCCCCAGGGCCCATTGTGACATCCTGGGGATCCCTCCTTGTCCCCAGGGCCCATTGTGACGTCCCAAGACCCCCCCATTGTCCCCAGGGCCCATTGTGACATTCAGGGCACCCCCTTTGTCACTGGGGCCCATTGTGACATCCCAGGACCCCACATTGTCCCCAGGGCCCATTGTGACATCCTGGGGACCCCTCTTTGTCCTAAGGACCCATTGTGACGTCCCAGGACCCTGCATTGTCCCCAGAGCCCGTTGTGACATCCTGGAGACACCCTTTGTCCCCAGGACCCATTGTGACGTCCCAGGACCCCCCATTGTCCCCAGGGTTCATTCTTACATCCTGGGGACCCCCTTGTCCCCAGGACCCATCGTGACACCATGGAGACCCCTCCTTGCCTCAGGGCCCATTGTGACATCCTGGGCATCCCCCTTTGTCACCTGGGACCATTGTAACACCGTGGGGACCCCCTTTGTCCCTAGGGCCTATTGTTACGTCCCAGGACCCCCCGTTGTTCCCAGGGCCCATTGTGACACCTTGGGGACCCCCTTGTCACTGGGGACCCATTGTGACACCATGGGGACCACCCCTTGTCCTCAGGGCCTATTGTGAACATCCTGGGGAACCTCCATTGTCCCCAGAGCCCACTGTGAGTTCCTGGGGACCCCCTTGTCCCCAGGTCCCATTGTGACATCCTGGGGAGTCTCTTTGTCCCCAGGGCCCATTGTGACATCCTGGGGACCCCCTTTGTCCCCAGGGCCCATGGTGACATCCTGGGGACCTCCTTGTCCGCAGGACCCATCCTGGCACCGTGGGGACCTCCCTTGTCACTGGGGACCCTTTGTGACACCATGGGGACCTCCCATTGTCCTCAGGGCCCATTGAGACATCCTGGGGACCCCCTTTGTCACTGGGGACCCGTTGTGACATCCCAGGAACCCCATTGTCCCAAGGGCCCATTGTGACATCCTAGGGACCTCCCTTTGTCCCCAGGGTTCATTGTGGCACCATGGGGACCCCCTTTGCACTGTGTCACATTGTGATATCCAAGAACCCCACTTTGTCCCCAAGGCCCATTTTGACATCCTGGGGACCCCTTTTCTCCCCAGGGCCCATTGTGACATTCAGGGGACACCCCCCTTGTCCCCAGGGCCCATTGTGACTTCCCAGGACCCCCCATTGTCCCTAGAGCCCATTGTGACATTCAGGGGACCCCCTTTGTCACTGGGGCCCATTGTGACATCCCAGGACCCCACATTGTCCCCAGGGCCCATTGTGACATTCAGGGGTTCCCCCCTTGTCCCCAGGACCCATTGTGATGTCCCAGGAGCCTCATTGTCCCCACGGCCCATTGTGACATCCTGGGGACTCCCCTTTGTCACTGGGGCTCATTGAGACATCGTGGGGACCAACTTTGTCCCCAGGGCCCATTGTGACGTCCCAGGACCTCCCGTTGTCCCCAGTGTCCATTGTGACATCCGAGGAGCCCACTTTGTCCCCAGGACCCATTTTGATATTGAGGGGAACCACGTTTGTCCCCAGGGCCCATTGTAACACCATGGGGAGCCCCCCTTGTCACTGGGGACCCATTGTGACACCATGGAGACCCCTGCTTGTCCTCAGGGTCCATTGTGACATCTTGGGCACCTCCCATTGTCCCCAGGACCCATTGTGACATCCTGGGGACCCCCTTGCTCCCAGGGCCCATTGTGGCACCATGTGGACATCCCCTTTGTCCCTAGGGCCCATTGTGACATTCCAGGACCCCCCATTGTCCCCAGGGCCCATTGTGACATCCACTGCACCCCCTTGTCCCCAGGGCCCATTGTGACATTCAGGGGACCCCTCTTTGTCCCCAGGGCCCATTGTGACGTCCCAGGACCCCCCATTGTCCCCAGGGCCCATTGTGACATCCTGGGGATCCCTCCTTGTCCTCAGGGCCCATTGTGACGTCTTAGGACCCCCCATTGTCCCCAGGGCCCATTGTGACATTCAGGGGACGCCTCTTTGAAACCCAGGGCACATTGTGACATCCTGGGGACCCCCCCTTGTCCCCACAGCCCATTGTGACGTCCCAGGACCCCCCATTGTTCCCAGGGCCCATTGTGACATCCTGGGGATCCCTCCTTGTCCCCAGGGCCCATTGTGACACTATGGGGACCCCCCCTTGTTCCCAGGGCCCATTGTGACATCCTGGGTACCACCCTTGTCCGCAGGGCTCATTGTGACGTCCCAGGACCCCCCATTGTCCCCAGGGCCCATTGTGACATCCTGGGGATCCCTCCTTGTCCGCAGGGCCCATTGTGACGTCCCAGGACCCCCCATTGTCCCCAGGGCCCATTGTGACATCCTCTGCACCCCCTTGTCCCCAGGGCCCATTGTGACATTCCGGGGACCCCTGTTTGTTCCCAGGGCCCATTCTGACATCCTGGGGACCCCCTCTTTTCACTGGGGCCCATTGTGATGTCCCAGGACCCCCCATTTTCCCCAGGGCCCATTGTGACATCCTCGGCACCCCTTTGTCCCCCGGGCCCATTGTGACATCCTGGGGACCCCCCATTGTCCCCAGGGCCCATTGTGACATCCTGGGGATCCCTCCTTGTCCCCACGACCCATTGTGACATCCTGGGGACCCTCCTTGTCCCCAGAGCCCATTGTGACATCCAAGGGACCCCCTTTGTCTCCAGGGCCCATTGTGGCACCATGGGGACCCCCTTTGACACTGGGGCCCATTGTGACACCGTCGACACCCCCCTTTGTCCCCAGGGCCCATTGTGACGTCCTGTGGACCCCCCTTGTCCCCAGAGCCCATTGTGACATCCAGGGGACCCCCTCTTGTCCCCAGGGCCCATTGTGACGTCCCAGGACCCTCCATTGTCCCCAGGGCCCATTGTGACATCCTGGCGATTCCTCCTTGTCCTCAGGGCCCATTGTGACGTCCCAGGACCGCCCATTGTCCCCAGGGCCCATTGTGACATCCTGGGGATCCCTCCTTGTCCCCAGGGCCCATTGTGACGTCCCAGGACCCCCCATTGTCCCCAGGACCCATTGTGACATTCAGGGGACCCCCTTTGTCACTGGGGCCCATTGTGACATCCCAGGACCCCACATTGTCCCCAGGGCCCATTGTGACATCCTGGGGACCCCACTTGTCCCCAGGACCCATTGTGACGTCCTGGCCACCCCCTTGCTCCCAGGGCCAATTGTGGCACCATGGGGACACCCCCTTTGTCCCCAGGGCCCATTGTGACATCCCAGGACCCCCCTTTGTCCCCAGGGCCATTGTGAAATCCTGGGGACCCCTTTTGTCCCCAGGGCCCATTGTGGCACCATGGGGAACCCCTTTGTCACTGGGGACCATTGTGACATTCCAGGATTCCACTTTGTCCCCAGGGCTCGTTCTGACACCTTGGGGACTCCCATTGTCCCCAGGGCCCATTGTGACATCCCAGGACCCCACTTTGTCCCCAGGGCTTATTGTGACATCTGGGGGACGCCCTTGTCCCCAGGACCCAGCCTGGCACCGTGGGGACCCTCCTTGTCACTTGGGCCCATTGTGACACCATGGGGACCCACCCTTTGTCCCCAGTGCCCATTGTGACATCCTGCGGACCCCCCGTTGTCCCCAGGGCCCATTGTGACATTCAGGGGACCCACCATTGTCCTCAGGGCCCATTGTGACGTCCCAGGACCCCCCATTGTCCCCAGGGCCCATTGTGACATCCTCAGCACCCCCTTGTCCCCAGGGCCCATTGTGACATTCAGGGGACCCCTCTTTTTCCCCAGGGCCCATTGTGACATCCTGGGGACCCCCCCTTGTCCCCAGGGCCCATTGTGACGTCCCAGAACCCGCCATTGTCCCCAGGGCCCATTGTGACATCCTGGGGATCCCTGCTTGTCCCCAGGGCCCATTGGGACCGTCCCAGGACCCCCATTGTCCCCAGGGCCCATTGTGACATTCAGGGGCCCCCGTTTGTCACTGGGGCCCATTGTGACATCCCAGGACCCCACATTGTCCCCAGGGCCCTTGTGACATCCTGGGGAGCCCACTTGTCCCCAGGACCCATTGTGACACTATAGGGACCCCCCCTTGTGCCCAGTGACCATTGTGACACCGTGGGTACCACCCTTGTCCGCACGGCCCATTGTGACATCCTAGGGACACCCCCTTGTCTCCAGGGCCCATTGTGACATCCTGGGAATCCCTCCTTGTCCCCAGGGCCCATTTTGACATTCAGGGGACCCCCCATTGTCCCAAGGGCCCATTGTGACATCCTGCGGACCCCCCGTTGTCCCCAGGGCCCATTGTGACATTCAGGGGACCCACCATTGTCCTCAGGGCCCATTGTGCGGTCCCAGGACCCCCCATTGTCCCCAGGGCCCATTGTGACATCCTCGGCACCCCCTTGTGCCCAGGGCCCATTGTGACACTGTGGGTACCACCCTTGTCTGCAGGGCTCATTGTGACATCCCAGGACCCCCCATTGTCCCCAGGGCCCATTGTGACATTCAGGGGACCCCTCTTGTCCCCAGGGCCCATTCTGATACCGTGGGGACCCCCTTTGTCCCCAGGGCCCATTGTGACATCCTGGGGACCCCCCTTGTCCTCAGGGTCCATTGTGACAGCCCAGGACCTTACATTGTCCCCAGGGCCCATTGTGATATCTGGGGGACCCCCTTGTTCCCAAGGCCCATTGTGACATCCTGGGGACCCACCCTTGTCCCCAGGGCCCATTGTGACATCCCAGGACCCCCCATTGTCCCCAGAGCCCATTGTGACATCCTCGGCACCCCCTTGTCCCCAGGGCCCATTGTGACATCCTGGGGACCCCCCCTTCTTCCCAGGGCCCATTGTGACGTCCCAGGACCCCCCATTGTCCCCAGGGCCCATTGTGACATCCTGGGGATCCCTCCTTGTCCCCAGGGCCCATTGTGACGTCCCAGGACCCCCCATTGTCCCCAGGACCTATTGTGACATTCAGGGGACCCCCTTTGTCACTGGGGCCCATTGTGACACCATGGAGACCCCCGCTTGTCCTCAGGGTCCATTGTGACATCCTGGGCACCCCCCATTTTCCCCAGGACCCATTGTGACATCCTGGCCACCCCCTTGCTCCCAGGGCCCGTTGTGGCACCATGGGGACACCCCCTTTGTCCCCAGGGCCCATTGTGACATCCCAGGACCCCCCTTTGTCCCCAGGGCCCATTGTAGCACCATGGGGACCCCCTTTGACCCCAGGGCCCATTGTGGCACCATGGCAACCCCTTTTGTCCCCAGGGCCCATTGTGACATTCTTGGACCCCACTTTGTCCCCAGGGCCTATTGTGACACCATGGGGACCCCTCCTTGTCACTGGGGACCCATTGTGACACCATGGGGACCCCCCCTTGTCCTCAAGACTCATTCTCACATCCTGGACACCCCCCATTGTCCCCAGGGCCCATTGTGACATCCACTGCACCCCCTTGTCCCCAGGGCCCATTGTGACATTCAGGGGACCCCTCTTTGTCCCCAGGGCCCATTGTGACATCCTGGGGACCCCCCCTTGTCCCCAGGGCTCATTGAGACGTCCCAGGACCCCACACTGTCCCCAGGGCCCATTGTGACATTCAGGGGACCCCCTTTGTCCCCAGGGCCCATTCTGATACCATGGGGACCCCCTATTGTCCCCAGGGCCCATTGTGACATGCTGGGGACGCTCTTTGTCCACAGGGCCCATTGTGACATCCTGGGGACCCTCCTTGTCCCCAGAGCCCATTGTGACATCCAGGGGACCCCCTTTGTCCCCAGGGCCCATTGTGGCACCATGAGGACCCTCTTTGTCACTGGGGCCCATTGTGACATCCCAGGACCCCCCTTTGTCCCCAGGGCCCATTGTGACATCCTGGGGACCCTCCTTGTCCCCAGAGCCCATTGTGACATCCCAGGACCCCACTTTGTCCCCAGGGCTTATTGTGACACCATGGGGATCTCCCTTGTCCCCAGGGCCCATTGTGACATCCCATGACCCCCCTTTGTCCCCAGTGCTATTGTGAAATCCTGGGGACCCCTTTTGTCCCCAGGGCCCATTGTGACACCGTGGGGAACCCCTTTGTCACTGGGGCCATTGTGACATTCCAGGATTTCACTTTGTCCCCAGGGCTCGTTCTGACACCTTGGGGACTCCCATTGTCCCCAGGGCCCATTGTGACATCCTGGGCAACCCCATTGTCCCCAGGGCCCATTGTGACATCCTGGGGACCCCCATTGTCCCCAAGGCCCATTGTGACATTCCAGGACCCCCCATTGTCCCCAGGGCCCATTGTGACATCCACTGCACCCCCTTGTCCCCAGGGCCCATTGTGACATTCAGGGGACCCCTCTTTGTGCCCAGAGCCCATTGTGACATCCTGGGGACCCCCCCTTGTCACTGGGGCCCATTGTGACGTCCCAGGACCCCCCATTGTCCCCAGGGCCCATTGTGACATTCAGGGGGCCCCTTTGTCACTGGGGCCCATTGTGACATCCCAGGACCCCACATTGTCCCCAGGACACATTGTGACATGCTGGGGACGCTCTTTGTCCCCAGGGCCCATTGTGACATCCTGGGGACCCTCCTTGTCCCCAGAGCCCACTCTGACATCCAGGGCACCCCCTTTGTCCCCATGGCCCATTGTGGCACCATAGGGACCCCCTTTGTCACTGGGGCCCATTGTGACATCCCAGGACACCCCCTGGTCCCCAGGCCCCATTGTGACATCCTGGGGACCCCCCTTGTCCTCAGGGTCCATTGTGACAGCCCAGGACCTTACATTGTCCCCAGGGCCCATTGTGATATCTGGGGGACCCCCTTGTCCCCAGGGCCCATTGTGACATCCTCGGCACCCCTTTGTCCCCCGGGCCCATTGTGACATCCTGGGGACCCCCCCTTGTCCCCAGGGCCCATTGTGACGTCCCAGGACCCCCCATTGTCCCCAGGGGCCATTGTGACATCCTAGGGATCCCTCCTTGTCCCCAGGGCCCATTGTGACATTCAGGGGACCCCTCTTTGTCCCTAGGGCCCATTGTGACATCCTGGGGATCCCTCCTTGTCCCCAGGACCCATTGTGACGTCCCAGGATCCCCATTGTCCCCAGGACCTATTGTGACATTCAGGGGACCCCCTTTGTCACTGGGGCCCATTGTGACACCATGGAGACCCCCGCTTGTCCCCAGGGCCCATTGTGACATCCCAGGACCCCCCTTTGTCCCCAGGGCCCATTGTAGCACCATGGGGACCCCCTTTGACCCCAGGGCCCATTGTGGCACCATGGCAACCCCTTTTGTCCCCAGGGCCCATTGTGACATTCTTGGACCCCACTTTGTCCCCAGGACCTATTGTGACACCATGGGGACCCCTCCTTGTCACTGGGGACCCATTGTGACACCATGGGGACCCCCCCTTGTCCTCAGGACTCATTCTCACATCCTGGACACCCGCCATTGTCCCCAGGGCCCATTGTGACATCCACTGCACCCCATTGTCCCCAGGGCCCATTGTGACATTCAGGGGACCCCTCTTTGTCCCCAGGGCCCATTGTGACATGCTGGGGACGCTCTTTGTCCCCAGGGCCCATTGTGACATCCTGGGGACCCTCCTTGTCCCCAGAGCCCATTGTGACATCGAGGGGACCTCCTTTGTCCCCAGGGCCCATTGTGGCACCATGAGGACCCTCTTTGTCACTGGGCCCCATTGTGACATCCCAGGACCCCCCTTTGTCCCCAGGGCCCATTGTGACATCCCAGGACCCCACTTTGTCCCCAGGGCTTATTGTGACACCATGGGGATCTCCCTTGTCCCCAGGGCCCATTGTGACATCCCATGACCCCCCTTTGTCCCCAGTGCTATTGTGAAATCCTGGGGACCCCTTATGTCCCCAGGGCCCATTATGACACCATGGGGAACCCCTTTGTCACTGGGGGCCATTGTGACATTCCAGGATTCCACTTTGTCCCCAGGGCTCGTTCTGACACCTTGGGGACTCCCATTGTCCCCAGGGCCCATTGTGACATCCTGGGGACCCCCATTGTCCCCAGGGCCCACTGTGACATTCCAGGACCCCCCATTGTCCCCAAGGCCCATTGTGACATCCACTGCACCCCCTTGTCCCCAGGGCCCATTGTGACATTCAGGGCACCCCTCTTTGTCCCCAGGGCCCATTGTGACATCCTGGGGACCCCCACTTGTCACTGGGGCCCATTGTGACATCCAGGACCCCCCATTGTCCCCAGGGCCCATTGTGACATTCAGGGCACCCCCTTGTCCCCAGGGCCCATTGTGACATTCCGGGGGCGCCTCTTTGTACCCAGGGCACACTGTGACATCCTGGGGACCCCCCCTTGTCACTGGGGCCCATTGTGACGTCCCAGGACCCCCCATTGTCGCCAGGGCCCATTGTGACATCCTGGGGATCCCTTCTTGTCCCCAGGGCCCATTGTGACGTCCCAGGACCCCCCATTGTCCCCAGGACCCATTGTGACATTCAGGTGGCCCCTTTGTCACTGGGGCCCATTGTGACATCCCAGGACCCCATATTGTCCCCAGGACACATTGTCACATCCTGGGGACCCCACTTGTCCCCAGGACCCATTGTGACACTATGGGGACCCCCCCTTGTTCCCAGGGCCCATTGTGACACCGTGGGTACCACCCTTTTCCGCAGGGCTCATTGTGACATCGCAGGACCCCCATTGTCCCCAGGGCCCATTCTGATACCGTGGGGATCCCCTTTGTCCCCAGAGTCCATTGTGACATCCAGGGGACCCCCTTTGTCCCCAGGGCCCATTGTGACATCGCAGGACCCCCCTGGGCCCCAGGGCGCATTTTGACATCCTGGGGATGCCCCCATGTCAACGGGGCCCATTGTGACGTCCCAGGACCCCCCATTGTGTCCAGGGCCCATCGTGACATCCTGGGGATCCCTGCTTGGCCCCAGGGCCCATTGTGACGTCTTAGGACCCCCCGTTGTCCCCAGGGACCATTGTGACATCCTCGGCACCCCCTTGTCCCCAGGGCCCATTGTGACATTCAGGGGACCCCTCTTTGTCCCCAGGGCCCATTGTGACATCCTGGTGACCCCCTCTTGTCCCCAGGGCCCATTGTGACGTCCCAGGACCCCCCATTGTCCCCAGGGCCCATTGTGACATCCTGGGGATCCCTCCTTGTCCCCAGGGCCCATTGTGACGTCCCAGGAACCCCCATTGTCCCCAGGACCCATTGTGACATTCAGGGGACCCTCTTTGTCCCCAGGGCCCATTGTGACATCCTGGGGACCCCCTCTTGTCCCCAGGGCCCATTGTGACGTCCCAGGACCCCCCATTGTCCCCAGGGCCCATTGTGACATCCTGGGGATCCCTCCTTGTCCCCAGGGCCCATTGTGACGTCCCAGGAACCCCCATTGTCCCCAGGACCCATTGTGACATTCAGGGGATCCCCTTTGTTACTGGGGCCCATTGTGACATCCCAGGACCCCACATTGTCCCCAGGGCCCATTGTGACATCCTGGGGACCCCCATGTCACTGGGGCCCATTGTGACGTCCCAGGACCCCGCATTGTCCCCAGGGCCCATTGTGACACCTTGGGGACCCCCTTGTCACTGGAGACCCGTTGTGACATCATGGGGACCACCCCTTGTCCTCAGGGCCTATTGTTACGTCCCAGGACCCCCCATTGTCCCCAGGGCCCATTGTGACACCTTGGGGACCCCCTTGTCACTGGAGACCCGTTGTGACAGCATGGGGACCACCCCTTGTCCTCAGGGCCTATTGTGAACATCCTGGGGAACCTCCATTGTCCCCAGAGCCCATTGTGAGTTCCTGGAGACCCCCTTGTCCCCAGGTCCCATTGTGACATCCTGGGCAGCCTCTTTGTCCCCACGGCCCATTGTGACATCCTGGGGACCTCCTTGTCCCCAGGACCCATCCTGGCACCGTGGAGACCTCCCTTGTTACTGGGGACCCATTGTGACACCATGGGGACCTCCCATTGTCCTCAGGGCCCATTGAGACATCCTGGGGACCCCCTTTGTCACTGGGGACCCAATGTGACATCCCAGGAACCCCATTCTCCCAAGGGCCCATTGTGACATCCTGGGGACCCCCCTTTGTCTCCAGGACATATTGTGACACCGTGGGGACCACATTAGTCCCCAGGGCCCATTGTGACATCCTACGGATCCCCTCTTGTCCCCAGGGCCCATTGTGACGTCCCAGGACCCCCCATTGTCCCCAGGGCCCATTGTGACCTCCTCGGCACCCCCTTGTCCCCAGGACCCATTGTGACATCCTGGGGACCCTCCTTGTCCCCAGAACCCATTGTGACATCCAGGGGACCCCCTTTGTCCCCAGGGCCCATTGTGACATCCTGGGGTCCCCCCTTTGTCCCCAGGGCCCATTGAAATGTCCCAGGACCACCGTTTGTCCCCAGGGTTCATTATGACATCCTGGGGACCCCATTTGTCCCCACGGCCCATTGTGGCACCATGGGGACCCCCTTTGTCACTGGGGCCCATTGTGACATCCCAGGACCCCACTTTGTCCCCAGGGCTTATTGTGACACCATGGGGATCTCCCTTGTCCCCAGGGCCCATTGTGACATCCCATGACCCCCCTTTATCCCCAGTGCTATTGTGAAATCCTGGGGACCCCTTTTGTCCCCAGGGCCCATTGTGGCACCATGGGGAACCCCTTTGTCACTGGGGGCCATTGTGACATCCCAGGATTCCACTTTGTCCCCAGGGCTCGTTCTGACACCTTGGGGACTCCCATTGTCCCCAGGGCCCATTGTGACATCCTGGGCAACCCCATTGTCCCCAGGGCCCATTGTGACATCTGGGGGACGCCCTTGTCCCCAGGACCCATCGTGGCACCGTGGGGACCCTCCTTGTCACTTGGGCCCATTGTGACACCATGGGGACCCCCCCTTTATCCCCAGTGCCCATTGTGACATCCTGGGGATCCCTCCTTGTCCCCAGGGCCCATTGTGACGTCCCAGGACCCCCCATTGTCCCCAGGACCCATTGTGACATTCAGGGGACCCCCTTTCTCACTGGGGCCCATTGTGAAATCCCAGGACCCCACATTGTCCCCAGGGCCCTTGTGACATCCTAGGGACCCCACCTGGGGACCCCACTTGTCCCCAGGACCCATTGTGACACTATATGACCCCCCGTTGTGCCCAGTGACCATTGTGACACCGTGGGTACCACCCTTGTCCGCAGGGCCCATTGTGACATCCTGGGGACACCCCCTTGTCTCCAGGGCCCATTGTGACATCCTGGGAATCCCTCCTTGTCCCCAGGGTCCATTTTGACATTCAGGGGACCCCCCATTGTCCCCAGGGCCCATTGTGACATCCTCGGCACCCCCTTGTCCACAGGGCCCATTGTGACATTCAGGGGACCCCACATTGTCCCCAGGGCCCATTGTGACATCCTGTGGACCCCACTTGTCCCCAGGACCCATTGTGACACTATGGGGACCCCCCCTTGTGCCCAGGGCCCATTGTGACACTGGGGGTACCACCCTTGTCTGCAGGGCTCATTGTTTCATCCCAGGACCCCCCATTGTCCCCAGAGCTCATTGTGACATCCAGGGGACCCCCTTTGTCCCCAGGGCCCATTGTGACATCCTGGGGACCCTCCTTGTCCCCAGAGCTCATTGTGACATCCAGGGGACCCCCTTTGTCCCCAGGGCCCGTTGTGGCACCATAGGGACCCCTTTTGTCACTAGGGCCCATTGTGACATCCCAGGACCCCCCCTAGTCCCCAGGGCCCATTGTGACATCCTGGGGACGCTCTTTGTCCCCAGGGCCCATTGTGACACTATGGGGACCCTCCTTGTCCCCAGAGCCCATTGTGACATCCAGGGGACCCCCTTTGTCCCCAGGGCCCATTGTGGCGCCATAGGGACCCCCTTTGTCACTGGGGCCCATTGTGACATCCCAGGACCCCCCCTGGTCCCCAGGCCCCATTGTGACATCCTGGGGACCCCCCTTGTCCTCAGGGTCCATTGTGACAGCCCAGGACCTTACATTGTCCCCAGGGGCCATTGTGATATCTCGGGGAACCCCTTGTTCCCAAGGCCCATTGTGACATCCTGGGGACCCACCCTTGTTCCCAGGGCCCATTGTGACATCCCAGGACCTCCCATTGTCCCCAGGGGCCATTGTGACATCCTGGTGATCCCTCCTTGTCCCCAGGGCCCATTGTGATGTCCCAGGACCCCCCATTGTCCCCAGGGCCCATTGTGACATCCTCTGCACCCCCTTGTCCCCAGGGCCCATTGTGACATTCAGGGGACCCCTCTTTGTCCCCAGGGCCCATTGTGACATCCTGGGGATCCCTCCTTGTCCCCAGGGCCCATTGTGACGTCCCAGGACCCCCCATTGTCCCCAGGACCTATTGTGACATTCAGGGGTGCCCCTTTGTCACTGGGGCCCATTGTGACACCATGGAGACCCCCGCTTGTCCTCAGGGTCCATTGTGACATCCTGGGCACCCCCCATTTTCCCCAGGACCCATTGTGACATCCTGGCCACCCCCTTGCTCCCAGGGCCCGTTGTGGCACCATGGGGACACCCACTTTGTCCCCAGGGCCCATTGTGACATCCCAGGACCCCCCTTTGTCCCCAGGGCCATTGTAGCACCATGGGGACCCCCTTTGACCTCAGGGCCCATTGTGGCACCATGGCAACCCCTTTTGTCCCCAGGGCCCATTGTGACATTCTTGGACCCCACTTTGTCCCCAGGGCCTATTGTGACACCATGGAGACCCCTCCTTGTCACTGGGGACCCATTGTGACACCATGGGGACCCCTCCTTGTCCTCAGGACTCATTCTCACATCCTGGACACCCCCCATTGTCCCCAGGGCCCATTGTGACATCCTGGGGACCCTCCTTGTCCCCAGAACCCATTGTGACATCCCAGGACCCCCCTTTGTCCCCAGGGCCCATTGTGACATCCTCTGCACCCCCTTGTCCCCAGGGCCCATTGTGACATTCAGGGGACCCCTGTTTGTCCCCAGGGCCCATTGTGACATCCTGGGGACCCCCCCTTGTCACTGGGGCCCATTGTGACGTCCCAGGACCCCCCACTGTCCCCAGGGCCCATTGTGACATCCTGGGGATCCCTCCATGTCCCCAGGGCCCATTGTGACGTCCCAGGACCCCCCCATTGTCCCCAGGACCCATTGTGACATTCAGGGGGCCCCTTTGTCACTGGGGCCAATTGTGACATCCCAGGACCCCACATTGTCCCCAGGACACATTGTGACATCCTGGGGACCCCACTTGTCCCCAGGACCCATTGTGACACTATGGGGACCCCCCCTTGTTCCCAGGGCCCATTGTGACACCGTGGGTACCACCCTTGTCCGCAGGGCTCATTGTGACATCCCAGGACCCCCCTTTGTCCCCAGGGCCCATTCTGATACCGTGGGGATCCCCTTTGTCCCCAGAGCCCATTGTGACATCCAGGGGACCCCCTTTGTCCCCAGGGCCCATTGTGACGTCCCAGGACCCCCCATTGTCCCCAGGACCTATTGTGACATTCAGGGGTGCCCCTTTGTCACTGGGACCCATTGTGACACCATGGAGACCCCCGCTTGTCCTCAGGGTCCATTGTGACATCCTGGGCACCCCCCATTTTCCCCAGGACCCATTGTGACATCCTGGCCACCCCCTTGCTCCCAGGGCCCGTTGTGGCACCATGGGGACACCCACTTTGTCCCCAGGGCCCATTGTGACATCCCAGGACCCCCCTTTGTCCCCAGGGCAATTGTAGCACCATGGGGACCCCCTTTGACCTCAGGGCCCATTGTGGCACCATGGCAACCCCTTTTGTCCCCAGGGCCCATTGTGACATTCTTGGACCCCACTTTGTCCCCAGGGCCTATTGTGACACCATGGGGACCCCTCCTTGTCACTGGGGACCCATTGTGACACCATGGGGACCCCCCCTTGTCCTCAGGACTCATTCTCACATCCTGGACACCCCCCATTGTCCCCAGGGCCCATTGTGACATCCTGGGGACCCTCCTTGTCCCCAGAACCCATTGTGACATCCCAGGACCCCCCTTTGTCCCCAGGGCCCATTGTGACATCCTCTGCACCCCCTTGTCCCCAGGGCCCATTGTGACATTCAGGGGACCCCTCTTTGTACCCAGGGCCCATTGTGACATCCTGGGGACCCCCCCTTGTCACTGGGGCCCATTGTGACGTCCCAGGACCCCCCACTGTCCCCAGGGCCCATTGTGACATCCTGGGGATCCCTCCATGTCCCCAGGGCCCATTGTGACGTCCCAGGACCCCCCATTGTCCCCAGGACCCATTGTGACATTCAGGGGGCCCCTTTGTCACTGGGGCCAATTGTGACATCCCAGGACCCCACATTGTCCCCAGGACACATTGTGACATCCTGGGGACCCCACTTGTCCCCAGGACCCATTGTGACACTATGGGGACCCCCCCTTGTTCCCAGGGCCCATTGTGACACCGTGGGTACCACCCTTGTCCGCAGGGCTCATTGTGACATCCCAGGACCCCCCTTTGTCCCCAGGGCCCATTCTGATACCGTGGGGATCCCCTTTGTCCCCAGAGCCCATTGTGACATCCAGGGGACCCCCTTTGTCCCCAGGGCCCATTGTGACATCGCAGGACCCCCCTGGGCCCCAGGGCGCATTTTGACATCCTGGGGATGCCCCCTTGTCACCGGGACCCATTGTGTCGTCCCAGGACCCCCCATTGTCCCCAGGGCCCATTGTGGCATCCTGGGGACCTCCTTGTCCCCAGGACCCATCGTGGCACCGTGGGGACCTCCCTTGTCACTGGGGACCCTTTGTGACACCATGGGGACCTCCCATTGTCCTCAGGGCCCATTGAGACATCCTGGTGACCCCCTTTGTCACTGGGGACCCATTGTGACATCCCAGGAACCCCATTGTCCCAAGGGCCCATTGTGACATCCTGGGGACCCCTCTTTGTCTCCAGGACATATTGTGACACCGTGGGGACCACATTAGTCCCCAGGGCCCATTGTGACATCCTAGGAATCCCCTCTTGTCCCCAGGGCCCATTGTGACATCCCAGGACCCCCCTTTGTCCCCAGGGCTCATTGTGACATTCTAGGACCCCACTTTGTCCCCAGGGCCTATTGTGACACCATGGGGAACCCTCCTTGTCACTGGGGACCCATTGTGACACCATGGGGACCCCCCCTTTGTCCCCAGTGCCCATTGTGACATCCTGCCCACCCCCCTTTGTCCCCAGGGTCCATTGTGACATCCTGGGCAACCCCATTGTCCCCAGGGCCCATTGTGACATCTAGGGGGACGCCCTTGTCCCCAGGACCCATCGTGGCACCGTGGGGACCCCCATTGTCCCCAGGGCCCATTGTGACATCCCAGGAACCCCATTGTGCCAAGAGCAGATTGTAACATCCTGGGGACCCCCCTTTTTCTCCAGGACGCATTGTGACACCGTGGGGACCTCATTAGTCCCCAGGGCCCATTGTGACATTGTAGGGACCTCCCTTTGTCCCCAGGGCTCATTGTGGCACCATGGGGACCCCCCCGTGTCACTGGGGACCCATTGTGACACCATGGGGACCCCCCCATGTCCTCAGGGTCCATTGTGACATCCTGGGCACCCCCCATTGTCCCCAGGACCCATTGTGACATCCTGGCCACCCCCTTGCTCCCAGGGCCCATTTTAGCACCATGGGGACCGCCTTTGACCCCAGGGCCCCTTGTGGCACCATGGCAACCACTTTTGTTCCCAGGGCCCATTGTGACATTCAGGGGACCCCATTGTCCCCAGGGCCTATTGTGACACCATGGGGACCCCTCCTTGTCACTGGGGACCCATTGTGACACCATGGGGACCCCCCCATGTCCTCAGGACTCATTTTCACATCCTGGGCACCCCCCATTGTCCCCAGGGCCCATTCTGACATCCCAGAACCTCCTATTGTCCCCAAGGCCCATTGTGACATCCTGGGGACCCCCATAGTCCCCAGTGCCCATTGTGACATTCCAGGACCCCCCATTGTCCCCAGGGCCCATTGTGACATCCTCGGCACGCCCTTGTCCCCAGGGCCCATTGTGACATTCAGGGGACCCCTCTTTGTCCTCAGGGCCCATTGTGACATCCTGGGGACCCCCCCTTGTCACTGGGGCCCATTGTGACGTCCCAGGACCCCCCATTGTCCCCAGGGCCCATTGTGACATCCTGGGGATCCCTCCTTGTCCCCAGGGCCCATTGTGACGTCCCAGGACCCCACATTGTACCCAGGACCCATTGTGACATTCAGGGGACCCCCTTTGTCACTGGGGCCCATTGTGACATCCCAGGACCCCACATTGTCCCCAGGACCTATTGTGACATCCTGGGGACCCCACTTGTCCCCAGGACCCATTGTGACACTATGGGGACCACCCCTTGTGCCCAGGGCCCATTGTGACACTGTGGGTACCACCCTTGTCCGCAGGGCTCATTGTGACATCCCAGGACCCCCATTGTCCCCAGGGCCCATTGTGACATTCAGGGGACCCCCCTTTGTCCCCAGGGCCCATTCTGATACCGTGGGGACCCCCTTTGTCCCCAGGGCATATTGTGACATCCTGGGGACGCCCTTTGTCCCCAGGACCCATTTTGACACCGTCGACACCCCCGTTTGTCCCCAGGGCCCATTGTGACATCCTGGGGACACTCCTTGTCCCCAGAGCCCATTGTGACATCCAGGGGACCCCCTTTCTCCCCAGGGCCCATTGTGACATTGCAGTACCCTCCCTGGTCCCCACGGCCCATTGTGGCACCATGGGGACCCCCTTTTGTCACTGGGGCCCATTGTGACATCCCAACACCCCACTTTGTCCCCAGGGCTTATTGTGACACCATGGGGACCTCCCTTGTCCCCAGGGCCCACTGTGACATCCCATGACCCCCATTTGTCCCCAGTGCTATTGTCAAATCCTGGGGACCCCCTTTGTCCCCAGGGACCATTGTGGCACTATGGGGACCCCACCTTGTTCCCAGGGCCCATTGTGAAACCATCGACACCCCCCTTGTCCGCAGGGGTCATTGTGACATCCTGGGGACCCTCCTTGTCCCCAGAGCCCATTGTGACATCCAGGGGACCCACTTTCTCCCCAGGGCCCATTGTGACATCGCAGGACCCCCCTGGTCCCCAGGGCCCATTGTGACATCCTGGGGATCCCCCTTTGTCCCCAGGGTCCATTGTGACATCCTGGGCAACCCCATTGTCCCCAGGGCCCATTGTGACATCTGGGGGACCCCCTTGTCCCCAGGACCCATCGTGGCACCGTGGGGACCCTCCTTGTCACTTGGGCCCATTGTGACACCATGGGGACCTCCCCTTTGTCCCCAGTGCCCATTGTGACATCCTGCGGACCCCCCTTTGTCCCCAGGGCCCATTTTGACATTCAGGGGACCCACCATTGTCCCCAGGGCCCATTGTGACCTTCAAGGGACCCCCATTGTTCCCAGGGCCCATTGTGACGTCCTGGGGATCCCCCTCTGCTCCCAAGGCTCATTGTGACTTTCAGGGGATCCCCCCATGTACCCAGGGCTGATTGTGACGTTGTAGGGCCCCTCTTTGTCCCCAGGGCCCATTGTGACATCCTGGGGAACCCCCTTGTTCCCCGGGCCCATTGTGATGTCCCAGGACCCCCCATTGTCCCCAGGGCCCATTGTGACATCCTGGGGATCCCTCCTTGTCCCCAGGGCCCATTGTGACGTCCCAGGACCCCCCATTGTCCCCAGGGCCTACTGTGACATCCTCTGCACCCCCTTGTCCCCAGGGCCCATTGTGACATTCAGGGGACACCTCTTTGTCCCCAGGGCCCATTGTGACATCCTGGGGACCCCCTCTTGTCCCCAGGGCCCATTGTGACGTCCCAGGACCCCCCATTGTCCCCAGGGCCCATTGTGACATCCTGGGGATCCCTCCTTGTCCCCAGGGCCCATTGTGACGTCCCAAGACCCCCCCATTGTCCCCAGGGCCCATTGTGACATTCAGGGCACCCCCTTTGTCACTGGGGCCCATTGTGACATCCCAGGACCCCACATTGTCCCCAGGGCCCATTGTGACATCCTGGGGACCCCTCTTTGTCCTAAGGACCCATTGTGATGTCCCAGGACCCTGCATTGTCCCCAGAGCCCATTGTGACATCCTGGAGACACCCTTTGTCCCCAGGACCCATTGTGACGTCCCAGGACCCCCCATTGTCCCCAGGGTTCATTCTTACATCCTGGGGACCCCCTTGTCCCCAGGACCCATCGTGACACCATGGAGACCCCTCCTTGCCTCAGGGCCCATTGTGACATCCTGGGCATCCCCCCTGTCCCCCGGGACCATTGTAACACCGTGGGGACCCCCTTTGTCCCTAGGGCCTATTGTTACGTCCCAGGACCCCCCGTTGTTCCCAGGGCCCATTCTGACACCTTGGGGACCCCCTTGTCACTGGGGACCCATTGTGACACCATGGGGACCACCCCTTGTCCTCAGGGCCTATTGTGAACATCCTGGGGAACCTCCATTGTCCCCAGAGCCCATTGTGAGTTCCTGGGGACCCCCTTGTCCCCAGAGCCCATTGTGACATCCTGGGGAGTCTCTTTGTCCCCAGGGCCCATTGTGACATCCTGGGGACCCCCTTTGTCCCCAGGGCCCATGGTGACATCCTGGGGACCTCCTTGTCCGCAGGACCCATCCTGGCACCGTGGGGACCTCCCTTGTCACTGGGGACCCTTTGTGACACCATGGGGACCTCCCATTGTCCTCAGGGCCCATTGAGACATCCTGGGGACCCCCTTTGTCACTGGGGACCCGTTGTGACATCCCAGGAACCCCATTGTCCCAAGGGCCCATTGTGACATCCTAGGGACCTCCCTTTGTCCCCAGGGTTCATTGTGGCACCATGGGGACCCCCTTTGCACTGTGTCACATTGTGATATCCAAGAACCCCACTTTGTCCCCAAGGCCCATTTTGACATCCTGGGGACCCCCTTTCTCCCCAGGGCCCATTGTGACATTCAGGGGACACCCCCCTTGTCCCCAGGGCCCATTGTGACTTCCCAGGACCCCCCATTGTCCCTAGAGCCCATTGTGACATTCAGGGGACCCCCTTTGTCACTGGGGCCCATTGTGACATCCCAGGACCCCACATTGTCCCCAGGGCCCATTGTGACATTCAGGGGACACCCCCCTTGTCCCCAGGGCCCATTGTGACGTCCCAGGATCCCCCATTGTCCCCAGGGCCCATTGTGACATTCAGGGGACCCCCTTTGGCACTGGGGCCCATTGTGACATCCCAGGACCCCACATTGTCCCCAGGGCCCATTGTGACATTCAGGGGTCCCCCCCTTGTCCCCAGGACCCATTGTGATGTCCCAGGACCCCTCATTGTCCCCACGGCCCATTGTGACATCCTGGGGACCCCCCTTTGTCACTGGGGCTCATTGAGACATCGTGGGGACCAACTTTGTCCCCAGGGCCCATTGTGACGTCCCAGGACCTCCCGTTGTCCCCAGTGTCCATTGTGACATCCGAGGAGCCCACTTTGTCCCCAGGACCCATTTTGATATTGAGGGGAACCACGTTTGTCCCCAGGGCCCATTGTGACACCATGGGGACCCCCCCTTGTCACTGGGGACCCATTGTGACACCATGGAGACCCCTGCTTGTCCTCAGGGTCCATTGTGACATCTTGGGCACCTCCCATTGTCCCCAGGACCCATTGTGACATCCTGGGGACCCCCTTGCTCCCAGGGCCCATTGTGGCACCATGTGGACATCCCCTTTGTCCCCAGGGCCCATTGTGACATTCCAGGACCCCCCATTGTCCCCAGGGCCCATTGTGACATCCACTGCACCCCCTTGTCCCCAGGGCCCATTGTGACATTCAGGGGACCCCTCTTTGTCCCCAGGGCCCATTGTGACGTCCCAGGACCCCCCATTGTCCCCAGGGCCCATTGTGACATCCTGGGGATCCCTCCTTGTCCTCAGGGCCCATTGTGACGTCTTAGGACCCCCCATTGTCCCCAGGGCCCATTGTGACATTCAGGGGACGCCTCTTTGAAACCCAGGGCACATTGTGACATCCTGGGGACCCCCCCTTGTCCCCACAGCCCATTGTGACGTCCCAGGACCCCCCATTGTCCCCAGGGCCCATTGTGACATCCTGGGGATCCCTCCTTGTCCGCAGGGCCCATTGTGACGTCCCAGGACCCCCCATTGTCCCCAGGGCCCATTGTGACATCCTCTGCACCCCCTTGTCCCCAGGGCCCATTGTGACATTCCGGGGACCCCTGTTTGTTCCCAGGGCCCATTGTGACATCCTGGGGACCCCCTCTTGTCACTGGGGCCCATTGTGACGTCCCAGGACCCGCTATTGTCCCCAGGGCCGATTGTGACATTCAGGGGACCCCTCTTTGTCCCCAGGGCCCATTGTGAAGTCTAAGGACCCCCCATTGTCCCCAGGGCCCATTGTGACATCCTGGGGATCCCTCCTTGTCCCCACGACCCATTGTGACATCCTGGGGACCCTCCTTGTCCCCAGAGCCCATTGTGACATCCAAGGGACCCCCTTTGTCTCCAGGGCCCATTGTGGCACCATGGGGACCCCCTTTGACACTGGGACCCATTGTGACACCGTCGACCCCCCCCTTTGTCCCCAGGGCCCATTGTGACGTCCTGGGGACCCCCCTTGTCCCCAGAGCCCATTGTGACATCCAGGGGACCCCCTCTTGTCCCCAGGGCCCATTGTGACGTCCCAGGACCCTCCATTGTCCCCAGGGCCCATTGTGACATCCTGGGGATCCCTCCTTGTCCCCAGGGCCCATTGTGACGTCCCAGGACCCCCCATTGTCCCCAGGACCCATTGTGACATTCAGGGGACCCCCTTTGTCACTGGGGCCCATTGTGACATCCCAGGACCCCACATTGTCCCCAGGGCCCATTGTGACATCCTGGGGACCCCACTTGTCCCCAGGACCCATTGTGACACTATGGGGACCCCCCCTTGTCCCCAGGGCCCATTGTGGCACTGTGGGTACCACCCTTGTCCGCAGGGCTCATTGTGACGTCTCAGGACCCCCCATTGTCCCCAGGGCCCATTGTGACATCCTCGGCACCCCCTTGTCCCCAGGGCCCATTGTGACGTCCCAGGACCCCCCATTGTCCCCAGGGCCCATTGTGACATCCTCGGCACCCCCTTGTCCCCAGGGCCCATTGTGACATTCAGGGGACCCCTGTTTGTCCCCAGGGCCCATTGTGACATCCTGGGGACCCCCTCTTGTCACTGGGGCCCATTGTGACGTCCCAGGAACCCCCATTTTCCCCAGGGCCCATTGTGACATTCAGGGGACCCCTCTTTGTCCCCAGGGGCCATTGTGACGTCTAACGACCCCCCATTGTCCCCAGGGCCCATTGTGACATCCTGGGGATCCCTCCTTGTCCTCAGGGCTCATTGTGACGTCCCAGGACCGCCCATTGTCCCCAGGGCCCATTGTGACATCCTGGGGATCCCTCCTTGTCCCCAGGGCCCATTGTGACGTCCCAGGACCCCCCATTGTCCCCAGGACCCATTGTGACATTCAGGGGACCCCCTTTGTCACTGGGGCCTATTGTGACATCGCAGGACCCCACATTGTCCGCAGGGCCCATTGTGACATCCTCTGCACCCCCTTGTCCCCAGGGCCCATTGTGACATTCAGGGGACCCCTCTTTGTCCCCAGGGCCCATTGTGACATCCTGGGGATCCCTCGTTGTCCCCAGGGCCCATTGTGACGTCCCAGGACCTCCCATTGTCTCCAGGACCTATTGTGACATTCAGGGGTGCCCCTTTGTCACTGGGGACCCATTGTGACACAATGGAGACCCCCGCTTGTCCTCAGGGTCCATTGTGACATCCTGGGCACCCCCCATTTTCCCCAGGACCCATTGTGACATCCTGTCCACCCCCTTGCTCCCAGGGCCCGTTGTGGCACCATGGGGATACCCCCTTTGTCCCCAGGGCCCATTGTGACATCCCAGGACCCCCCTTTGTCCCCAGGGCCCATTGTGACATCCTGGGGATCCCTCGTTGTCCCCAGGGCCCATTGTGACGTCCCAGCACCCCCCATTGTCCCCAGGACCTACTGTGACATTCAGGGGAGCCCCTTTGTCACTGGGGCCCATTGTGACACCATGGAGACCCCCGCTTGTCCTCAGGGTCCATTGTGACATCCTGGGCACCCCCCATTTTCCCCAGGACCCATTGTGACATCCTGGCCACCCCCTTGCTCCCAGGGCCCGTTGTGGCACCATGGGGATACCCCCTTTGTCCCCAGGGCCTATTGTGACATCCCAGGACCCCCCTTTGTCCCCAGGGCCATTGTGAAATCCTGGGGACCCCCTTTGTCCCCAGGGCCCATTGTGACATCCCAGGACCCTCCTTTGTCCCCAGGGCCATTGTAGCACCATGGGGACCCCCTTTGACCCCAGGGCCCATTGTGGCACCATGGCAACCCCTTTTGTCCCCAGGGCCCATTGTGACATTCTTGGACCCCACTTTGTCCCCAGGGCCTATTGTGACACCATGGGGACCCCTCCTTGTCACTGGGGACCCATTGTGACACCATGGGGACCCCCCCTTGTCCTCATGACTCATTCTGACATCCTGGACACCCCCCATTGTCCCCAGGGCCCATTGTGACATCCACTGTACCCCCTTGTCCCCAGGGCCCATTGTGACATTCAGGGGACCCCTCTTTGTCCCCAGGGCCCATTGTGACATCCTGGGGACCACCCCTTGTCCCCAGGGCTCATTGAGACGTCCCAGGACCCCCCACTGTCCCCAGGGCCCATTGTGACATTCAGGGGACCCCCTTTGTCCCCAGGGCCCATTCTGATACCGTGGGGACCCCCCATTGTCCCCAGGGCCCATTGTGACATGCTGGGGACGCTCTTTGTCCCCAGGGCCCATTGTGACATCCTGGGGACCCTCCTTGTCCCCAGAGCCCATTGTGACATCCAGGGGACCCCCTTTGTCCCCAGGGCCCATTGTGGCACCATGAGGACCCTCTTTGTCACTGGGGCCCATTGTGACATCCCAGGACCCCCCTTTGTCCCCAGGGCCCATTGTGACATCCTGGGGACCCTCCTTGTCCCCAGAGCCCATTGTGACATCCCAGGACCCCACTTTGTCCCCAGGGCTTATTGTGACGCCATGGGGATCTCCCTTGTCCCCAGGGCCCATTGTGACATCCCATGACCCCCCTTTGTCCCCAGTGCTATTGTGAAATCCTGGGGACCCCTTTTGTCCCCAGGGCCCATTGTGACACCGTGGGAAACCCCTTTGTCACTGGGGCCATTGTGACATTCCAGGATTTCACTTTGTCCCCAGGGCTCGTTCTGACACCTTGGGGACTCCCATTGTCCCCAGGGCCCATTGTGACATCCTGGGCAACCCCATTGTCCCCAGGGCCCATTGTGACATCCTGGGGACCCCCATTGTCCCCAGGGCCCATTGTGACATCCACTGCACCCCCTTGTCCCCAGGGCCCATTGTGACATTCAGGGGACCCCTCTTTGTCCCCAGAGCCCATTGTGACATCCTGGGGACCCCCCTTCTCACTGGGGCCCATTGTGACGTCCCAGGACCCCCCATTGTCCCCAGGGACCATTGTGACATCCTGGTGATCCCTCCTAGTCCCCAGGGCCCATTGTGACATCCCAGGACCCCCCATTGTCCCCAGGACCCATTGTGACATTCAGGGGGCCCCTTTGTCACTGGGGCCCATTGTGACATCCCAGGACCCCACATTGTCCCCAGGACACATTGTGACATGCTGGGGACCCCACTTGTCCCCAGGACCCATTGTGACATCCTGGGGACCCTCCTTGTCCCCAGAGCCCACTCTGACATCCAGGGGACCCCCTTTGTCCCCATGGCCCATTGTGGCACCATAGGGACCCCCTTTGTCACTGGGGCCCATTGTGACATCCCAGGACACCCCCTGGTCCCCAGGCCCCATTGTGACATCCTGGGTACCCCCCTTGTCCTCAGGGTCCATTGTGACAGCCCAGGACCTTACATTGTCCCCAGGGCCCATTGTGATATCTGGGGGACCCCCTTGTCCCCAGGGCCCATTGTGACATCCCAGGACCCCCCATTGTCCCCAGGGCCCATTGTGACATCCTCGGCACCCCTTTGTCCCCCGGGCCCATTGTGACATCCTGGGGACCCCCCCTTGTCCCCAGGGCCCATTGTGACGTCCCAGGGCCCCCATTGTCCCCAGGGCTTATTGTGACATCCTAGGGATCCCTCCTTGTCCCCAGGGCCCATTGTGACATTCAGGGGACCCCTCTTTGTCCCCAGGGCCCATTGTGACGTCCCAGGGCCCCCATTGTCCCCAGGGCCCATTGTGACATCCTGGGGATCCCTCCTTGTCCCCAGGACCCATTGTGACGTCCCAGGATCCCCATTGTCCCCAGGACCTATTGTGACATTCAGGGGACCCCCTTTGTCACTGGGGCCCATTGTGACACCATGGAGACCCCCGCTTGTCCCCAGGGCCCATTGTGACATCCCAGGACCCCCCTTTGTCCCCAGGGCCCATTGAAGCACCATGGGGACTCCCTTTGACCCCAGGGCCCATTGTGGCACCATGGCAACCCCTTTTGTCCCCAGGGCCCATTGTGACATTCTTGGACCCCACTTTGTCCCCAGGACCTATTGTGACACCATGGGGACCCCCCCTTGTCCTCAGGACTCATTCTCACATCCTGGACACCCCCCATTGTCCCCAGGGCCCATTGTGACATCCACTGCACCCCATTGTCCCCAGGGCCCATTGTGACATTCAGGGGACCCCTCTTTGTCCCCAGGGCCCATTGTGACATGCTGGGGACGCTCTTTGTCCCCAGGGCCCATTGTGACATCCTGGGGACCCTCCTTGTCCCCAGAGCCCATTGTGACATCCAGGGGACCCCCTTTGTCCCCAGGGCCCATTGTGGCACCATGAGGACCCTCTTTGTCACTGGACCCCATTGTGACATCCCAGGACCCCCCTTTGTCCCCAGGGCCCATTGTGACATCCCAGGACCCCACTTTGTCCCCAGGGCTTATTGTGACACCATGGGGATCTCCCTTGTCCCCAGGGCCCATTGTGACATCCCATGACCCCCCTTTGTCCCCAGTGCTATTGTGAAATCCTGGGGACCCCTTATGTCCCCAGGGCCCATTATGACACCATGGGGAACCCCTTTGTCACTGGGGGCCATTGTGACATTCCAGGATTCCACTTTGTCCCCAGGGCTCGTTCTGACACCTTGGGGACTCCCATTGTCCCCAGGGCCCATTGTGACATCCTGGGGACCCCCATTGTCCCCAGGGCCCATTGTGACATTCCAGGACCCCCCATTGTCCCCAAGGCCCATTGTGACATCCACTGCACCCCCTTGTCCCCAGGGCCCATTGTGACATTCAGGGCACCCCTCTTTGTCCCCAGGGCCCATTGTGACATCCTGGGGACCCCCACTTGTCACTGGGGCCCATTGTGACATCGCAGGACCCCCCATTGTCCCCAGGGCCCATTGTGACATCCACTGCACCCCCTTGTCCCCAGGGCCCATTGTGACATTCAGGGCACCCCTCTTTGTACCCAGGGCACACTGTGACATCCTGGGGACCCCCTCTTGTCACTGGGGCCCATTGTGACGTCCCAGGAACCCCCATTGTCGCCAGGGCCCATTGTGACATCCTGGGGATCCCTTCTTGTCCCCAGGGCCCATTGTGACGTCCCAGGACCCCCCATTGTCCCCAGGACCCATTGTGACATTCAGGTGGCCCCTTTGTCACTGGGGCCCATTGTGACATCCCAGGACCCCACATTGTCCCCAGGACACATTGTCACATCCTGGGGACCCCACTTGTCCCCAGGACCCATTGTGACACTATGGGGACCCCCCCTTGTTCCCACGGCCCATTGTGACACCGTGGGTACCACCCTTGTCCGCAGGGCTCATTGTGACATCGCAGGACCCCCCTTTGTCCCCAGGGCCCATTCTGATACCGTGGGGATCCCCTTTGTCCCCAGAGTCCATTGTGACATCCAGGGGACCCCCTTTGTCCCCAGGGCCCATTGTGACATCGCAGGACCCCCCTGGGCCCCAGGGCGCATTTTGACATCCTGGGGATGCCCCCTTGTCAACGGGGCCCATTGTGACGTCCCAGGACCCCCCATTGTGTCCAGGGCCCATTGTGACATCCTGGGGATCCCTGCTTGTCCCCAGGGCCCATTGTGACGTCTTAGGCCCCCCCGTTGTCCCCAGGGCCCATTGTGACATCCTGGGGATCCCTCCTTGTCCCCAGGGCCCATTGTGACGTCCCAGGACTCCCCACTGTCCTCAGGACCTATTGTAACATTCAGGGGACCCCCTTTGTCACTGGGGCCCATTGTGACATCCCAGGACCCCACATTGTCCCCAGGGCCCATTGTGACATCCTGGGGACCCCATTTTCCGCAGGACCCATTGTGACACTATGGGTACCCCCCCTTGTCCCCAGGGCCAATTGTGACGTCCCAGGACCCCCCATTGTTCCCAGGGCCCATTGTGATGTCCTTGGGAGCCCCCTCTCTTCCCAGCATTCATTGTGACTCTCAGGGGACCCCACCTTGTCCCCAGGACTGATTGTGACGTCCTAGGGCCCCTCTGTGTCCCCAGGGCCCATTGTGACGTCCCAGGACCCCCATTGTCCCCAGGGCCATTTGTGACATCCTCGGCACCCCCTTGTCCCCAGGGCCCATTGTGACATTCAGGGGACCCCTCTTTGTCCCCAGGGCCCATTGTGACATCCTGGGGACCCCCTCTTGTCCCCAGGGCCCATTGTGACGTCCCAGGACCCCCCATTGTCCCCAGGGCCCATTGTGACATCCTGGGGATCCCTCCTTGTCCCCAGGGCCCATTGTGACGTCCCAGGAACCCCCATTGTCCCCAGGACCCATTGTGACATTCAGGGGATCCCCTTTGTCACTGGGGCCCATTGTGACATCCCAGGACCCCACATTGTCCCCAGGGCCCATTGTGACATCCTGGGGACCCCCATGTCACTGGGGCCCATTGTGACGTCCCAGGACCCCGCATTGTCCCCAGGGCCCATTGTGACACCTTGGGGACCCCCTTGTCACTGGAGACCCGTTGTGACATCATGGGGACCACCCCTTGTCCTCAGGGCCTATTGTTACGTCCCAGGACCCCCCATTGTCCCCAGGGCCCATTGTGACACCTTGGGGACCACCTTGTCACTGGAGACCCGTTGTGACAGCATGGGGACCACCCCTTGTCCTCAGGGCCTATTGTGAACATCCTGGGGAACCTCCATTGTCCCCAGAGCCCATTGTGAGTTCCTGGAGACCCCCTTGTCCCCAGGTCCCATTGTGACATCCTGGGCAGCCTCTTTGTCCCCAGGGCCCACTGTGACATCCTGGCCACCCCCTTGCTCCCAGGGCCCGTTGTGACGTCCTCTGCACCCCTTTGTCCCCAGGGCCCATTGTGACATCCCAGGACCCCCCTTTGTCCCCAGGGCCCATTGTAGCACCATGGGGACCCCCTTTGACCCCAGGGCCCATTGTGGCACCATGGCAACCCCTTTTGTCCCCAGGGCCCATTGTGACATTCTTGGACCCCACTTTGTCCCCAGGGCCTATTGTGACACCATGGGGAACCCTCCTTGTCACTGGGGACCCATTGTGACACCATGGGGACCCCCCCTTGTCCTCAGGACTCATTCTCACATCCTGGACACCCCCCATTGTCCCCAGGGCCCATTGTGACATCCACTGCAACCCCTTGTCCCCAGGGCCCATTGTGACATTCAGGGGACCCCTCTTTGTCCCCAGGGCCCATTGTGACATCCTGGGGACCCCCCCTTGTCCCCAGGGCCCATTGTGACGTCCCAGGACCCGACATTGTCCCCAGGGCCCATTGTGACATCCTCTGCACCCCCTTGTCCCCAGGGCCCATTGTGACGTCCCAGGACCCCCCCTTGTCCCCAGGGCCCATTGTGACGTCCCAGGACCCCCCTTTGTCCCCAGGGCCCATACTGATACCGTGGGGACCCCCTTTGTCCCCAGGGCCCATTGTGACATGCTGGGGACCCTCCTTGTCCCCAGGGCCCATTGTGACATCCAGGGGACCCCCTTTGTCCCCAGGGCCCATTGTGGCACCATGAGGACCCTCTTTGTCACTGGAGCCCATTGTGACATCCCATGACCCCCCTTTATCCCCAGTGCTATTGTGAAATCCTGGGGACCCCTTTTGTCCCCACGGCCCATTGTGACACCATGGGGAACCCCTTTGTCACTGGGGGCCATTGTGACATTCCAGGATTCCACTTTGTCCCCAGGGCTCGTTCTGACACCTTGGGGACTCCCATTGTCCCCAGGGCCCATTGAGACATCCTGGGCAACCCCATTGTCCCCAGGGCCCATTGTGACATCTGGGGGACGCCCTTGTCCCCAGGGCCCATTGTGACATTCAGGGTACCCCTCTTTGTCCCCAGGGCCCATTGTGACATCCTGGGGACCCCCCCTTGTCCCCAGGGCCCATTGTGACGTCCCAGGACCCCCCATTGTCCCCAGGACCCATTGTGACATTCAGGGGACCCCCCTTGTCCCCAGGGCCCATTCTGATACCGTGGGGACCCCCTTTGTCCCCAGGGCCCATTGTGACATCCTGGGGACCCCCTTTGTCCCAAGACTTCATTGTGACATCCTAGGGACCCCCCTTGTCCTCAGGGTCCATTGTGACAGCCCAGGACCTTACATTGTCCCCAGGGCCCATTGTGATATCTGGGGGACCCCCTTGTTCCCAAGGCCCATTGTGACATCCTGGGGACCCACCCTTGTCCCCAGGGCCCATTGTGACATCCCAGGACCCCCCATTGTCCCCAGAGCCCATTGTGACATCCTCGGCACTCCCTTGTCCCCAGGGCCCATTGTGACATCCTGGGGACCCCCCCTTCTTCCCAGGGCCCATTGTGACGTCCCAGGACCCCCCATTGTCCCCAGGGCCCATTGTGACATCCTGGGGATCCCTCCTTGTCCCCAGGACCCATTGTGACGTCCCAGGACCCCCCATTGTCCCCAGGGCCCATTGTGACATCCTCTGCACCCCCTTGTCCCCAGGGCCCATTGTGACATTCAGGGGACCCCTGTTTGTCCCCAGGGCCCATTGTGACATCCTGGGAACCCCCTCTTGTCACTGGGGCCCATTGTGACGTCCCAGGACCCCCCATTGTTCCCAGGGCCTATTGTGACATTCAGGGGACCCCCTTTGTCACTGGGGCCCATTGTGACACCATGGAGACCCCCGCTTGTCCTCAGGGTCCATTGTGACATCCTGGGCACCCCCTTGCTCCCAGGGCCCGTTGTGGCACCATGGGGACACCCCCTTTGTCCCCAGGGCCCATTGTGACATGCCAGGACCCCCTTTTGTCCCCAGGGCCCATTGTAGCACCATGGGGACCCCCTTTGACCCCAGGGCCCATTGTGGCACCATGGCAACCCCTTTTGTCCCCAGGGCCCATTGTGACATTCTTGGACCCCACTTTGTCCCCAGGGCCTATTGTGACACCATGGGGACCCCTCCTTGTCACTGGGGACCCATTGTGACACCATGGGGACCCCCCCTTGTCCTCATGACTCATTCTCACATCCTGGACACCCCCCATTGTCCCCAGGGCCCATTGTAACATCCACTGCACCCCCTTGTCCCCAGGGCCCATTGTGACATTCAGGGGACCCCTTTTGTCCCCAGGGCCCATTGTGACATCCTGGGGACCCCCCCTTGTCCCCAGGGCCCATTGTGACGTCCCAGGACCCGACATTGTCCCCAGGGCCCATTGTGACATCCTCTGCACCCCCTTGTCCCCAGGGCCCATTGTGACGTCCCAGGACCCCCCCTTGTCCCCAGGGCCCATTGTGACGTCCCAGGACCCCCCTTTGTCCCCAGGGCCCATACTGATACCGTGGGGACCCCCTTTGTCCCCAGTGCCCATTGTGACATCCTACGGACCCCCCTTTGTCCCCAGGGCCCATTGTGACATTCAGGGGACCCACCATTGTCCTCAGGGCCCATTGTGACATCCCAGGACCCCCCATTGTCCCCAGGGCCCATTGTGACATCCTCGGCACCCCCTTGTGCCCAGGGCCCATTGTGACATTCAGGGGACCCCTCTTTGTCCCCAGGGCCCATTGTGACATTCAGGGGACCCCCCCTTGTCCCCAGGGCCCATTGTGACGTCCCAGGACCCCCCATTGTCCCCAGGGCCCATTGTGACATTCAGGGGCCCCCGTTTGTCACTGGGGCCCATTGTGACATCCCAGGACCCCACATTGTCCCCAGGGCCCATTGTGACTTTCAGGGGACCCCACTTGTCCCCAGGACCCATTGTGACACTATAGGGACCCCCCCTTGTCCCAGTGACCATTGTGACACCGTGGGTGCCACCCTTGTCCCCAGGGCCCATTGTGACATCCTGGGAATCCCTCCTTGTCCCCAGGGCCCATCGTGACGTGCCAGGACCCCCATTTTCCCCAGGGCCCATTGTGACATCCTCGGCACCCCCTTGTCCCCAGGGCCCATTGTGACATTCAGGGGACCCCTCTTTGTCCCCAGGGCCCATTGTGACATCCTGGGGACCCCCCCTTGTTCCCAGGGCCCACTGTGACGTCCCAGGACCCGCCATTGTCCCCAGGGCCCTGTGTGACATCCTGGGGTGCCCTCCTTGTCCCCAGGGCCCATTGTGACGTCCCAGGACCCCCCATTGTCCCCAGAGCCCATTGTGACATCCAGGGGACCCCCTTTGTCACTGGGGCCCATTGTGGCACCATGAGGACCCTCTTTGTCACTGGGGCCCATTGTGACATCCCAGGACCCCCCTGGTCCCCAGGGCCCATTGTGACATCTGAGGGACCCCCCTTGTCCTCAGGGTCCATTGTGACAGCCCAGGACCTTACTTTGTCCCCAGGGCCCATTGCGATATCTGGGGGACCCCCTTGTCCCCAGGGCCCATTGTGACACCATGGGGACCCCCCTTTGTCCCCAGGGCCCATTGTGACATCCTGGGGTCCCCCCTTTGTCCCCAGGACCCATTGAAATGTCCCAGGACCACCCTTTGTCCCCAGGGCTTATTGTGACACCATGGGGATCTCCCTTGTCCCCAGAGCCCATTGTGACATCCCACGACCCCCCTTTGTCCCCAGTGCTATTGTGAAATCCTGGGGACCCCTTTTGTCCCCAGGGCCCATTGTGGCACCATGGGGAACCCCTTTGTCACTGGGGGCCATTGTGACATCCCAGGATTCCACTTTGTCCCCAGGGCTCGTTCTGAACACCTTGGGGCCTCCCATTGTCCCCAGGGCCCATTGTGACATCTGGGGGACGCCCTTGTCCCCAGGACCCATCGTGGCACCGTGGGGACCCTCCTTGTCACTTGGGCCCATTGTGACACCATGGGGACCCCCCCTTTATCCCCAGTGCCCATTGTGACATCCTGCGGACCCCCCTTTGTCCCCAGGGCCCATTTTGACATTCAGGGGACCCACCATTGTCCTCAGGGCCCATTGTGAGGTCCCAGGACCCCCCATTGTCCCCAGGGCCCATTGTGACATCCTCGGCACCCCCTTGTCCCCAGGGTCCATTGTGACACTATGGGGACCCCCCCTTGTGCCCAGGGCCAATTGTGACACCGTGGGTACCACCCTTGTCCCCAGGGCTCATTGTGACATCCCAGGACCCCCCATTGTCCCCAGGGCCCATTGTGACACCGTGGGGACCCCCCTTGTCCCCAGGGCCCATTCTGACACCGTGGGGACCCCCTTTGTCCCCAGGGCCCATTGTGACATCCTGGGGACCCCACCTTGTCCCCAGGGCCCATTGTGACATCCCAGGACCCCCCATTGTCCCCAGGGCCCATTGTGACATCCTCGGCACGCCCTTGTCCCCAGGGCCCATTGTGACATCCTGGGGACCCCTCTTTGTCCCCAGGGCCCATTGTGACATCCCAGGACCCCCCATTGTCCCCAGGGCCCATTGTGACATCCTGGGCACGCCCTTGTCCCCAGGGCCCATTGTGACATCCTGGGGACCCCCCCTTGTCCCCAGGGCCCATTGTGACATTCAGGGGACCCCTCTTTGTCCCCAGGGCCCACTGTGACATCCTGGGGACCCCCCCTTGTCCCCAGGACCCATTGTGACGTCCCAGGACCCCCCATTGTCCCCAGGGTCCATTGTGACATCCTGGGGATCCCTCCTTGTCCCCAGGGCCCATTGTGACGTCCCAGGACCCCCTATTGTCCCCACGACCTATTGTGACATTCAGGGGACCCCCTTTGTCACTGGGGCCCATTGTGACACCATGGAGACCCCCGCTTGTCCTCAGGGTCCATTGTGACATCCTGGGCACCCCCCATTTTCCCCAGGACCCATTGTGACATCCTGGCCATCCCCTTCCTCCCAGGGCCCGTTGTGGCACCATGGGGACACCCCCTTTGTCCCCAGGGCTCATTGTGACATCCCAGGACCCCCCTTTGTCCCCAGGGCCCATTGTAGCACCATGGGGACCCCCTTTGACCCCAGGGCCCATTGTGGCACTATGGCAACCCCTTTTGTCCCCAGGGCCCATTGTGACATTCTTGGACCCCACTTTGTCCCCAGGGCCTATTGTGACACCATGGGGACCCCTCCTTGTCACTGGGGACCCATTGTGACACCATGGGGACCCCCCCTTGTCCTCATGACTCATTCTGACATCCTGGACACCCCCCATTGTCCCCAGGGCCCATTGTGACATCCACTGCACCCCCCTGTCCCCAGGGCCCATTGTGACATTCAGGGGACCCCTCTTTGTCCCCAGGGCCCATTGTGACATCCTGGGGATCCCTCCTTGTCTTCAGGGCCCATTGTGATGTCCGAGGACCCCCCATTGTCCCCAGGACCCATTGTGACATTCAGGGGACCCCCTTTGTCACTGGGGCCCATTGTGAAATCCCAGGACCCCACATTGTCCCCGGGGCCCATTGTGACATCCTGGGGACCCCCCCTTTGTCCCCAGTGCCCATTGTGACATCCTGCGGACCCCCCTTTGTCCCCAGGGCCCATTTTGACATTCAGGGGACCCACCATTGTCCTCAGGGCCCATTGTGCGGTCCCAGGACCCCCCATTGTCCCCAGGGCCCATTGTGACATCCTCGGCACCCCCTTGTCCCCAGGGTCCATTGTGACACTGTGGGTACCACCCTTGTCTGCAGGGCTCATTGTGACATCCCAGGACCCCCCATTGTCCCCAGGGCCCATTGTGACATTCAGGGGACCCCCCTTGTCCCCAGGGCCCATTCTGATACCGTGGGGACCCCCTTTGTCCCCAGGGCCCATTGTGACATCCTGGGGACCCTCCTTGTCCCCAGAGCCCATTGTGACATCCAGGGGACCCCCTTTGTCCCCAGGGCCCATTGTGGCACCATAGGGACCCCCTTTGTCACTGGGGCCCATTGTGAGATTCCAGGACCCCCGCTTTGTCCCCAGGGCCCATTGTGACATCCTGGGGACCCCCTTTGTCCCAAGACTTCATTGTGACATCCTGGGGACCCCCCTTGTCCTCAGGGTTCATTGTGACAGCCCAGGACCTTACATTGTCGCCAGGGCCCATTGTGATATCTGGGGGACCCCCTTGTTCCCAAGGTCCATTGTGACACCCTGGGGACTCCCATTGTTCCCAGGGCCCATTGTGACATCCCAGGACCCCCCATTGTCCCCAGGGCCCATTGTGACATCCTCTGCACCCCCTTGTCCCCAGGGCCCATTGTGACATTCAGGGGACCCCTCTTTTTCCCCAGGGCCCATTGTGACATCCTGGGGACCCCCCCTTGTCCCCAGGGCCCATTGTGACGTCCCAGGACCCCCCATTGTCCCCAGGACCCATTGTGACACTATGGGGACCCCCCGTTGTGCCCAGGGCCCATTGTGACACCGTGGGTACCACCCTTGTCCGCAGGGCTCATTGAGACATCCCAGGACCCCCCATTGTCCCCAGGGCCCATTGTGACATTCAGGGGACCCCCCTTTGTCCCCAGGGCCCATTCTGATACCGTGGGGACCCCCTTTGTCCCCAGGGCCCATTGTGACATGCTGGGGACGCTCTTTGTCCCCAGGGCCCATTGTGACATCCTGGGGACCCCCCCTTGTCCCCAGGGCCCATTGTGACGTCCCAGGACCCCCCATTGTCCCCAGGGCCCATTGTGATATGCTGGGGAGCCCTCTTTGTCCCCAGGGCCCATTGTGAAATTCAGGGGACCCCAACTTGTCCCCAGGGCCCATTGTGACATCCTGGGGACCCCATTGTCACCAGAGCCCATTGTGATATCCTGGCGACCGCCCTTTGTCCCCAGGGCCCATTGTGACATCCCAGGACCCCCTTTGTCCCTGTCGAGGGTTAAGATTGCGGGGTGACAATCAAACCCTGGCAGATGTGTTGTCAACCTCCTCTCCCCCCCCCCAATTCCCCCTTCTGCCCCTCCCTCTCCCCCCTTCCCACTCAGCACAGGCGATCGGGAGGGGAAGAAGCACAGAGGGGAGAGAGCTGGAAAAGTTCAAGATGTTTTACTGATGCTACTGATGAGAACAGAGAAAATGATACAAATATACAAAACCCATCTTGTAAGTCTGAGCAACTGCAGAGCCAGCACCCAAAGTCCTGGATCAGACTCTGCAGCCAACCGGAGCTGGATTCAGTCTCTCACTGGCCTCCGTTCGCAGGGACGACCAGCAAGGTCCTCTCCTGATGTCGGCCATGAGGAAAAAAGGGAGAAAGGGAAAAGGGGCGAGATCCTCGTGATCTCCCACTTTTATATGAAGTATTCACGTGAATGGAATGTTATTCACCGTTGGTCAGTCTCTCGATCACCAGTTTCTCGTTGCCCCTCTCGCGAGATGTCCATCCGTGCTTGTCAATAAGTTTCCATTCCCTTGCTGGGTTTAACCAAAACATGTGTCTGGTTCTCCAGGAAAATGCAGCTGACATGAAGCTTGAGCTGACAGGCAAATTCACTAAAAGAGAAACTTGTTTTTAACAAAACCAGGACATTCCACCCCTTATCATATGACATTCACTGAATACTTAAACCTTATCAATACAATCTATCAATACAATCTAATTAATCACTACTACTATATATATATACATATGTACATATATACACAGGAGTAATTAATCAGTGGACCATCCTTTGAAAAGTTCATTAAGTTCATTTTGTCACCACAGTCTCCCAGGGCAGGGAAAATGGTCCAAGTGCATCTCATGACCCCTGTTGGTGGGTTAAGGACACCAACTTCCAAGAAGGTGTCGGGCGCCACTCGAAGAAGCCAGCGCTGGTTTCATCACCATTGTCTTGATCTGAAAGACACTTATTAAACATTGTTAGTGCGGCAATTCACATCGTACAGTTCAGCATTGCACATTTTCACCTAAAATCAAATCCCCTTGAGGTACACACCGAACTTCTCCATCCTTAAGCATCACCCACCAGGTGCTGCCAGGTCCCTGGGCAAAAACAATCCCACGAATAGGTTTGCCTGTGCCCGATGCAGGAGGAACCCAGACTGCCTTTCCTAACATATTTTCCATGTGTACTACAGGGACTTTATCTCCTTCCACAGTCCATAGAATTTCTGATTGGGCAGGCCCGGCTCGATTGGTTGATCCCCTGGTGTTGACCAACCAAGTGGCTTTTGCTAAATGTGAATCCCAGTTTTTAAAGGCTCCACCACCAAGTGCCTTTAGTGTAGTTTTTAACAAACCATTGCACCTTTCAGTTTTCCCAGAGGCTGGTGCATGATATGGAATATGATACACCCACTCAATACCATGTTCTTTGGCCCAATTGTCTATAATACTGGTTTTGAAATGAGTACCATAGTCTGATTCAATTCTTTCTGGTGTACCATGCCTCCAAAGGACTTGCTTCTCAAGGCCCAAGATGGTATTTCGGGCTGTAGCATGAGGTACGGCAGATGTTTCCAACCATCCAGTGGTTGCTTCCACCATTGTAAGTACATAACGCTTACCTTGACGTGTTTGTGGAAGTGTAATATAATCAATCTGCCAAGCTTCTCCATACTTACACTTTAACCATCGCCCCCCATACCATACAGGCTTTAACCGTTTTGCTTGTTTGATTTCGGCGCAAGTTTCACATTCATGAATAACCTGTGAAACAGTGTCCATAGTTAAATCCACCCCTCGATCACGAGCCCATTTTCATGTTGCATCTCTACCTTGATGCCCTGAAGCACCATGGGCCCACCGAGCTAGGAAAAGTTCACCTTTATGTTGCCAGTCCAAGTCCACCTCAGCTACTTTAATCTTAGCAGCTTGATCTGCTTGTTGGTTGTTTCGATGTTCCTTGGTGGCTCGACTTTTAGGCACATGAGCATCTACATGACCAACTTCCCCAGGCAGGCTCTCCAGCCGAGCAGCAATGTCTTCCCACAGCGTGGTTCCCAATGGTTTCACCTCTGCGCTGCCAGTTGCTTTTCTTCCATTGCCGTAGCCACCCCCACAAGGCATTTGCTCCCATCCATGAGTCAGTATAGAGACAAAGCATTGGCCACTTCTCTCGTTCGGCAATGTCCAAAGCCAGCTGGATGGCTTTCACTGCTGCAAACTGACTGGATTCACCTTGTCCTTCAGTGGCTTCTGTAACTTGTCGTGTGGGACTCCACACAGCAGCTTTCACCTTCGATGTTTTCCTACAGACGACAGGATCCACCTGTGAACAGTGCACACTGCTTATCAGTCTCTGAAAGCGGATTATATGGTGGTGCTTCTTCAGCACGTTTTACTTCCTCCTCATCTGCAGACATCCCAAAGTCTTTGCTTTCTGGCCAGTGTGTAATCACTTCTAATATCCCTGGACGGTTGGGACTTCCAATCCGAGCTCATTGCGTGATCAGTGCAATCCATTTACTCCATGTAACTTCGGTGCCATGATGTGGAGAGGGAACCGTCCCTTTGAACACCCAGCTCAGCACCGGCAGTCGAGGTGCAGGAGGAGCTGTGCTTCAGTGCCGATCACTTCTGAAGCAGCTCCAACTCCTTCATATGCTGCCAGTATCTCCTTTTCAGTTGCAGTACAGTTGGCCTCATATCCTTTGTATCCTCGACTCCAAAAACCTAAGGTTCGACCTCGGGTTTCTCCTGGTGCTTTCTGCCAGAGGCTCCAGGTAAGTCCATTATCTCCGGCTGCGGTGTAGAGCACATTTTTAACACCTAGTCCAGTTCGGACTTGTCCCAGGGCCACCGCATGAGTTATCTCACGCTTCATTTGTTCAAAGGCTTGGCGTTGTTCAGGGCCCCACTCAAATTGGTTCTTTTTACGAGTCACTCGATAGAGAGGGCTCACAATGTGGCTGTAGTCAGGAATGTGCATTCTCCAAAAACCTACAACGCCCAAGAAAGTCTGTGTCTCCTTTTTATTAGTAGGTGGAGACATTGCTGTAGTTTTGTTGATCACCTCCATTGGGATCTGACGACGGCCATCTTGCCATTTTATTCCTAAAAACTGGATCTCCCGTGCATGTCCCTTGACCTTGCTTCGTTTTATGGCAAAACCAGCATCCAAAAGAATAGGAATTATTCTCTCACCTTTTTTGAAGACTTCTTTCGCTGTGTCGCCCCATACGATGATGTCATCAATGTATTGCAAGTGTTCTGGAGCTTCACCTTGCTCCAGCGTGGTCTGGATCAGCCCATGGCAGATGGTAGCACTGTGGTCCCTGGGGTCATTGGTTGGGTCATGGAGTCACTGGTTGGGTGATGGGGTCATTAGTTGAATAATGGGGTCATTGGTTGAATGATGGGGTCATTGGTTGGGTCATGGGGTCACTGATTGGGTGATGGGGTCATTGGTTGAATGATGGGGTCATTGGTTGGGTTGTGGAGTCACTGATTGGGTGATGGGGTCATTGGTTGGGTTCAGGATTGGTTGGTTGGATGATGATGATGGTGGTTGGATGATGGTGGTGGTTGGATGATGATGGTGGTGGTTGGATGATGATGGTGGTGGTTGGATGATGATGGTGGTTGGATGATGATGGTGTTCTATGCCAAGGATGCACGGAGCATCTGGGCCAGTCACAAGAGGATGCTTTTGGATATTGGGGTGCAGGGCTTTGGTGTGAAGGTTCGGGAGACAGACTTTTGGGTGCAGGGATTTGGGCACCAAGAGTTCTGGGTGCAGCATTTGGGTCTGCAGGGTTCAGGTGTTCAGGACCTGGGGGTGCAGGACTTGTGGGCTGGAGGATTTGAGGGTGCAGGGATTTGGGGTGAGGGATTTCAGGGTGCCAGTTATGGGGGGGAAGGATCTGGGGTACAGGTTTTGGGGGTGCAGGGTTAAGGGGTTTAGGATTTTGGGGTGCACAGTTTAGGGTGCACGTTCTGGGCATGTATGATTTGAGAGTGCAGGGCTTTGGGGTACAGGATTTGGGATGCAGGGTTTTGGGGTCAGGATCTGGGGGTGCAGGATGTTGGGGAGAAGGATTTGGGGGTGCAGCATTTTGAAGTGCAGGGTTTGGAGGAGGGAGGTTTTGGGGGTGAAGGATTTGGTGGTGCTGGTTTTGGGGGTGCAGTGTTAAGGGCGTGGAAGATTAGTGGTGCAGGATTTGTGGGGGTTCAGGATTTGGGGGTGCAGGGTATGGGAGGGAAGGATCTGGGGTTGCAGGATTTGGGGGTGCACTGTTGGGGGTGCAGGGTTTAGAAGTCAGGTCTCAGAGTGCAGCGTTTGGGGTGCAGGGGCTTGGGGGGAAATTTAAGGTTGCAGAGTGTGGGGTGCACAGGACTGGGGCTCAGGATTTGGGGGTGCGGGGTTTCAGGGTTCAGGATTTGGAGGTGTGGAGTTTTGGGGTGCAGGGGATGGGGTGAAGGATTTGAGGCTGCAGGGTGGTGGGGGAAGGATTTGGGGGTGAGAGATTTGGGGTGCAGGATTTGGGGGTGCAGAGTTTTGGGAGGCAAGGATCTGGGGCTGCAGGACTTGGGGGTTCAGTGTTTAGGGCAGCACAATCTTGGGGTGCAGGGGTCTGCACTGAAGGGTTTGGTAGAGCAGGATACGCAGGTGCAGGACTTTTGGGTGAGGTTTGGGGGTGCAGGGTTCATGTGTTCAGGAACTGGGGGTGCAGGATTTGAGGGTGCAGGGCTCTGGGTGCAGAGTTTGGGAGTTCAGGGTTTGGGGTGCAGGGTTTTTGGCAGGAGGATCTGAGGGTGCAGGATCTGGGGGGCAGGATTTGGGGTTCAGCATTTTCAGTGCAGGTTTTGGGGGGACTTGATTTTAGGGTGCTCGCTTTGGGCTGCAGGATCTGGGTGCAGGATTTGGGGTTTCAGGGTTTAGGGTAACCGGAATTTGGGGTGCAGGGGCTTGGGGTGAAGAGGATGGTAGAGCAGGATTGGTGGGGGCAGGATCTAGTGTTTGGGGTTCAGGGATGCAGTGTTTTGAAGTGCGGGATCTGGGGTGCTTGATTTTGGGGTGCAGAATCTTGCAGGAAGGATCTGGGGGTGCAGGGTTTAGGGTGCAGAATTTGGGTTTGTAGGGTTTTAGGGAGAAAGGCTTGGGGGTGCAGGTCTAGGGGGGTAAAATTTGGGGGCAAAGGGTTTGAAGGAGCAGGATTTGGGGTGCAGGATTTGGGGGTGCAGGGTTTGGGCGTGCAGTGTTAAGGTGGTGGAGGGTGCAGGGTTTGTGGTGAAGGTTTTGGGGTGCAGGATCTGGGGGTGCAGGATTTGGGAATGCGGCATCTGGGGTACCTGATTTGGGGTGCAGGATTTAGGGTGCAGGTTTTGGGTTTCATGGTTTTGGGGCACAGGGCTGGGTGAGGCCAGATTTGGGGTGCAGGTTTGGGTGAGGGATCTGGGGGTGCAGGGTTTGGTAGTGCGGGAATTGAGGGTGCAGAGTTTGGGGGGCAGGGCTTGGGGGAGCAGGAGTTTGGGGTTCAGAACCTGTGGGTGCAGAGTTTGGGGTGCAGAACCCGTGGGTACCGGGTTTGGGGAGGCAGAATTGGGGGTGCAGGGTTTTGGGGTTCAGGACATGGGGTTGAGGATTTGGGGGTGCAAGGTTTGGAAGTGCATTGATTAGGGGGAAGGATTTAGGGTGGTGGGATTTGGGGGCACGGGGTTTGGGGGTCAGCATTTGGGGGTGCAAAGCTTAGGGGGCAGCGTTTTGAGTGCAAGTTGGGGGAGGACTTGATTTTAGGGTGCAGGGTTTGGGGTGCGAGTTTGGGGATGGCAGCATTTCGGGTATACAGTTTGGGGGTGCAGGGTTTTGGGGAGCAGTATCTGGGGGTACAGGATTATGGGATGTGCAGGGTTTGGGGGCGCAGGGTTCAGGGTTGCAGGGTTTGGTATCACAGGTTTGGGGGGTTCATGGCTTGGGAGGAAGGATTTGGGGGTGCAGAATTTAGGGGTGCACGTTTTAAGGGTGCAGAGCTTAGGGGGAAGAATCGGAGATGTAGGGGTTTTGGGGACATTATCTGGGGGTCAGGATTTGGGGTGCAGGGTTTTGAGGTGCAGGGTTCAGGTGTTCAGGGTTTGAGGGAAAGATCTGGAGGTGCAGGGTTTTGGAGTGGAGGATTTTGGGGTGCAGGGTTAGTTGGGATTTGGGGTTGCAGGGATTTGGGGTGCAGGGTTTGGTGGTGCATTGGTTTTGGGGGTGGAGGACTGGGGGACACAGGGTTTCAGGGTGCAGGATGTGGGGGTGCAGGATTTGGGAGTGCAGAGTTGGGGGGCAGAATTTTTGGTGCAGGGCTTTGGGGTACAGGACTTGGGGGTGCAGGGGTTTGGGTGGGGAATTTGGGGTGCAGGGTGTTGAGGAAGGATCTGGGGGTGCATTGTTTGGGGGGCTGGATGAGGAGGTGCACGATTTAGGGCTGCAGAGCCTGGGGGGCAGGGGTTTGTTGGCAGAATGTGGGGCTGCGGGGTTCTGGGGTGCAGAGTTTGGGAGATCAGGGGTTTGGGGTGCAGGGGTTTGGGGGGAAATTTAACGTTGCGCAGTGTGGGTTGCATTGGTTTGGGGGTGAAGGATTTGGGGGTGCGGGGTTTGGGGGTCAGGATCTGGGGGTGAAAGGCAGTGGGGAAGGATCTGGGGGTGAGATATTTGGGGTGCAGGGTTTGGGATGCCAGGTTTGGGGGTGAAGGGTTTGGGGGCAAGGATCTGGGGTGCAGGATTAGGGCAATCAGGGCTGGGGGGATAAGTTTGTGTGGGGCAGAATTTCGGGGTGCAGGGTCTGGGTGGGCAGGATTTCGGGGGATCCGGGCTTGGGAGTGCAGGATTTTGGAGTACAGGGTTTGGGGGTGCAGGCTTGGGGAGGCAGAATTTGGGGGTGCAGGTTTGGAAGGGTCAGGACCTCGGGGGGCACAGTTTGGACAGCACAATGGGGGGTGCAGGATTTGGGAGAGAAGGATCTGGGGGGGCAGGGTTTGGGCTGAAGGGTTTGGTAGGGCAGGGGTTGGGGGGGCAGGATTTGCGGGTTCAGAACCTGAGGGTGCAGGGTATTGGGGAGCAGGATCTAGAAGGGCAGGGTTTGGGGGTGCAGGATTTTGGGGAGCAGAGTTTGGGGGTTCATGACGTGGGGATGGAGGAATTCGGGGTGCAGGGTTTGTGGGTGCAGGGTTCACATGTTTAGGACCTGGGGGTGCAGAATTTAGGTGTGCAGGGGTCTGGGGTGCTGGGTTTTGGGGTGCAGGATCAGGGGGTGCAAGGTTTGGAAGTGCAGGGTTTTGGGGCGCAGGGTTTGGGAAATCAAGGTTTGGGGTTCCAGGATTTGGGGGTGCAGTGTTAGGGGGTGAATGCTTTCGAGGGGCAGGGTTTGGGGGTGTATGATCTGGGGGTGAAGGGTTTCAGGGTGCAGGGTCAGGGGGAAGGATTTGGGGGGCAGGGTTAGGTGGGATGTGGGGCTGCAGGGTTTAAGCGTGCAGGATTTTGGGGTGTAGGGGTTTGTAGTGCAAGGTTCGGTAGGGCAGGATTTGGGGGTGCAGGGCTTTGGGGTGAGGGATTTCAGGGTGCCGGGTTTGGGAGGGAAGGATCTGGGGGTACAGGTTTTGGGGCTTCGGGCTTTTAGGGTGCAACTTGTGGAGCACGGGGTTTCGGGGTGCAAGGTTCCGTGGTGTGGGGTTTGAGGGTGAAGGGTTTGGGGAGACAGAATTGGGGGTGCAGGGTTTGGGATTGCAGGGTGTGGGGGAAGGATCTAGGGGTACAAGGTTTGGGGTAGCAGGGTTTTGGGGAGCAGGGTTTCGGGGTCAGGCTTTAGGGGACAGGGTTTGGGGGGCAGGGCTGGGAGGGATGATGTGGGGGTGCAGGGTTTAGGGCAGGAGGATCTTGGGGTGAAGGGGTTTGGGCTGAAGGGTTGGGTAGGACAGGATTTGGGGTGCAGGATTTTAGGGTGCAACTTGTGGGGGCAGGATTTGGGGTACAGGAGGTTGGGGGTGCAGGGTTTGGGGTGTAGGATTTGTGGAGCAGGGACTGGGGGTGAAGGTCTTGTGGAGGCAGAATTGGGGGTGCAGATTTTGGGTGTTCAGGACCTGGGGCTTCAGGATTTGGGGGTGCACTGTTTGGGGGTGCAGGGTTTAGAAGTCAGGTCTAAGAGTGCAGCGTTTGGGGTGCAGAGTGTGGGGTGCACAGGACTGGGGCACAGGATTTGGGGGTGCAGGGTTTCAGGGTTCAGGATTTGGAGGTGTGGAGTTTTGGGGTGCAGGGGATGGGGGTGAAGGATCTGAGGGTGTAGGGTGGTGGGGGAAGGATTTGGGGGTGAGAGATTTGGGGTGCAGGATTTGGGGGTGCAGAGTTTTGGGAGGCAAGGATCTGGGGCTGCAGGATTTGGGGGTTCAGTGTTTAGGGCAGCACAATCTTGGGGTGCAGGGGTTTGCAGTGAAAGGTTTGGTAGGCAGGATTTGGGGTGCAGGATTCTGGGGTGCTGGTTTGGGGTACAGGATTTGGTGTTGCAGGGATGGGGTTGAAGGGCTTGGGTTTCCAGGCCTTTGAGGTGCAGGATTTGGAGGTGCAAGGTTTGGGAGGGAATTCTTTGGGGTGCAGGGTTTGGGGGCAGGTTTAGGGGTGTAGGGTATAGGACGGAAAGATTTGGGAATGCAGGGTTTGGGGTGCAGGTTTCGGGGTTCAGGAAGGTAGGGAGGGCAGGATTAGGGGGTGCAAGGTTTCAGTTGTAGGGTTTAGGGGTGCAGAGTTTGGTAGGGCCGAATTTGGGGGTGCAGGATTTGGGGTGCAGGGTTTGGGAAGACAGGATCGGGGTGGAGGATTTGGGGGTGCAGGATTGAGGGGCAGGGTTTTGGTGCAGGGCTTGGGGTCAGGATCTGGGGTGCAGGTTTGGGAAGAGTATTTTGGGGTGCAGGATTTTGGGTGCCGTGTCTGCGGGGCAGGTTTGGGGTGATCACTGCTGATCCGCACACACTCGCTCTCTCTGGTATTCACCTCCACTCCTGCTCCTCCACCTCCCCACTGTTCTCTCCATCTCCTCTCTTCTCGTTGCCTACAGCCCCAAACCCTGCCCCCAAACCCTGCACCCCAAAGAATTCCCTCCCAAACCTTGCACCTCCAAATCCTGCACCTCAAAGGCCTGGAAACCCAAGCCCTTCAACCCCATCCCTGCAACACCAAATCCTGTACCCCAAACCAGCACCCCAGAATCCTGCACCCCAAATCCTGCCTACCAAACCTTTCACTGCAAACCCCTGCACCCCAAGATTGTGCTGCCCTAAACACTGAACCCCCAAATCCTGCAGCCCCAGATCCTTGCCTCCCAAAACTCTGCACCCCCAAATCCTGCACCCCAAATCTCTCACCCCCAAATCCTTCCCCCACCACCCTACACCCTCAGATCCTTCACCCCCATCCCCTGCACCCCAAAACTCCACACCTCCAAATCCTGAACCCTGAAACCCTGCACCCCCAAATCCTGTGCCCCAGTCCTGTGCACCCCACACTCTGCACCCCAAACGCTGCACTCTTAGACCTGACTTCTAAACCCTGCACCCCCAAACAGTGCACCCCCAAATCCTGAAGCCCCAGGTCCTGAACACCCAAAATCTGCACCCCCAATTCTGCCTCCACAAGACCTTCACCCCCAGTCCCTGCTCCACAAATCCTACACCCCAAACCCTGCACCCCCAACCTCCTGTACCCCAAATCCTGCCCCCACAAGTTGCACCCTAAAATCCTGCACCCCAAATCCTGTCCTACCCAACCCTTCAGCCCAAACCCCTTCACCCCAAGATCCTCCTGCCCTAAACCCTGCACCCCCACATCATCCCTCCCAGCCCTGCCCCCCAAACCCTGTCCCCTAAAGCCTGACCCCGAAACCCTGCTCCCCAAAACCCTGCTACCCCAAACCTTGTACCCCTAGATCCTTCCCCCACACCCTGCACCCCAAATCCTGCACCCCCAAATTCGGCCCTACCAAACTCTGCACCCCTAAACCCTACAACTGAAACCTTGCACCCCCTAATCCTGCCCTCCCTACCTTCCTGAACCCCGAAACCTGCACCCCAAACCCTGCATTCCCAAATCTTTCCGTCCTATACCCTACACCCCTAAACCTGCCCCCAAACCCTGCACCCCAAAGAATTCCCTCCCAAACCTTGCACCTCCAAATCCTGCACCTCAAAGGCCTGGAAACCCAAGCCCTTCAACCCCATCCCTGCAACACCAAATCCTGTACCCCAAACCCAGCACCCCAGAATCCTGCACCCCAAATCCTGCCTACCAAACCTTTCACTGCAAACCCCTGCACCCCAAGATTGTGCTGCCCCAAACACTGAACCCCCAAATCCTGCAGCCCCAGATCCTTGCCTCCCAAAACTCTGCACCCCCAAATCCTGCACCCAAATCTCTCACCCCCACCACCCTGCACTCCCAACCCCTGCACCCCAAAGCTCCACACCTCCAAATCCTGAACCCTGAAACCCCGCACCCCCAAATCCTGTGCCCCAGTCCTGTGCACCCCACACTCTGCAACCTTAAATTTCCCCCCAAGCCCCTGCACCCCAAACGCTGCACTCTTAGACCTGACTTCTAAACCCTGCACCCCCAAACAGTGCACCCCCAAATCCTGAAGCCCCAGATCCTTCCCTCCCATACCCTGCAGCCCCAAATCCTGAACCCCCAGATCCTGAATTCCAGGATCTTGCACCCCCAGACCCTGCACCCCCAAATCAGACACACGAACACCCTGCACCCCCAAATCTTGCACCTCTAAGCCTCCACCCCTTAACACTGCACCCCCAAATCTTTCACCCCAAAACCTCAACCCAGAACCCTGTACCCCAAAACCCTACACCTCCAAATCCTGAACCCTTAAACCCTGCACCCCCAGATCCTCCCCCCAAAGGAATGAACCCCCAAAACCTGCACCCCCAGATCCTGCTGCCCCATACCCAGCACCCCAAACTCTGCACCCAGAAATCCTGCACTCTCATAACCCTGCACCTCAAACAATTCCCTCAACCCTGCACCCCCAAAACCTGTAACCCCAAATGCTGCACCCCCAGGTCCTGTCCCCACACTCTGCACTGCCAGATCCTGCCCCCCTAAGCCCTTAAAGCCCAAATATTGCACCCTCAGATCCTTCCTCAACACCCTGCACCCCCAAATTCCCCACCGAAAACCTGCACCCCCAGATCCTGCACCACCAAGTTCTGTGCCCTGAAGCCCTGCACTGAAAATCCTGCCCCCTAACTCTGCACTTCCAAATCCTGCACCCCCAAATCCTGCATTCCTAAACCCTGCACCCCCAAATCCTTCAACCCCCAAAGCCAATGCACTGCCAAACCCTGGACCCCCAGATACTGCACCCCAGAACCCTGCACGTTGAAATCCTGCACCCCCAAACCCTGCAGCCCAGAACCCTGTACCCGATATCCTGCCGCCCCACAACTTGCACCCCCAAACCTGCAACCCCAAATACTGCACCCCAAATCCTGCATCTTGAAACCCTGCTCCCCTAAATCCTTCCTCCCAAGCCATGTTTCCCCAAAACCTGTAATACCAAATCCTGCACCCCCAAATCCTGCACCCCAAAATTGTTCCCCCAAACCATTCGCCCCCGAATCTTTTATGTCCAAACCTGTCCCCCAAAACCTTGCACCCCTGAACTCTGCTCCCCCAAAGCCGGCCTGCGAAACCTTGTCAACCAATTCCATCACCCCCAGATCCTGCTCCCCAAACCCTGCACCCAAAATCCTGCCCCACAAACCCTGCGCCCTCAGATCCTTCCTTACCCAACCCTGCACCCCCAAATCCTCCAACACCCAAGTCCTGAACACCTGAACCCTGCACCCCCAACTCCTCACCCCAAAGCCCTGCACCCCCAAATTCTGCCTCTAAACCCTGAACAACAAGGTTCTGCACCCCATATCCTGCTCCCCAGATCCTGCTCCCCAGATCCTGCACCCCAGAATCCTGCACCCCCATGCTGTGATCCCTGCACCCTGCACCCCCAGATCCTTCCCTCCCAAAACCCGTAGCCCGATAACCCTGCACCCCAAAACGCTGCACCTCCAGATCGTGAACCTTTAAACCCTGCACCCCAAATCCTTCCTCCCCAAAACCTGCACCCCAAAACCCTACAATCCCAGATCTTGCACCTGCAAATCTCTGCACTCCACAACCCTGCACCCTCAAATCCTGCACCCCTATATCCTGCCCCCCAAAACCCTGGCACCTCCAGACCCTTGATCCGCAGATCCTGCAACCCTAAACCAGGCACCCCCAAACCCTTCCCCACCAAACCCTGCACCCCTCAGACCCTGAAGCCCAAATCCCTCTCCCAAAGCCCCTGCACCCCTGAAATCCTGTTCCCTAAGACCCTGCAGCCACAGGTCCTGAACCCCAAACCCCTGCACCCCAAAATACTGCACCCCAATCCCTGCAGGCCAACCCCGGCACCCCAGAGCCCTTCAACGCAAAATCCTGCACCCCCAGTTCCTGAACACGCAAATCCTGCCCTCCTAAACCCTGCACCCCAAAACCTGGCCCCCAACACTGCACCCCAAAGCCCAGCACCCCAAGACCCTTCATCCCCAAACCCTGAGCCCCCAAATCATGCACCTCCAGATCCTGAACCCCAAACCCTTTACCCACAAACACTGCACCCCCATATCCTGCACCCCAAGATCCTGCTACCCTAAACCCTGAACCCCCAAATCCTGCACCCCCGATTCCTCTCTCACAAGCCCTGCACCCCAAAACTCTGCACCCCCAAATCCTCTCCCCCCAAACAATGCACTTGGAACCTTGAACCCGCAAAGCCTGCACGCCCAGGTCCTGAACACCTGAACCCTGCCCCCGCAAATCCTTTAACCCCCAAACCCAGCACCCCAAACCCTGTACCCCCAGATCGTTCCCCAAACACCCTGCACCCCCAAACCCTGCACCCCAAATTCCTGCCCTACCAAGCCCTTCACCCAAACCCCCGCACCCTTAAATCCTGCACCCCTAAACCCTGCACACCAAATCCTGCACCTCCAGATCCTTCTTTCCTTCCTTCCTTCCTAAAGCCTGCACCCCAAATCGTGCCCTACCAAACCCTTCACCCCAAACCCCTGCACCCCACAGTCTTGCTCCCCCTAATCCTGCCATCCCAAACCCTGCACCCCAAATTCTCCCCCCAAACCCCGATCCCTGAAACGCTGCACCTCCAAACCCTGTACCCCCAAATCCTTCCCCAACACCCTGCACCCCCAAACCCTGCACCCCTAAGCCTGAACCCTAAATCCCTCACCCAAAACCCCTGCAGCCCCAAACCCTGCACCCCAAGATCCTGCTCACCTAAATCTTGAACACCCAAACCTTGCACCCTCAAACCCTGCACCCCTAAATCCTGCAGCACCAAACCCTGCCCCCCAAATCCTGCACCCCTAAATTCATCCCTACCAAACTTTGCACCCCTAAATCCTGAAATCTTACACCCCCTAATGCTGCCCTCCCAAATCCTGAGCCCTGCACCCCCAAAGCCTGCATTCCCAAACGCAGCACCCCCGGTCCTGAACACCCAAACACTGCACCCCCAAATTAGGCAGCCCCAAACCCAGCACCCCAAAATCCTCTGTTCACAAACTCTGCACGCCCCGAACCTGGACCCCCACATGTGCACCCCCAAAATCATGCCCCCCTGAAACGCTGCACTTCAAAACCCTGCACCCCCAAATCCTTCCCCCAAAACCCTGCCCCCCCAAACCCTACACCCCAAGGTCCTTCCCCCACCTCCTGGAACCGCAAACCCTGCACCCCAAAGAATTCCCTCCCAAACCTTGCACCTCCAAATCCTGCACCTCAAAGGCCTGGAAACCCAAGCCCTTCAACCCCATCCCTGCAACACCAAATCCTGTACCCCAAACCAGCACCCCAGAATCCTGCACCCCAAATCCTGCCCTACCAAACCTTTCACTGCAAACCCCTGCACCCCAAGATTGTGCTGCCCTAAACACTGAACCCCCAAATCCTGCAGACCCGGATCCTTGCCTCCCAAAACTCTGCACCCCCAAATCCTGCACCCCAAATCTCTCACCCCCAAATCCTTCCCCCACCGCCCTGCAGCCTCAGATCCTTCACCCCATCCCCTGCACCCCAAAACTCCACACCTCCAAATCCTGAACCCTGACACCCCACACCCCCAAATCCTGTGCCCCAGTCCTGTGCACCCCACACTCTGCACCCCAAACGCTGCACTCTTAGACCTGACTTCTAAACCCTGCACCCCCAAATCGTGAAGCCCCAGATCCTTCCCTCCCATACTCTGCAGCCCCAAATCCTGAACCCCCAAATCCTGCACCCCTAATCCTCCACCCTCTTAACACTGCACCCCCAAAACCTGAACCACCAAATCTTTCACCCCCAAAACCTCCCTCCTCCAAACCCTGCACTTCAAAATGCTGCACCCCCAAATCCTTCTCCCCAACACCCTGCACCCCCAGATCCTGACCTCAAAACCCTGCACCCCAAATCCTGTACCCCAAAGCCCTGCACTCTCAAATCATACATGCCCAGAACGTGCACCCTAAACTCTGCACCCCAAAATCCTAAACCCCTTAACCCTGCACCCCCAAATCCTCCAGACCCATGTCCCGAACCCAGCACCCCAAAATCTACCCCCCAAAACCTACATCCCCAAATCCTGCACCCCCAGGTCCTGAACAGCCAAAATCTGCACCCCCAATTCTGCCTCCCCAAGACCTGCACCCCCAATTCTGCCTCCACAAGACCTTCACCCCCAGTCCCTGCTCCACTAAATCCTACACCCCAAACCCTGCACCCCCAACCTCCTGGACCCCAAACCCTGCCCCCACAAGTTGCACCCTAAAATCGTGCACCCCAAATCCTGTCCTACCCACCCTTCACCCCAAACCCCTTCACCCCAAGATCCTGCTGCCCTAAACCCTGCACCCCCAAATCATCCCTCCCGGCCCTGCCCCCCAAACCCTGTCCCCCTAAAGCCTGACTCCGAAACCCTGCTCCCCAAAACCCTGCTACCCCCAATCTTGTACCCCCAGATCCTTCCCCCAACACCCTGCAATCCCAAACCCTGCACCCCCAATTCTGGCGCTAAACCCTGCACCCCCAAAACCCTGCACCCCAAAACCTTCTACCCCATAATTTGCACCCCAAAGCCCTGCACCCCCAAATCCCTGCACCCCAAATCCTGCCTCTAAATGCTGAACTACAACGTTTTGTACCCCAACAGCCTGCTCACCCAGATCCTGCACCCCAGAACCCTGCACCCCCATATTCTGATCCCTACAGCCTGCACCCCCAGCTCCTGCACCCCCAAAACCTGTACCCCTAAATCCTGCACCCTTCAACCCTGCAGCCCACAACGCTGCACCCCCAACCTCTGCAGCCCCAGTTCCTTAACGTGTGAAACCTGCGCCCCCAAGTCCTGCACCTCAAAACCTTACACCCGGAATCCTGCCCCCCCAAACCATGCACCCCAAAATCAAGGCCCCTCAAACTTGCACTCAAAGGTCCACACCAAGAAACCCTCCCCACCCAGTTCCTAAAGACATGGAACCTGCACCCCCAAATCCCGCACCCCAAAACCCTGCCCCCCAGTACCCCAGACCACCAAATCTTGCACCTCCAAATCCTGCCCCCTTTAGCCCTGCACTTAAAACCCTGCACCCCAAATCCTGCAACCAAACCCTGTACCCCAAATCCTGCAACCAGCCCTTGTACCCCTAAATCCTTGACCTCCACATCCCGAATCTCCAAACGCAGCAACCCCAAAACCCTACACCCCCAATCCCTGCACCCCCAAATCATTGTCCTTCAAATCCCACACACAAAGCTCGTACACCCCCAGATCTTGCACCCCAACACATTGCACCCCAAATCCTGCAACCCCAAATCCTCCAGCCCCATGTCCCAAACCCCCAAACCCTGCACCCTCAAGTCTTGCACCCTAATTCTGCCTCCCCAAGACCTGCACCCCCAAACCCTGCACCACTAAACCCTGCACCCCCAAACCCTGTACCCCAAATCCTGACCCCCACAAGTTGCACCCTAAAAACCTGCACCCCAAATCTTGTCCTACCCAACCCTTCACACCAAACCCCTTCACCCCAAGATCCTGCTGACCTAAACCCTGCACCCCAAAATCATCCCTCCCAACCCTGCCCCCCAAACCCTGTCCCTCTAAAGCCTGACCCCTAAACCCTGCTCCCCAAAACCCTGCTACCCCCAATCTTGCACCCCCCAACTCTGCACCCTCAGATCCTGCTGCTCCAAACCCTGCACCCCCAAATCCTCCAGCCCCACGTCCCGATCTCCCAAACCCTGCACCCCACAACCCTGCACCCCACAACCCCTTCACCCCCAAATCCTGCACCCCCAGCCCTACCCAATAAAATTTCCACCCCCAAATCCTGCCCTACCAAGCCCTCCACCCCAAACCCCTGCACCCCAAGATCCTGCTCTCCTATACCCTGCACCCCCATATCCTCCTTCCCCAAACCCTGCACCCCAAAACACTGCACTCCAAACCACTGCACCCCTAAATCCTGCAACCCCAAATCCTGGCCCCCAAACCCGGCACCCCAAACTCCTGCACCCAAATATCCTACTGCCCTAAACCCTGAACCCCCAAATCCTGCACCCCTGGAACCTGCAACCCCAGACTCTGCAGCCACAAATCAGGTCCCGCAAAATCCTTGCACCCCCAAATCCTGCACCACCTAATCCTCCAACCCCCTAACACAACCCCCTAACCCCTTCTCCCCAGGGTCCATTGTGACACCCTGGGGATCCCCCTTGTCCCCAGGGCCCATTGTGACACCATGGGGGACCCCCTTCTCACTGAGGACCCATTGTGACATCGCAGGACCCACCCTGGTCCCCAGGGCCCATTGTGACATCCTGGGCACCCCTTTTGTCCCCAGGGCCCATTGTGGCACCATGGGGACCCCCTTTGTCCCCAGGGCCAATTGTGACATCCCAGGACCCCCCTTTGTCCCCAGGGCCCATTGTGACAGGGTGGAGATCCCCCTTGTCCCCAGGCCTGTTGTGATGTCCCAGGACTCCCCATTGTCCCCAGGGCCCATTGTGACACCTTGGGGACCCCCCTTGTCCTAAGGGCCCATTGTGACATCCTGGGGACCCCCTTGTCCCCAGGGCCCATAGTGAAGTCCCAGGACCCCCTTTGTCCCAAGGGCCCATTGTGACGTCCCCGGATCCCCCATTGTCCCCAGAGCCCATTGTGACATCCTGGGGACAGCCTTGATCCCTAGGGCCCATTGTGACACCGTCGGGACCCCCGTTGTCCCCAGGGCCCATTGTGACATCCCAGGACCCCCCATTGTCTCCAGGGCCCATTGTGACATACTGGGGACTCCCCTTTGTCCCCAGAGCCCATTGTGACACCGTGGGGACCCCCTTTGTCCACAGGGCCCATTGTGGCATCTAAGGACCCCCCAATTGTGCCCAGGGTTCATTCTAACATATCAGGACGTCCCATTGTCCCCAGGGCCCATTGTGACGTCCCAGGACCCCCCGTCATCCCCAGGGCCCATTGTGTCATCCTGGGGACCTCCTTTGTCCCCAGAGCCCATTGTGACATCCTGGGGAACCCTTTGTCCCCAGGGCCCATTGTGACGTCCCAGGACCCCCCTTTGTCCCCAGGGTCCATTGTAAAATCCTGGGGACCCCTCTTTGTCCCCAGGGCCCATTTTGAAACCGTGGGTATCCCCCTTGTCCCCAGGGCCCATTGTGACATCCTGAGGACCCCCTTTGTCCCCAGGGCCATTGTGACACCGTGGGGTCCTTTTGTCCCCAGGGCCCATTGTGACAACCTGGGGACCCCCTTTGTCCCCAGGGCGCATTGTGACATCCCAGGACCCCCTTTGTCCCCAGCCCCATTGTGACATCCAAGGGACCCCCCTTTGTCCCTAGGGCCCATTGTGACATTCCAGGACCCCCCATTGTCCTCAGAGCCCATTGTGATATCCAGGGCACCATCCTTGATCCGCAGGGCCCATTGTGACGTCCCAGGACCCCCCTTTGTCCCCAGGGCCCATTGTGACATCCCAGGACCCCACTTTATACTGAAGGCCCATTGTGACATCCTGGGGACCCCCTTTGCCCCAGGGCCCATTGTGACGTCCCCGGACCCCCCATTGTCCCCAGGGTCCATTGTGACATCCTGGGGACCCCCATTGTCCCCAGGGCCCATTGTGACATTCAGGGGACAGCCTTTGTCCCAAGGGCCCATTGTGACACCGTTGGGACCCCTGTTGTCCCCAGAGCCCATTGTGACATCCTGGAAACCCCCTTTGTGCCCAGGGCACATTGTGACCTCCCAGGACCCCACTTTGTCTCCAGGGCCCATTGTGACATCCTCGGGACGCCCCTGGTCCCCAGAGCCCGTTGTGACATCCTGGGGACTCCCCTCTGTCCCCTGGGCCCATTGTGACACCATGGGGACCCCCTTTGTCCCCAGGGCCCATTGTGACATTTAGGGACCTCCCAGTTGTGCCCAGGGCTCATTGTGACATCCCAAGACCCCCCATTGTCCCCAGGGCCCATTGTGACGTCCCAGGACCCCCCGTCATCCCCAGGGCCCATTGTGACAGGGTGGGGACTCCCTTTGTCCCCAGGGGCCATTGTGATGTCCCAGGATCCCCCTTTGTCCCCAGGGCCCATTGTGACATCTCAGGACACCCCAATTGTTTCCAGGGCCCATTGTGACATCCTGGGGACCGCCCAGTTGTCCCCAGGGCCCATTGTGGCATCCTGGGTACCCATTTTATCCCCAGGGCCCATTGTGACATCCTGGGGACTCCCCTTGTCACTGGGGACCCATTGTGACACCATGGGGACCACCCCTTTCTCCCCAGTGCCCATTGTGACATCCTGGGGACCCCTTTGTCCCCAGGGCCCATTGTGACATCCCAGGACCCCCCTTTGTCACCAGGGCCCATTGTGACGTCCCAGGACCCCTCTTTGTCCCCAGGGCCCATTGTGACATCCCCGGACCCCTCATTGTCCCCAGAACCCATTGTGACATCCTGGGGACCCCCCTGTCACTGGGGACCCATTGTATACACCATGGGGACCCCCATTGTCCCCAGGGCCCATTGTGACATCCTGGGGACCCCCCCTTGTCACTGGTGACCCATTGTGACACCATGGGGACCCCCGTTTGTCCCCAGGGCTCATTGTGACATCCCAGGACCCCCCATTGTCCCCAGGGCTCATTGTGACATCCCAGGACCTCCCATTGTCCCCAGGGCCCATTGTGACATCATGGGGACCGCCTTGTCCCTCTGGCCCGTTGTGGCACCGTGGGGACCTCCTTTGTCCCCAGGGCCCATTGTGACACCATGGGGACCCCTTTTGTCACTGTGGTCCAATGTGACATCCCAGGACCCCACTTTGTACCCAAGGCCCATTGTGACACCGTGGGGACCCCCCTTGTCACCAGAGCCCATTGTGACATCCTGGGGACCCCCTTGTTCCCCAGGGCCCACTGTGATGTCCCAGGACCCCCCCTTGTCCCCAGAGCCCATTGTGACATCCTGGGGACGCCCTTTTTCCCCAGGACCCATTGTGGCACCATTGGGACCCCCTTTGTCACTGGGGCCCATTGTGACTTCCCAGGACCTCACTTTGTCCCCAGGGCCCATTGTGACTTCCGGGGGACCCCCTTTGTCACCAGGGCCCATTGTGACGTCCCAGGACCCCCCTTTGTCCCCAGGACCCATTGTGACGTCCCCGGACCCCCCATTGTCCCCAGACCCATTGTGACATCCTGGGGACCCCCTTTGTCCCCAGGGCCCATTGTGACATTCAGGGGACAGGCTTTGTCCCAAGGGCCCATTGTGACATCACAGGACCCCCTTTGTCCCCAGGACCCATTGTGACATCCTGGGCACCCCCTTTGTCCCCAGGGCCTATTGTGACAGTGTGGGGACTCCCTATGTCCCCAGGGTCCATTGTGAAATTCTGGGGACCCCCTTTGTCCCCAGGGCCCATTGTGACATCTCAGGACCCCCCAATTGTTTCCAGGGCTTATTGTGACATCCTGGGGACCCCCCTTTGTCCCCAAGGCCCATTGTGATAGGGTGGGGAACCCCTTTGTCTCCAGGGCCCATTGTGCCATCCTGGGGACCCCACTTTGTTCCCAGGACCCATTGTGATGTCCACAATGGCCCCGTTGTCCCAAGGGGTCATTGTGACATCCTGGGGACCTCCTTTGTCCCCAGGGCCCATTGTGACGTCCCAGGACCCTCCATTTTTCCAAGAGCCCATTGTGACATCCTGGCGACCCCGCTTTTTCCTCAGGGCCCATTGTGGCACCATGGGGAGCCCCGCTGTCTCCAGGGCCCATTGTGACATTTAGGGGACTCCTCTTTGTCCCCAGGGCCCATTGTGACATCCCAGGATCCCCCAATTGTCCCCAGGGCCCATTGTGACATCCTCGGGACCCCCCTTTGTCCCCAGGGCCCATTGTGCCACCGTGGGTACCCTGCTTGTCCCCAGGGCTCATTGTGACATCCTGGGGACCCCTGTTGTCCCAGGTCCCATTGTGACATCCCAGGACCCCCCTTTTTCCCCAGGGCCCATTGTGACTTCCTGGGGACCCCCTTTGTCCCCAGGGCCCATTTTGGCACCATAGGGACGCCCTTTGTCACTGGGGCCCATTGTGACATCCCAGGACACCCCTTGTCTCCAGGGCCCATTGTGATATTCAGGGAACTGCTATTTGTCCCCAGGGTCCATTGTGACATCCCAGGACACCCCCTTGTCCCCAGGGCCCTTTGTGACATTCAGGGGACCCCTCTTTGTCCCCAGGGCCCGTTGTTGCATCCTCGGGTCCCCCCTTGTCCCCAGGGCCCATTTTGACATTCAGGAGAGCCCTCTTTGTCCCCAGGGCCTGTTGTGACATCCTGGGGACCCCCTTTGTCACCGGGGCCCATTGTTACATCCCAGGACCCCCCTTTGTCTGCAGGTCCCATAGTGACATTCAGGGGACCCCACTTTGTCCCCAGGGCCCACTGTGACGTCCTAGGACCTCCCTTTGTCCCCAGGGCCCATTGTGACACCGTGGGGACCCCCTGTTTTCCCCAGGACCCATTGTGACATCTGGTGGACCCCCTTGTCCCCAGGGCCCATTGTGGAACCGTGGGGACCCTCCTTGTCACTAGGGCCCATTGTGACACCATGGGGACCACCCCTTTCTCCCCAGTGCCCATTGTGACATCCTGGGGAGCCCCCTTTGTCCCCAGGGCCCATTGTGACATTTCTGGACCCCCCACTGTCTCCAGGGCCCATTGTGAACATCCTGGGGACCCCTCTTTGTCCCCAGGGCCCATTGTGACATCCTGGGCTGCCCCGTATGTCACCAGGGCCCATTTTGACACCGTGGGGACCCCCTGTTGTCCTCAGGGCCCATTGTGACATCCCAGGACCCCCAATTGTCCCCAGGGCCCATTGTGACACCATGGGGAACCCTCTTGTCACTGGGGACGCATTGTGACACAATGGGGACCCCACCTTTGTCTCAAGTGCCCATTGTGACATCCTGGGGACCCCCTTTATCCCCAGGACCCATTGTGACGTCCCAGGACCCCGTTTGTCCCCAGGGCCCATTGTTACATGGTGGGACCCCCCTTGTCCCCAGGACCCATTGTGGCACCATGGGGACCCTCTTTGTCACTGGGGCCCATTGTGACATCCCAGGACCCCACTTTGTCTTAGAAGGTCACTGATCGGACTACTGGTACATCCTGACTCTGCTTTCTCAATAAACATTGAAGAACACCTGGGGTTTGTTTGCTCCAAGGGAAAACTTCCCTGCCACGGTTCCTGGTTCCCGGTCCTGTTTCCCGGTCCGGTTTGGCTTCGCTATCAGAACAGCTGCTGCCTCCACAGCCGCGCTCAAAGTCCCCGTTGTGACACCGGGATGGCGGGAGAAGGGGGGTGGCGGGGGCGGCAGCGGCGGCGATTGGGGGGGGGCAGTCGGGGCTGGGCGGACAAGCGGCGGCTGCTGCGGCTCCTCAGGCAGCGACAGCAGCAGCGATCGGGGGGACGTGGGGGGCGGACAAGCGGCGGCTGCTGCGGCTCCTCAGGCAGCGACAGCAGCAGCGATCGGGGGGACGTGGGGGGCGGACAAGCGGCGGCTCCTGCGGCTCCTCAGGCAGCGACAGCAGCAGCGATCGGGGGGACGTGGGGGGGCGGACAAGCGGCGGCTCCTGCGGCTCCTCAGGCAGCGACAGCAGCAGCGATCGGGGGGACGTGGGGGGCGGACAAGCGGCGGCTGCTGCGGCTCCTCAGGCAGCGACAGCAGCAGCGATCGGGGGGACGTGGGGGGCGGACAAGCGGCGGCTGCTGCGGCTCCTCAGGCAGCGACAGCAGCAGCGATCGGGGGGACGTGGGGGGCGGACAAGCGGCGGCTGCTGCGGCTCCTCAGGCAGCGACAGCAGCAGCGATCGGGGGGACGTGGGGGGGCGGACAAGCGGCGGCTCCTGCGGCTCCTCAGGCAGCGACAGCAGCAGCGATCGGGGGGACGTGGGGGGCGGACAAGCGGCGGCTGCTGCGGCTCCTCAGGCAGCGACAGCAGCAGCGATCGGGGGGACGTGGGGGGCGGACAAGCGGCGGCTCCTCCGGCCGCGGCCAGGACGTGGCTTCGCCGGCACCGGGGCCCGAGACCGCGCGCTGTGGGGCTGCGGGGCGGGTGTGGGGCCGGGGGTCTCCGGGGGTCCCGCAGCGGCCGCTGTGGGGCGGGATGGGGCGGCTGTGGAATTACTTGTGGGGCACTCATGGGGCTGCTGTAGGGGTCTTAAGAGGCATGTCTGGAGCACTTATGGGGCGACTATGGGGCAGGTGCTGGGCTGCTACAGCGGGACCTGTGGGGCAGCCATAGGGCTGCTATGGGGTTGGTTATGGGTCACAGATGGGAGGGGGCAGCTGGGTGTGGCCCCGCCTGCATGGGGTGGGGTCAGTGCCGAGGGGCGGGTACTGAGAGGGCACGCCCACGGGGAGCCCCTCGGGGGGGCGGAGCCTCTGTGTCACGCCCCATGGGAGGTGGTCTGGGGGCGGGCATTCTCTGGGGCACGCCCCCATGGGAGGAGCCTCTTGGGGTAGGGAGAGGGTGCGGTCAACATGGCACGGCCCCAAGGGGGCGTGGCTTAGCTCGGGAAGAGGTGGAGCCGAGAAGGGGCTGCCCGACCCGGCTCTCCAGGCGGCTCTGAGACGGAGCGGAGCGGGCCGGGGGGGCCGGGCCGGGCACTCCCCGGGGCCTCGCAGAAACAGCGGCGCAGCGAGTCCGCTCCGGGCTCCAACGGTGCGCGCACGTGGCCGCCGAGAGCGCCCCGTGCACCTCGCAGCGCCCATTTCTGCGCATGCGCATTGGGAAGCCCTCGAGACAACCCTTCCCCCGCGGCCCGCCCCTTCTCTTCCCTCTCCGCAATCTGATTGGCCAGCTAAGCACGTCAATTTCCATTCTCTCCGCCTATCATCACCCGTCCCCGTTTGCCCCGCGCTGCGCTCTGATCCAGTGTCTATTTACACTTAAATACATTTAAACTTCCATTTTAACACTCAGGTATCTTTTCAAATTTACAGATTTTGACATATTTACAATTATATATATTCAGACTGGGATATCGATTTACATTTATTAATAAATTAAAGGTATGTATACGGGTGTGAGTGGATATATATAGATGATATTTATTACCTATTTAGACTATGAAACACGTAGTAATTATACATAGCTCTGCCTACTCACACTTTTTTCTATTTTAAGTTCCTATCTAGATATTTTCTTCTTTTTCAAGTCCTTCACTTTTTAATCTACAAATAGATAAGATGTTTGTATTCTTAAAACCATCAACAGAAATTTTTTACATTCTCAAATCCTTTATATAACAGAGTAGAAAAGGGGTTTTATTTTAAAATCATTTTATATCTACATGAATACCATTCTGCAATATATAAATACAAACGACAGACTTCTCTCTGTTTGAAATTCTCACGCTCATATTTACAGGGTTTAATAAGTTTTATCCTCCCCCAGGAATTTTCAGGCATTTTTGGACTGTGACCCCCTCTTTTCAGGGGGACTCCCTTTTGAGCCCCACATTGTGGGGGATTTGAGGGATTTTCTTGCAGTCAGTGAACATTGTATGGAACTGAACTGAACTGAACAGGGCTCTGAGGCCTCTGTGTCCTGCAAGAGAGCAGGAGAGCAGGAGTGGAGCAGCCCCCGTGTCTACGTGACTGTACAGCCTTCTTCAGTGTTGGAACCGAGTTGCTTCGCCTTCTGTTTGTCCACGTGCACACACACCATTCCTCACTGGAAAACAGGCAGAAACCTTTCCACACGCACCCAGGTCTGTGCACCCAGGCCTTGTCTATTCCTGTCGGGTTTGCTGGGCTCTGTCAGGCTCCTCTGGCTCTGTCGTGCTGTGACAGCCTCTGTCAGGCCCTGCCAGACTCCACTGCTCGCTGTCAGGCGCTGTCGGGATTTGTCGGCCCCTGTTGAGTTCTATCAGGCTCTGTCAAGCCCTGTTGGGCTCTGTCGCGCTTTGTCAGGCTCTGCCTGGCTTTATCATGTTCCACAAGTGCTCCAAAAACTGGATGCTCTTGCGATGCTTGTATTCACACAATTATCGCATATTCATTACAATTTGGGGGAATTTTTAGCATCAAACGCATCTATAGTAAGAAAAAATGTCATAAACCTAGGGTTAGACTGAGGTTAATAATTTCATGGTCTTTGCTGCCATCTAGCGTCCCTTAAGAGAATGCACAGAACACACATTCGGAGGTGCCTGCAGGTATGTGCCTGTTCTTGGACGAACCTGTGCGCGAAAGCCTTAGTGCCTATAAACGTTGGTCTGTCCACATGTGAGTGCCTTGATGTCAGCTCCATTTATGCTAAAGCTGGAGCATCATCGTTCAGACGTGTGCGTGTGTGCAGTGTGCCAAACATCCACGCACGTGTTTACCCTCAAGCATGTCAGTACATTTCACGTACGTCTTTCTGTCAATAGATGGGACTGGGCACGCTTGTGGAAGTGTGCGTGTGTGTGGCCACGTGTTTGCTTACACATCAGTGTGTAGCTGCGTGTGCGTGCACGCGGTGCTGGGTGCACATACCTGGGTGCCCCACAGGTCCCGCTGTAGCAGCCCAGCACCTGCCCCATAGTCGCCCCATAAGTGCTCCAGACATGCCTCTTAAGACCCCTACAGCAGCCCCATGAGTGCCCCACAGGTAATTCCACAGCCGCCCCATCCCGCCCCACAGCGGCCGCTGCGGGACCCCCGGAGACCCCCGGCCCCACACCCGCCCCGCAGCCCCACAGCGCGCGGTCTCGGGCCCCGGTGCCGGCAAAGCCACGTCCTGGCCGCGGCCGGAGGAGCCGCCGCTTGTCCGCCCCCCACGTCCCCCCGATCGCTGCTGCTGTCGCTGCCTGAGGAGCCGCAGCAGCCGCCGCTTGTCCGCCCCCCACGTCCCCCCGATCGCTGCTGCTGTCGCTGCCTGAGGAGCCGCAGCAGCCGCCGCTTGTCCGCCCCCCACGTCCCCCCGATCGCTGCTGCTGTCGCTGCCTGAGGAGCCGCAGGAGCCGCCGCTTGTCCGCCCCCCACGTCCCCCCGATCGCTGCTGCTGTCGCTGCCTGAGGAGCCGCAGCAGCCGCCGCTTGTCCGCCCCCCACGTCCCCCCGATCGCTGCTGCTGTCGCTGCCTGAGGAGCCGCAGCAGCCGCCGCTTGTCCGCCCAGCCCCGACTGCCCCCCCCCAATCGCCGCCGCTGCCGCCCCCGCCACCCCCCTTCTCCCGCCATCCCGGTGTCACAACGGGGACTTTGAGCGCGGCTGTGGAGGCAGCAGCTGTTCTGATAGCGAAGCCAAACCGGACCGGGAAACAGGACCGGGAACCAGGAACCGTGGCAGGGAAGTTTTCCCTTGGAGCAAACAAACCCCAGGTGTTCTTCAATGTTTATTGAGAAAGCAGAGTCAGGATGTACCAGTAGTCCGATCAGTGACCTTCTAAGACAAAGTGGGGTCCTGGGATGTCACAATGGGCCCCAGTGACAAAGAGGGTCCCCATGGTGCCACAATGGGCCCTGGGGACAAAGGGAGTCACCAGGATGTCACAATGGGCCCTGGGGACAAGGGGGGTCCCACCCTGTAACAATGGGCCCTGGGGACAAAGTGGGGCCCTGGGATGTCACAATGGGCCCTGGGGACAAATGGGGTCCTGGGACGTCACAATGGGTCCTGGGGATAAAGGGGGTCCCCAGGATGTCACAATGGGCACTTGAGACAAAGGTGGGGTCCCCATTGTGTCACAATGCGTCCCCAGTGACAAGAGGGTTCCCCATGGTGTCACAATGGGCCCTGGGGACAATTGGGGGTCCTGGGATGTCACAATGGGCCCTGAGGACAACAGGGGGTCCCCACGGTGTCAAAATGGGCCCTGGTGACATACGGGGCAGCCCAGGATGTCACAATGGGCCCTGGGGACAAAGAGGGGTCCCCAGGATGTTCACAATGGGCCCTAGAGACAGTGGGGGGTCCAGAAATGTCACAATGGGCCCTGGGGACAAAGCGGGCTCCCCAGGATGTCACAATGGGCTCTGGGGACAAAGGGGGTCCCCACGGTGTCACAATGCACCCTGGGGACAATGGGGGGTCCTGGGACGTCACAATGGGCCCTGGGGACACAGGGGTCCCAAGGATGTGATAATGGGCTCTGGGGACAAGTGGGGTCCCCAGGATGTCACAATGGACACTGGGGAGAAAGGGGTGGTCCCCATGGTGTCACAATGGGACCTAGTGACAAGGAGGGTCCCCACGGTTCCACGATGGGCCCTGGGGACAAGGGGGTCCACCAGATGTCACAATGGGCCCTGGGGAAAACAGGGGGTCCCCACGGTGTCACAATGGGCCCTGGGGACAAAGGGAGGTCCTAGGACGTCACAGTGGGCCCTGGGGACAAAGTGGGGTCCCCTGAATGTCACATTGGGACCTGCAGACAAAGGGGGGTCCTGGGATGTCACAATGGGCCCCAGTGACAAAGGGGGTCCCCAGGATGTCACAACAGGCCCTGGGGACAAAGAGGGCTCTCCTGAATGTCAAAATGGGCCCTGGGGACAAGGGGGGACCCCAGGATGCAACAACGGGCCCTGGGGATAAAGAGGGGTCCCCTGAATGTCACAAAGGGCCCTGGAGACAAGGGGTGTCCTGGGATGTCACAATGGGCCCCAGTGACAAAGGGCGTCCCTGTGGTGCCAAAATGGGCCCTGGGGACAAAGGGGGTCCCCAGGATGTCACAATGGGTCCTGGGGACAAAGGGCATCCCCATGGTGCCACAATGGACCCTAGTGACAAACGAGGTCCCCAGGATGTCACAACGGGCCCTGGGGACAAAGGGGGGTCCTGGGATGGATGTCACAATGGGCCCTGGGGACAAAGATGAGTCCCCTAAATGTCACAATGGGCCCTGGAGACAGAGGGGCTCCCCATGGTGCCACAATGGGCCCTGAGGAAAAAGCGGGGTCGCCAGGATGTCACAATGGGCTCTTGGAAAAATGGAGGGTCCAGGGACGTCACAATGGGCCCTGGGGACAAAGGGGGTCCCCAGAATTTCACAATGGACCCTGGGGACAAAGGGAGTCCCCACACTGTCACAATAGGCCCTGGGGACAAAGGGTGTGCCCAGGATGTCACAATGGGTCCTGGGGACAAAGGGGGTCCCCAGGATTTCACAATGGGCCCTGGGGACAAAGGGGGTCCCCATGGTGCCACAATGGACCCTGGGGACAAAGGAGGTCCCCAGGATGTCACAATGGGCCCTAGGGACAAAGGGAGTCCCCACCCTGTCACAATAGGCCCTGGGGACAAAGGGGGTGCCCAGGATGTCACAATGGGTCCTGGGGACAAAGGGCATCCCCATGGTGCCACAATGGACCCTAGTGACAAACGAGGTCCCCAGGATGTCACAACGGGCCCTAGGGACAAAGGGGGGTCCCCAGGATGTCAAAATAGGCCCTGGGGACAAAGGGGGGGCCTGGGACATCACAATGGGCCCTGGGGACAATGGGGGGTCCTGGGATGTCACAATGAGCCCTGGGCACAATTGGGGGGTCCTTAGATGTCACAACGGGCTCTGGGGACAAAGGGCGTCTCCAGGATGTCACAATGGGCCCTGGGGACAAAGTGGGGTCCTGAAATGTCACAATGGGCCCTGGGCACAAAGGGGGTTCCCAGGATGTCACAATGGGCTCTGAGGACAACGGGGATTCCAACGGTGTCACAATGGGCCCTTGGGACAAAGGCTGTCCCCTGAATGTCACAATGGGCCCTGGGGACAAAGGGGGTCCCCAAGATGTCACAATGGGTCTGGGGACAATGGGGGGTCCGGGGACGTCACAATGGGCCCTGGGGACAAAGGGGGGTCCTGGGACGACACAATGGGCCCTGGTGACAAAGGGGGTCCCCCGGTAGTCACAATGGGCCCTGGGGACAAAGTGAGGTCCTGGGAAGTCACAATGGGCCCCAGTGACAAAGGGGGTCCCAATGGTGCCACAATGGGTCCTGGGGAAAAAGGGCGTCCCCAGGATGTCACAATGGGCTCTGGGGACAAGGGGGGGTCCTGGGACATCACAGTGGGCCATGGGGAACAAGGGGGTCCCCAGGATGTCACAATGGGCTCTGGGGACAAGGGGGGATCCCCATAGTGTTACAATGGGTCCCAGTGACAAGGGTGGTCCCCACGGTGCCACGGTGGGTCCTGGAGACAAGGGGGGTCCCCACGGTGTCACAATGGGCCTTGGGTACAAAGTGGGGTCCTGGGATGTCACATTGGACTACAGTGACAAAAGGGGTCCCCATGGTGTCACAATGGGCCCTGGGGACAAAGGAGGTCCCCACGGTGCCACAACGGGCCAGAGGGACAAGGCGGTCCCCATGATGTCACAATGGGCCCTGGGGACAATGGGAGGTCCTGGGATGTCACAATGAGCCCTGGGGACAAATGGGGGTCCCCATGGTGTCACAATGGGTCACCAGTGACAAGGGGGGTCCCCAGGATGTCACAATGGGCCCTGGGGACAATGGGGGTCCCCATGGTGTATACAATGGGTCCCCAGTTACAAGGGGGGTCCCCAGGATGTCACAATGGGCCCTGGGGACAAAGGGGGTCCTGGGACTTCACAATGGGCCCTGCGGACAAGGGCGGGTCCCCAGGATGTCACAATGGGCCCTGGGGACAATTGGGAGGTCCTGGGATGTGACAATGGGCCCTGGAGTCAAAGGGGTGTCCCCATGGTGTCACAATGGGCCCTGGGGACATAGGGGGGTCCTGGGATGTCACAATGGGCACTGGGAATAAAGAGGGGATCCCCAGGGTGCAACAATGGGCCCTGGGGACAAGAGGGTCCCCAGGATGTCACAATGGGCCCTGCGGACAAGGGCGGGTCCCCAGGATGTCACAATGGGCCCTGGGGACAATTGGGAGGTCCTGGGATGTGACAATGGGCCCTGGAGTCAAAGGGGTGTCCCCATGGTGTCACAATGGGCCCTGGGGACATAGGGGGGTCCTGGGATGTCACAATGGGCACTGGGAATAAAGAGGGGGTCCCCAGGGTGCAACTATGGGCCCTGGGGACAAGAGGGTCCCCAGGATGTCACAATGGGCCCTGAGGACAAGGGCAGGTCCCCATGGTGTCACAATGGGTCCGCAGTGACGAGGAGGGTCCCCATGGTGTCACAATTGGCCCTGGGGACAACGGGGGTCCCGATGGTGTCACAATGGGCCCTTGGGAAAAAGGCTGTCCCCTGAATGTCACAATGGGCCCTGGGGACAATGGGGGTCCCAAGGATGTCACAATGGGCTCTGGGGACAATGGGGGGTCCGGGGATGTCACAATGGGCCCTGGGGACAAAGAGGGGTCCTGGGACGTCACAATGGGCCCTGGTGACAAAGGGGGGTCCTGGGATGTCACAATGGGCCCTGGGGACAAAGGGGGCTCACCAGGATGTCACAATGGGCTCTGGGGACAAAGGGGTCCCCAGGATGTCACAATGGGCACTGCGGAGAAAGGGGTTGTCCCCATGGTGTCACAAAGGGTCCCCAGTGACAAGGGGAGTCCCCAAAATGTCACAATGGGCCCCGGGGGACAAAGGGGGTGCCCAGGATTTCACAATAGGCACTGGGGACAAGGGGGTCCCCAGGATGTCACAATGGGCCCTGGGGACAAAGAGCGTCCCCAGCATGTCACAATGGGCCCTGGGGACAAAGAGGGGTCCCCTGAATGTCACAATGGGCCCTGGGGACAAGGGGGTGCAGTGGATGTCACGATGGGCCCTGGGGACAATGGGGGGTGTCCAGGATGTGAGAATGAGTCCTGAGGACAAGGGGGGGTCCCCATGGTGTCACAATGGGTCCCCAGTGACAAGGAGGTGTCCCCATGGTGTCACAATAGGCCCTGGGGACAAAGTGGGGTCCAAGAATGTCACAATGGGCCCTGGGGACAAAAGGGCTTGCCATGGTGCCACAATGGGCCCTGGGGTCAAAGGGGGTATCCCCATGGTGCCACAACGGGCCCTGGGAGCAAGGGGGTGGCCAGGATGTCACAATGGGTCCTGGGGAAAATGGGGGGTGCCCAGGATGTCACAATGGACCCTGAGGACAATGAGGGTCCCCAGGATGTCACAATGGGCCCTGGGGACAATGGCGGGTGCCCAGGATGTGAGAATGAGTCCTGAGGACAAGGAGGGGTCCCCATGGTGTCACAATAGGCCCTGGGGACAAAGTGGGGTCCTAGAATGTCACAATGGGCCCTGGGGACAAAAGTGGTCCCCATGGTGCTACAATGGCTCCTGGGGACAAAGGGGGGTCCTGGGATGTCACAATGGGCCCCGGGGTCAAGGAGGGATCCCCAGGATGTCACAATGGACCCTGGGGACAAAGATGGGTCCCCTGAATGTCACAATGGGCCCTGGGGACAAGGGGGTGCCGAGGATGTCACAATGGGCCCTGGGGACAATGGGGGGTCCTGGGATGTCACAATGGGCCCTGGGGACAAGGGTGGGTCCCCAGGATGTCACAATGGGCCTTGGGAACAAGGGGTTCCCCCAGATAACACAATGGGCCCTGGGGACATTGTAAGGTCCTGGGCTGTCACAATGGACCCTGAGGACAAGGGGGGTCCCCAGGATGTCACAATGGGGCCTGGGGACCAGGGGGGGTCCTGGGATGTCACAATGGGCCCCAGTGACAAAGGGGGTCCCTATGGTGCCACAATGGGCCCTGGGGACAAAGGGGGTCCCCAGGATGTCACAATGGGACCTGGGGACAAAGAGCGTCCCCAGCATGTCACAATGGGCTCTGGGGACAAAGGGGGTCCCCTGAATGTCACAATGGGCCCTGGGGACAATGGGGGGTCCTGGGATGTCACAATGAGCCCTGCAGACAAGGGTGGTACCCACGGTGTCACTATGGGCCCTGGGCACAAGGGGGGGTCCCCATAGTGTCACAATGGACCCTGGGGACAAGTGGGGTCCCCACGATGTCACAATGGGCCCTGGGGACAATGGGGGGTACCCAGGATGTGAGAATGAGTCCTGAGGAAAAGGAGGGGTCCCCATGGTGTCACAATAGGCCCTGGGGACAAAGTGGGGTCCTAGAATGTCACAATGGGCCCTGGGGACAAGGGGGTATCCCCATGGTGCCACAATGGGCCCTGGGAGCAAGGGGGTGCCCAGGATGTCACAATGGACCCTGAGGACAAGCAGGGGTCTCCATGGTGTCACAATGGGCCCCCAGTGACAAGGGGGAGTCCCCATGGTGCCACAATACGCCGTGGGGAGAAACGGGTCCCCAGGATGTCACAATGGGCCCTAGGGACAAAGGGGGGTCCGCCGGATGTCACAATGGGCCCTGGGGACCAGGGGGGGTCCTGGGATGTCACAATGGGCCCCAGTGACAAAGTGGGTCCCTATGGTGCCACAATGGGCCCTGGGGACAAAGGGGGTCCCCTGGATGTCACAATGGGCTCTGGAGACACGGAGGATCCCCAGGATGTCACAATGGGCCCTGGGGACAAACGGGGTCCCCACGGTATCAGAATGGGCCCTGGCGACAAAGGGGGGTCCCCTGAATGTCACAATGGGCCCTGGGGACAATGGGGGGTCCTGGGATGTCACAATGAGCCCTGCGGAAAAGGGTGGTACCCACAGTGCCACAATGGGCCCTGGGCACAAGTGGATGTCCCCATAGTGTCACAATGGGTCCTGGGGACAAGTGGGGTCCCCAGGATGTCACAATGGGCCCTGGGGACAATGTGGGGTCCTGGGATGTCACAATGGGCCCCAGAGACAAAGGGGGTCCCCCTGAATGTCACAATGGGTCCTGGGGACAATGGGGGGTCCTAGGACGTCAAAATGGGCCCTGGGGACAAGGAGCGATCCCCAGGATGTCACAATGGGCCCTGGGGACTATGGGCGGTCCTGGGATGTCACAATGGGCCCTGGGGATAAGGGGGGGTCCCCAGGATGTCACAGCGTGCCCTGGGTACAAAGAGGCGTCCCTGGAATGTCACAATGGACCCTGGGGACAAGGGGGTGCCCTGAATGTCACAATGGGCCCTGGGGACAATGGGGGGTCCTGGGACATCACAATGGGCCCGAGTGACAAGGGGGGGTCCCCAGGATGTCACAATGGGCCCTGGGGACAAAGAGGGGTCCCCTGAATGTCACAATGGGCCCTGGGGACAAGGGGGTGCCCTGAATGTCACAATGGGCCCTGGGGACAATGGGGGGTCCTGGGACGTCACAATGGGCCCGAGTGACAAGGGGGGGTCCCCAGGATGTCACAATGGGCCCTGGGGACAATGGCGGGTCCCCTGAATGTCACAATGGGCCCTGGGGACAAGGGGGTGCAGTGGATGTCACAATGGGCCCTGGGGACAATGGGGGGTCCTGGAATGTCACAATGGGCCCTAGGGACAATGGGGGTCCCCAGGATGTCACAATGGGCCCTGGGGACAAAGGGGGGTCCTGGGATGTCACAATGGGCCCCAGTGACAAAGGGGGTCCCCATGGTGCCACAATGGGCCCTGGGGACAAGGGGGTTACCCTGGATGTCACAATGGGCTCTGGGGACAAGGAGGGTCCCCAGGATGTCACAATGGGCCCTGGAGACAAAGGCGGTCCCCACCATATCAGAATGGGCCCTGGGGACAATGGGGGGTCCCGTGAATGTCACAATGGGCCCTAGGGACAAGGGGGTGCCGAGGAGGTCACAATGGGCCCTGGGGACAATGGGGGGTCCTGGGACGTCACAATGGGCCCTGGGGACAAGAGGGGATCCCTCGGATGTCACAATGGGCCCTGGGGACTAATGAGGTCCCCACGGTCTCACAATATGTCCTGGAGACAAAGGGGGGTCCCCTGAATGTCACAATGGGCCCTGGTGACAAGGGGGGATCCCCAGGATGTCACAATGGGCCCTGGGGACAATGGGGGGTCCTGGGACGTCACAATGGGCCCTGGGGACAAGAGGGGGTCCCCAGGATGTCACAATGGGCCCTGGGGACAAAGAGGGGTCCCCTGAATGTCACAATGGGCCCTGGGGACAAGGGGGTGCCGAGGATGTCACAATGGGCCCTGGGGACAATGGGGGGTCCTGGGACGTCACAATGGGCCTTGGGGACACAGAGGGGCCCTAGGACGTCACAATCAGCCCTGGGGACAAGGGGGGATCCCCTGAAAGTCACAATGAGCCCTGGGAACAGAGGGGGGTCCTGGGACGTCACAATGGGCCCTGGGGACAAGGGGGGGTCTCCAGGATGTCACAATGGGCCCTGGGGACAAAGAGGGGTCCCTAAAGTGTCACAATGGGCCCTGGGGACACAGAGGGGCCCTGGGACGTCACAATCAGCCCTGGGGACAAAGTGGGGTCCTGGGATGTCACAATGGGCCCCAGTGACAAAGGGGGTCCCCATGGTGCCACAATGGGCCGTGGGGACAAAAGGGGTGCCCAGGATGTCACAATAGGCCCTGGGGACCAGGGTGGGTCCTGCGATGTCACAATGGGCCCTGGGGACAAAGGGGGTCCCCTGTATGTCACAATGGGCTCTGGGGACAAAGGGGGGTCCTGCGATGTCACAATGAGCCCTGCGGTCAAGGGTGGTACCCACGGTGTCACAGTGGTCCCTGGGAACAAGGGGGGGTCCCCATAGGGTCACAATGGGTCCTGGGGAAAATGGGGTCCCCAGGATGTCACAATGGGCCCTGGGGACAATGGGCGGTCCTGGGATGTCACAATGGGCCCCAGTGACAAAGGGGTTCCCTGAAAGTTACAATGGGTCCGGAGGACAATGGGGGGTCCTGGGACATCACAATAGGCCCTGGGGACAAGGAGGGATCCCCAGGATGTCACAATGGGCCCTGAGGACAAGGGGGGGTCCCCAGGATGTCACAATGTGCCCTGGGTACAAAGAGGCGTCCCCTGAATGTCGCAATGGGCCCTGGGGACAATGGGGGGTCCTAAGACGTCACAATGGGCCCTGGGGACAAGGAGGGATCCCCAGGATGTCACAATGGGCCCTGGGGACAATGGGGGGTCCTGGGACGTCACAATGGGCCCCAGTGACAACGGGGGTCCCCAGGATGTCACAATGGGCCCTGGGGACAAAGAGGGGTCCCCTGAATGTCACAATGGGCCCTGGGGACAAGGGGGTGCAGTGGATGTCACAATGGGCCCTGGGGACAATGGGGGGTCCTGGAATATCACAATGGGCCTTGGGGACAAAGGGGGTCCCCAGGATGTCACAATGGGCCCTGGGGACAATGGGGTTGCCCAGGATGTCACAATGGGCCCTGGGGAGAATGGGAGTCCCCAAGGTGTCAGAACGAGCCCTGGGGACAAAGTGAAATCCTGGAATGTCACAATGGCCCCCAGTGACAAAGGGGTTCCCCACGGTGTCACAATGGGCCCTGGGGACAAAAGGGGTCCCCAGGATTTCACAATAGCACTGGGGACAAAGGGGGGTCATGGGATGTCACAATGGGCCCTGGGGACAAGGGAGATCCCCATGGTGTCACAATAAGCCCTGGGGACAAAGTGGGGTCCTGGGATGTCACAATGGGCTCTGGGGACAAGGAGGGTCCCCAGGATGTCACAATGGGCCCTGGGGACAAAGGGGGGTCCTGGGATGTCACAATGGGCCCCAGTGACAAAGAGGGTCCTCATGGTGCCACAATGGGCCCTGGGGACAAAGGGGGTCCCCTGGATGTCACAATGGGCTCTGGGGACAAGGAGGGTCCCCAGGATGTCACAATGGGCCCTGTGGACAAAGAGCGTCCCCTGAATGTCTCAATGGGCCCTGGGGACAGTGGGGGGTCCTGGGACGTCTCAATGGGCCCTGGGGACAAGGGGGGGTCCCCAGGATGTCACAATGGGCCCTGGGGACATAGAGGGGTCCCCTGAATGTCACAATGGGCCCTGGGGACAAGGGGGTGCAGTGGATGTCACAATGGGCCCTGGGGACAATGGGGGGTGTCCAGGATGTGAGAATGAGTCCTGAGGACAAGGGGGGGTCCCCATGGTGTCACAATGGGTCCCCAGTGACAAGGAGGGGTCCCCATGGTGTCACAATAGGCCCTGGGGACAAAGTGGAGTCCAAGAATGTCACAATGGGCCCTGGGGACAAAAGGGGTTGCCATGGTGCCACAATGGGCCCTGGGGTCAAAGGGGGTCCCCATGGTGCTACAATGGCCCTGGGGACAAAGGGGGGTCCTGGGATGTCACAATGGGTCCTGGGGACAAAGGGGGTGTCCCCATGGTGCCACAACGGGCCCTGGGAGCAAGGGGGTGGCCAGGATGTCACAATGGGTCCTGCGGAAAATGGGGGGTGCCCAGGATGTCACAATGGACCCTGAGGACAAGCGGGGGTCTCCATGGTGTCACAATGGGCCCCAGTGACAAAGGGGCTCCCCTGAATGTCACAATAGGTCCTGGGGACAATGGGGGTCCTGGGACGTCACAATGGGCCCTGGGGACTAGGAGGGATCCCCAGGATGTCACAATGGGCCCTGGGGACAATGGGGGGTCCTGGGACGTCCCAATGGGCCCTGGGGACAAGCAGGGATCCCCAGGATGTCACAATGGGCCCTGGGGACAATGGCGGGTTCTGGGACGTCACAATGGGCCCTGGGGACAAGGGGGGTCCCCAGGATGTCACAATGGGCCCTGGGGAAAAAGAGGGGTCCCCTGAATGTCACAATGGGCCCTGGGGACAAGGGGGTGCTGAGGATGTCACAATGGGCCCTGGGGACAATGGCGGGTTCTGGGACGTCACAATGGGCCCTGGGGACAAGGGGGGTCCCCAGGATGTCACAATGGGCCCTGGGGAAAAAGAGGGGTCCCCTGAATGTCACAATGGGCCCTGGGGACAAGGGGGTTCTGGGACGTCACAATGGGCCCAAGTGACAAGGAGGGTCCCCACGGTGCCACGATGGGTCCTGGGGACAAGGGCGTCCCCCAGATGTCACAATAAGCCCTGGGGACAAAGTGGGGTCCTGGGATGTCACAATGGGCCCTGGGGACAATGGGAGTCCCCAAGGTGTCAGAACGAGCCCTGGGGACAAAGTGGAATCCTGGAATGTCACAATGGCCCCCAGTGACAAAGGGGTTCCCCATGGTGCCACAATGGGCCCTGGGGACAAAAGGGGTCCCCAGGATTTCACAATGGCCCTGGGGACAAAGGGGGGTCCTGGGATGTCACAATGGGCCCTGGGGACAAAGGGGGTATCCCCATGGTGCCACAACGGTCCCTGGGAGCAAGGAGGTGGCCAGGATGTCACAATGGGTCCTGGGGAAAATGGGAGGTGCCCAGGATGACACAATGGACCCTGAGGACAAGCGGGGGTCTCCATGGTGTCACAATGGGCCCCAGTGACAAAGGGGCTCCCCTGAATGTCACAATAGGTCCTGGGGACAATGGGGGGTGCTGGGACGTCACAATGGGCCCTGGGGACAATGAGGGATCCCCAGGATGTCACAATGGGCCCTGGGGACAAAGAGGGGTCCCCTGAATGTCACAATGGGCCCTGAGGACAATGGGCGGTCCTGGGACGTCACAATGGGCCCTGAGGACAAGGAGGGATCCCCAGGATGTCACAATGGGCCCTGGGGACAATGGGGGGTCGTTAGACGTCACAATGGCCCCTGGGGACAAAGAGGGGTCCCCTGAATGTCACAATGGGCCCTGGGGACAATGGGGGGTCCTGGGACGTCACAATGGGCCCCAGTGACAAGAGGGGGTCCCCAGGATGTCACAATGGGCCCTGGGGACAAAGAGGGGTCCCCTGAATGTCACAATGGGCCCTGGGGACAAGGGGGTGCCGAGGATGTCACAATGGGCCCTGGGGACAATGGGGGGTCCTGGGACGTCACAATGGGCCCTGCGGACAAGGAGGGATCCCCAGGATGTCACAATGGGCCCTGGGGACAATGGGGGGTCCTGGGACGTCACAATGAGCCTTGCGGACAAGGGTGGTACCCAGGACGTCACAATGGGCCCTGGGGACAAGGGGGTTCCCCATAGTGTCACAATGGGTCCTGGGGACAAGTGGCGTCCCCAGGATGTCACAATGGGCCCTGGGGACAATGTGGGGTCCTGGTATGTCACAATGGGCCCCAGTGACAAAGGGGGTCCCCTGAATGTCACAATGGGTCCTGGGGACAATGGGGGGTCCTGGGACGTCACAATGGGCCCTGGGGACAAGGAGGGATCCCCACGATGTCACAATGGGCCCTGGGGACAATGGGCGGTCCTGGGACGTCACAATGGGCCCTGAGGACAATGGGCGGTCCTGGGACGTCACAATGGGCCCTGAGGACAAGGAGGGATCCCCAGGATGTCACAATGGGCCCTGGGGACAATGGAGGGTCCTGGGACGTCACAATGGGCCCTGGGGACAAGAGGGGGTCCCCTGGATGTCACAATGGGCTCTGGGGACAAGGGGGGTCCCCAGGATGTCACAATGGGCCCTGGGGACAAAGGGGGGTGTCGACGGTGTCACAATGGGCCACAGTGTCAAAGGGGGTCCCCATGGTGCCACAATGGGCCCTGGAGACAAAGGGGGTCCCTTGGATGTCACAATGGGCTCTGGGGAAAAGGAGGGTCCCCAGGATGTCACAATGGGCCGTGGGGACAAGGGGGGATCCCCAGGATGTCACAATGGGCCCTGGGGACAATGGGTGTCCTTTGACTTCACAATGGGCCCTAAGGACAAAGAGGGGTCCCCTGAATGTCACAATGGGCCCTGGGGACAATGGGGGGTCCTGGGACGTCACAATGGGCCCCAGTGACAAGAGGGGGTCCCCAGGATGTCACAATGGGCCCTGGGAACAAAGGGGGTCCCCTGAATGTCACAATGGGCCCTGGGGACAAGGGGGTGCCGAGCATGTCACAATGGGCCCTGGGGACAATGGGGGGTCCTGGGACGTCACAATGGGCCCTGCGGACAAGGAGGGATCCCCAGGATGTCACAATGGGCCCTGGGGACAATGGGGGGTCCTGGGACGTCACAATGAGCCCTGCGGACAGGGGTGGTACCCAGGATGTCACAATGGGCCCTGGGAACAAGGGGGGGTCCCCATAGTGTCACAATGGGTCCTGGGGACAAGTGGGGTCCCCAGGATGTCACAATAGGTCCTGGGGACAATGTGGGGTCCTGGGATGTCACAATGGACCCCAGTGACAAAGGGGCCCCCTGACTGTCACAATGGGCCCTGGGGACAATGGGGTGTCCTGGGACGTCACAATGGGCCCTGGGGACAAGGAGGGATCCCCAGGATGTCACAATGGGCCCTGGGGACAATGGGGGGTCCTGGGACGTCACAATGGGCTCTGGGGACAAGGGGGGGTCCCCAGGATGTCACAATGTGCCCTGGGTTTCAAAGAGGCGTCCCCTGAATGTCACAATGGGCCCTGGGGACAATGGGGGGTCCTAAGACGTCACAATGGGCCCTGAGGACAAGGAGGGATCCCCAGGATGTCACAATGAACCCTGGGGACAATGGGGGGTCCTGGGACGTCACAATGGGCCCCAGTGACAAGGGGGGGTCCCCAGGATGTCAGAATGGGCCCTGGGGACAAAGAGGGGTCCCCTGAATGTCACAATGGGCCCTGGGGACAAGGGGGTGCAGTGGATGTCACAATGGGCCCTGGGGACAATGGGGGGTCCTGGAATGTCACAATGGGCCCTGGGGACAAAGGGGATGTCCCCATGGTGCCACAATGGGCCCTGGGAGCAAGGGGGTCCCCAGGATGTCACAATGGGTCCTGGGGACAATGGGAGGTGCCCAAGATGTCACAATGGACCCTGAGGACAAGCAGGGGTCTCCATGGTGTCAAAATGGGTCCCCAGTGACAAGGGGGGGTCCCCATGGTGTCACAATGGGCTCTGGGGACAAACGTGGTTCCCCTCAATATCAAAATGGGTCCTGGGGACAAAGTGGGCTCCTCGGATGTCACAATGGACACTGGGGACAACGGGAGGTCCTGGGACGTCGCAATGGGCCCTGGGGACAAAGTTGGTCCCCACGATGTCTCAATGAGCCCCAGTGACAAAGGGGGGTACCCAGGATGTCACAATGGGCCGTGGGGACAATGAGGGGTCCCGGGACATCACAATGGGTCCTGGGGACAAGGGGGGGACCCCTGAATGTCACAATGGGCCCTGGGGACAATGTGGGGTCCTGGGATGTCACAATGGGCCCCAGTGACAAAGGGGGTCCCCTGAATGTCACAATGGGCCCTGGGGACAATGGGGGATCCTGGGACGTCAGAATGGGCCCTGGGGACACGGAGGGATCCCCAGGATGTCACAATGGGCCCTGGGGACAAGGAGGGATCCCCAGGATGTCACAATGGGCTCTAGGGACAATGGGGGGTCCTGGGAAGTCACAATGGGCCCTGGGGACAAGGGGGGGGGTCCCCTGAATGTCACAATGGGCCCTGGGGAGAAAGGGGGTCCCCAGGATGTCAAAATGGGCCTTGGGGACAAAGTGGGGTTCTTGGATATCACAATGTGACACAGTGCAAAGGGGGTCCCCATGGTGCCACAATGAACCCTGGGGACAAAGGGAGGTCCCTAGGATGTCACAATGGGCCCTTGGGACAATGGGGTTCCTGGGATGTCACAACGGGTCCCCAGTGACAAAGGGGGTCCCCAGGATGTCTCAATGGGCCCTGAGGACAATGGGAGGTCCCCATGGTGTCACAAAGGGTCCCCAGTGACAAGGGAGGTCCCCACGGTGCCAGGATGGGTCCTGCGGACAAGGAGGTCCCCAGGATGTCACCATGGGCCCTGGGGACAAAGGGGGTCCCCAGGATGTCACAATGGGCCCTGGGGACAAAGAGACTCCCCAGGATGTCACAATGGGACCTGGGGACAAGGGGGTCCCCAGGAACTCACAATGGGCTCTGGGGACAATGGAGGTTCCCCAGGATGTTCACAATAGGCCCTGAGGACAAGGGGTGGTCCCCATGGTGTCACAATGGGTCCCCAGTGACAAGGGGGTCCCCAAGGTGTCACAATGGGCCCTGGGAACAATGGGGGGTCCTGGGACGTAACAATAGGCCCTAGGGACAAAGGGGGTCCCCACGGTGTTACTATGGTCCCGGGTGACAAGGGGGATGCCCAGAATGTCACAATGGGCCCTGAGGACAAGGAGGGGTCTCCATGGTGTCACAATGGGTCCCCAGTGATAAGGAGGGTCCCCATGGTGTCACGATGGGTCCTGGGGACAAGGGCATCCCAGGATGTAAGAATGAACCCTGGGGACAATGGGGGGTCCTGGGATGTCACAATGGGTCCTGGGGACAAAGGGTGTCTCCAGGATGTCACAATGGGCTCTGGAGACAATGCAGGGTCCTGGGACGTCACAATGGGTCCTTAGGACAAAGAGGGGTCCCCAGGATGTCACAATGGACCCTGGGGACAATGTGGGGTCCTGGGATGTCACAATGGGCCCCAGTGACAAAGGGGGTCCCCTGAATGTCACAATGGGCCGTGGGGACAATGGGGTTGCCCAGGATGTCACAATGGACCCTGGGGACAAAGGGGGATCCCCAGGATGTCACAATGGGCCCGGGGGACCAGGGGGGTCCTGCGATGTCACAATGGGCCCTGGGGACAATGGGGTTGCCCAGGATGTCACAATGGACCCTGGGGACAAAGAGGGATCCCCAGGATGTCACAATGGGCCCTGGGGACCAGGGGGGTCCTGCGATGTCACAATGGGCCCTGGGGAGAAAGGGGGGTCCTGCGATGTCACAATGGGCTCTGGGGACAAGGAGGGTCCCCAGGATGTCACAATGACCCTTGCGGACAAGGGGGGTGTCGATGGTGTCACAATGGGCCCTGGGAACAAGGGTGGGTCCCCATAGTGTCACAATGGGTCCTGGGGACAAGTGGGGTCCCCAGGATGTCACAATGGGTCCTGGGGACAATGTGGAGTCCTGGGATGTCACAATGGGCCCCAGTGACAAAGGGGTTCCCCATGGTGCCACAATGGCCCCTGGGGACAAAGGGGGTCCCCAGGATTTGACAATAGCACTGGGGACAAATGGGGGTCATGGGATGTCACAGTGGGCCCTGGGGACAAGGGAGGTCCCCATGGTGTCACAATAAGCCCTGGGGACAAAGTGGGGTGCTGGGATGTCACAATGGGCCCCAGTGACAAAAGGGGGTCCCCATGGTGCCACAATGGGCCATGGGGACCAGGGGGGGTACTGCGATGTCACAATGGGCCCTGGGGATAAAGGGGGTCCCCTGGATGTCACAATGGGCTCTGGGGACAAGGAGTGTCCCCAGGATGTCACAATGGGCCCTGGGGACAAACGGGGGTGTCGACGGTGTCAAAATGGGTCCTGGGGACAAAGGGCGTCCCCAGGATGTCACAATATGCCCTGGGGACAAAGGGGGTCCCCACGGTATCAGAATGGGCCCTGGGGACAAAGGGGGGTCCCCTGAATGTCACAATGGGCCCTGGGGACAATGGGGGTCCTGGGATGTCACAATGAGCCCTGCGGACAAGGGTGGTACCCACAGTGTCATAATGGGCCCTGGGCACAAGGGGTAGTCCCCATAGTGTCACAATGGGTCCTGGGGACAAGTGGGGTCCCCAGGATGTCACAATAGGTCCTGGGGACAATGTGGGGTCCTGGGATGTCACAATGGGCCCCAGTGACAAAGGGGGTCCCCTGAATGTCACAATGGGTCCTGGGTACAATGTGGGGTCCTGGGACAACACAATGGGCCCTGGGGACAAGGAGGGATCCCCAAAATGTCACAATGGGCCCTGGGGACAATGGGGGGTCCTGGGACGTCACAATGGCCCCAGTGACAAGGGGGGGTCCCCAGGATGTCACAATGGGCCCTGAGGACAAAGAGGGGTCCCCTGAATGTCACAATGGGCCCTGGGGACAAGGGCGTGCCGAGGATGTCACAATGGGCCCTGGGGACAATGGGGGGTCCTGGAATGTCACAATGGGCCCTGGGGACTATGGGGGTCCCCAGGATGTCACTATGGGCCTTGGGGACAATAGGAGGTTCTGGGATGTCACAATGGGCCCTGGGGACAATGGGGGGTGCCCAGGATGTGAAAATGAGTCCTGAGGACATGGGGGGGTCCCCATGGTGTCACAATGGGTCCCCAGTGACAAGGAGGGGTCCCCATGGTGTCACAATAGGCCCTGGGGACAATGGGGTCCCCTGAATGTCACAATGGGCCCTGGGAACAAAAGTGGTTGCCATGCTGCCACAAGGGGCCCTGGGGTCAAAGGCGGTCCCCATGGTGCTAAAATGGGCCCTGGGAGCAAGGGGGTGGCCAGGATGTCACAATGGGTCCTGGGGACAATGGGGGGTGCCCAGGATGTCACAATGGACCCTGAGGACAAGGGGGGGTCTCCATGGTGTCACAATGGGTCCCCAGTGACAAGGGGGGGTCCCCATGGTGCCACAATGAGCCCTGGGGACAAAGGGAGGTCCCTACGATGTCACAATGGGCCCTGGGGACTAATGAGGTCCCCACGGGGTCACAATGCGTCCTGGAGAAAAAGGGGGGTCCCCAGGATGTTACAATGGGCTCTTGGCACAATGGGGTTCCTGGGATGTCACAATGGGTCCCCAGTGACAAAGGGGGTCCCCAGGGTGTCTCAATGGGCCCTGAGGACAATGGGAGGTCCCCATGGTGTCACAAAGGGTCCCCAGTGACAAGGGAGGTCCCCACGGTGCCACGATGGGTCCTGGGGACAAGGAGGTCCCCAGGATGCCACAATGGGCCCTGGGGATAAAGGGGGTCCCCAGGATGTCACAATGGGACCTGGGGACAAGGGGCTCCACAGGATCTCACAATGGGCTCTGGGGACAATGGAGGTTCCCCAGGATGTTCACAATAGGCCCTGAGGACAAGGGGTGGTCGCCATGGTGTCACAATGGGCCCTGGGGACAATGGGGGTCCTGGGACGTAACAATAGGCCCTGGGGAGAAGGGGGGGGTCCCCTGAATGTCACAATGGCCCCTGGGGAGAAAGGGGGTCCCCAGGATGTCAAAATGGGCCATGGGGACAAAGTGGGGTTCTGCGATATCACAATGTGCCACAGTGACAAAGGGGGTCCCCATGGTGCCACAATGAGCCCTGGGGACAAAGGGAGGTCCCTAGGATGTCACAATGGTCCCCGGGGACTAATGAGGTCCCCACGGTGTCACAATGCGTCCTGGAGACAAAGGGGGGTCCCCTGGATGTCACAATGGGCCCTTGGGACAATGGGGTTCCTGGGATGTCGCAATGGGTCCCCAGTGACAAAGGGGGTCCCCAATATGTCTCAATGGGCACTGAGGACAATGGGAGATCCCCAGGATGTCACAATGGGCCCTGGCGACAATGGGGGGTCCTGGGACGTCACAATGGGCCCTGGGGACAAAGGGGGTCCCCTGAATGTCACAATGGGCCCTGGGGACAAAGAGGCTCCCCAGGATGTCACAATGGGCCCTGGGGAAAATGTGGGGTCCTGGGACATCACAATGGGCCCTGGGGACAAAGGGGGTCCCCAGGATGTCACAATGGGCCCTGGGGACAAAGAGGCTCCCCAGGATGTCACAATGGGACCTGGGGACAAGGGGGTCCCCAGGACTAACAGTGGGCTCTGGGGACAATGGAGGTTCCCCAGGATGTTCACAATAGGCCCTGAGGACAAGGGGTGGTCCCCAAGGTGTCACAATGGGCCCTGGGGACAATGGGGGTCCCGGGACGGAATAATAGGCCCTGGGGACAAGGGGGGTCCCCACAGTGTCACAATGGGCCCTGGGGACAAAGGGGGTCCCCACGGTGTTACAATGGTCCCGGGGGACAAAGGGGGATGCCCAGGATGTCACAATGGGCCCTGAGGACAAGGGGGGCTCCCCAGGGTGTCGGAATGGGTCCCCAGTGACAAGGAGGGTCCCCATGGTGTCACGATGCGTCCTGGGGACAAGGGGGTCCCCAGGATGTAACAATGGACCCTGGGGACAATGGGGGGTCCTGGGACGTCACAATGGGCCCTGGAGACAAAGGGGGTCCCCAGGATGTCACAATGAGCCCTGGGGACAATGTGGGGTCCTGGGACGTCACAATGGGCCCCAGTGACAAAGGGGGTCCCCAGGATGTCACAATGGGCCCTGGGGACAATCTGGGGTCCTGGGACGTCACAATGGGCCCTGGGGACAGGGAGGGATCCCCAGGATGTCACAATGGGCCCTGGGGACAAAGAGGGGTCCCCTGAATATCACAATGGGCCCTGGGGACAAGGGGGTGCCGAGGATGTCACAATGGGCCCTGGGGACAAGGGGGGGTCCCCAGGATGTCACAATGGGCCCTGGGGACACAGAGGGGTCTCTAAAGTGTCACAATGGGCCCTGGGGACACAGAGGGGGGTCCCCTGAAAGTCACAATGAGCCCTGGGAACAGAGGGGGTCCCCAGGACGTCACAATGGGCCCTGGGAACAATGGGGGTCCCTTGAAGGTCACAATGGGCCCTGGGGACAATGGTGGGTGCCCTGAATGTCAAAATGGGCCCTGGGGACAAAGTGGGGGTCCGCAGGATGTCACAATGGGCACTGGGGACAAAGGGGGCGTCCCCATGGTGTCACAATGGGCCCAAGTGACAATGAGGGCACCCACGGTGCCACGATGGGTCCTGGGGAGAAGGGGGTCCCCCAGATGTCACAATGGGCCCTGGGGACATTGGGGTTGCCCAGGATGTCACAATGGGCCCTGGGGACAATGGTGGGTCCCCTGAATGTCAAAATGGGCCCTGGGGACAAAGGGGGGTCGCAGGATGTCACAATGGGCACTGGGGACAAAGGGGGCGTCCCCATGGTGTCACAATGGGCCCAAGTGACAAGGAGGGCCCCACGGTGCCACGATGGGTCCTGGGGACAAGGGGGTCTCCTAGATGTCACAATGGGCCGTGGGGACAATGGGGTTGCCCAGGATGTCACAATGGACCCTGGGGACAAAGGGGGATCCCCAGGATGTCACAATGGGCCCTGGGGACAATGGGAGTGCCCAAGGTGTCAGAACGAGCCCTGGGGACAAAGTGGAATCCTGGAATGTCACAATGGCCCCCAGTGACAAAGGGGTTCCCCAAGGTGCCACAATGGGCCCTGGGCACAAAGGGGGTCCCCAGGATTTCACAATAGCACTGGGGACAAAGGGGGGTCACGGGATGTCACAATGGGCCCTGGGGACAAGGGAGGTCCCCATGGTGTCACAATAAGCCCTGGGGACAAAGTGGGGTCCTGGGATGTCACAATGGGCCCCAGTGACAAAGGGGGTCCCCATGGTGCCACAATGGGCCGTGGGGACAAAAGGGGTCCGCAGGATGTCACAATGGGCCCTGGGGACCAGGGGGGGGTCCTGCGATGTCACAATGGGCCCTGGGGACAAAGGGGGTCCCCTGGATGTCACAATGGGCTCTGGGGACAAGGGTGGTACCCACGGTGTCACAATGGGCCCTGGGAACAAGGCGGGGTGCCCATAGTGTCACAATGGGTCCTGGGGACAAGTGGGGTCCCCAGGATGTCACAATGGACCCTGGGGACAATGTGGGGTCCTGGGATGTCACAATGGGCCCTGGGGACAAGGGGGGGTCCCCAGGATGTCACAATGTGCCCTGGGTACAAAGAGGCGTCCCCTGAATGTCGCAAAGGGCCCTGGGGACAATGGGGGGTCCTGGGATGTCACAATGGGCCCTGGGGCCAAACAGGGATCCCCAGGATGTCACAATGGGCCCTGGGGACAATGGGGGGTCCTGGGACGTCACAATGGGCCCCAGTGATAAGGGGGCATCCCCAGGATGTCATAATGGGCCCTGGGGACCAGAGGGGTCCTTCGATATCACAATGGGCCCTGGGGACAAAGGGGGTCCCCTGGATGTCACAATGGGCCCTGGGGACAAAGGGGGGTCCTGGGATGTCACAATGGGCCCCAGTGACAAAGGGGCCCCCTGAATGTCACAATGGGTCCTGGGTACAATGGGGGGTCCTGGGACGTCACAATGGGCCCTGGGGACAAAGAGGCGTCCCCGGAATGTCACAATGGGCCCTGGGGACAAGGGGGTGCCCTGAATGTCACAATGGGCCCTGGGGACAATGGGGGATCCTGGGACGTCACAATGGGCCCCAGTGACAAGGGGGGGTCCCCAGGATGTCACAATGTGCCCTGGGGACAAAGAGGCGTCCCCAGAATGTCACAATGGGCCCTGGGGACAAGGGGGTGCCCTGAATGTCACAATGGGCCCTGGGGACAATGGGGGGTCCTAAGACGTCACAATGGGCCCTGGGGACAAGGAGGGATCCCGGGACGTCACAATGGGCCCCAGTGACAAGGGGGGGTCCCCAGGATGTCACAATGGGCCCTGGGGACAAAGAGGGGTCCCCAGGATGTCACAATGGGCCCTGGGGACAATGGGGGGTCCTAAGACGTCACAATGAACCCTGGGGACAACGGGGGGTCCTGGGACGTCACAATGGGCCCCAGTGACAAGGGGGGGTCCCCAGGATGTCACAATGGGCCCTGGGGACAAAGAGGGTCCCCTGAATGTCACAATGGGCCCTGGGGACAAGGGGGTGCAGTGGATGTCACAATGGGCCCTGGGGACAATGGGGGGTCCTGGAATGTCACAATGGGCCCTGGGGACAATGGGGGTCCCCAGGATGTCACAATGGGCCCTAGGGACAATAGGAGGTTCTGGGATGTCACAATGGGCCCTGGGGACAATGAGGGTCCCCAGGATGTCACAATGGGCCCTGGGGACAATGGGGGGTGCCCAGGATGTGAGAATGAGTCCTGAGAAGAAGGGGGGGTCCCCATGGTGTCATAATGGGTCCCCAGTGACAAGGAGGGGTCCCCATGGTGTCACAATAGGCCCTGGGGACAAAGTGGGGTCCTAGAATGTCACAATGGGCCCTGGGGCAAAAGGGGTTGCCATGGTGCCACAATGGGCCCTGGGGTCAAAGGGGGTCCCCATGGTGCTACAATGGGCCCTGGGGACAAAGCGGGGTCCTGGGATGTCACAATGGTTCCTGGGGACAAAGGTGATGTCCTCATGGTGCCATAATGGGCCCTGGGAGCAAGGGGGTCCCCAGGATGTCACAATAGGTCCTGGGGACAATGGGAGGTGCCCAAGATGTCACAATGGACCCTGAGGACAAGCGGGGGTCTCCATGGTGTCACAATGGGTCCCCAGTGACAAGGGGGGGTCCCCATGGTGTCACAATGGGTCCTGGGGTCAATGGGAGGTGCCCAAGATGTCACAATGGACCCTGAGGACAAGCGGGGGTCTCCATGCCCGACAGATCCTGACAGGGCCCGAGCAAACCTGACAGGGCCCGACGGAGCCCGACAGGGCACGAGCATACCCGACAGGGCCTGACGGAGCCTGACAGGGAACGAAGGAGCCCGACAGGGCCCGAGCAAACCCGACAGGGCCCGACAGAGCCCAACAGGACCCGAGCAAACCTGACAGGGCCCGAGCAAACCCGACAGGGTTCGACAAAGCCTGACAGGGCTCGATGGAGCCCGACAAGGCCCGAGGAAACCCGACAGGGCGCGACGGAGCCTGACAGGGCCCGAGCAAACCCGACAGGGTTCGACGGAGCCCGACAGGGCCCGAGCAAACCCGACAGGGTCCGACGAAGCCTGACAGGGCTTCAGCAAACCCGACAGGGCCCGAGCAAATCCGACAGGGCCAGACGGAGCCCGACAGGGCCCGAGGAAACCAGACAGGGCCCGACAGAGCCCGACAGGGCCCGAGCAAACCCGACAGGGCCCGAGCAAACCCGACAGGGTTCGACAAAGCCTGACAGGGCTTGATGGAGCCCGACAGGGCCCGAGGAAACCCGACAGGGCCCGACGGAGCCTGACAGAGCCCGAGCAAACCCGACAGGGCTCGACGGAGCCCGATAGGGCCCGAGCAAACCCGACAGGGCCTGACGGAGCCCGACAGGGCCCGAGCAAACCCGAAAGGGCCCGACGAAGCCTGACAGGGCTCGATGGAGCCCGACAGGGCCCGAGGAAACCCGACAGGGCCCGACGGAGCCCGATAGGGCCCGAGCAAACCCAACAGGGTCCGACGAAGCCTGACAGGGCTTCAGCAAACCCGACATGGCCCGAGCAAACCCGACAGGGCCCGACGGAGCCCGACAGAGCCCGAGGAAACCAGACAGGGCCCGATGGAGCCCGACAGGGCCCGAGCAAACCCGACAGGGCCCGACGGAGCCCGACAGGGCCCGAGCAAACCCGAAAGGGCCCGACGGAGCCTGACAGGGCTCGATGGAGCCAGACAGGGCCCGAGGAAACCCGACAGGGCCTGATGGAACCCGATAGGGCCCGAGCAAACCCGACAGGGCCTGACGGAGCCTGACAGGGCCCGGACAAACCCGACAGGGCACGCTGGAGCCCGACAGAGCCCGAGCAAACCCGACAGGGCCCGACAAGGCCTGACAGGGCCCGAGCAAACCTGACACGTCTTGACAAAGCCTGACAGGGCCCGACGGAGCCCACCAGGGCCCGAGCAAACCCGACAGAGCCCGACGGAGCCTGACAGGGCTCAGTGGAGTCCGACAGGGCCCGAGGAAAGCCGACAGGGCCCGACGGAATCCGACAGGGCCTCAGCAAACCCGACAGGGCCCGAGCAAACCCGACAGGGCCCGAAAAAGCCTGACAAGGCCCGAGAAAACCTGACAGGGCTCGAAGGAGCCCGACAGGGCCCGAGCACACTTGACAGGGTCCGACGAAGCCTGACAGGGCTTCAGAAAACCCGACAGGGCCCGAGCAAGCCGACAGGGCCCAACGGAGCCTGACAGGGCCCGAGGAAATCCGATAGGGCCCGACGGAGCCCGATAGGGCCCGAGCAAACCCGACAGGACCCGATGGAGCCCGACAGGGCCCGAGCAAACCCGACAGGGCCTGAGCAAATCCGACAGGGCCCGACGGAGCCCGACAGGGCCCGAGCAAACCCGAAAGGGCCCGACGGAGCCTGACAGGGCTCGATGGAGCCCGACAGGGCCCGAGGAAACCCGACAGGGCCCGAGCAAACCCGACAGGGTTCGACAAAGCCTGACAGGGCTTGATGGAGCCCGACAGGGCCCGAGGAAACCCGACAGGGCCCGACGGAGCCTGACAGAGCCCGAGCAAACCCGACAGGGCTCGACGGAGCCCGATAGGGCCCGAGCAAACCCGACAGGGCCTGACGGAGCCCGACAGGGCCCGAGCAAACCCGAAAGGGCCCGACGAAGCCTGACAGGGCTCGATGGAGCCCGACAGGGCCCGAGGAAACCCGACAGGGCCCGACGGAGCCCGATAGGGCCCGAGCAAACCCGACAGGGCCCGATGGAGCCCGACAGGGCTCGAGCAAACCCGACAGGGTCCGACGAAGCCTGACAGGGCTTCAGCAAACCCGACATGGCCCGAGCAAACCCGACAGGGCCCGACGGAGCCCAACAGAGCCCGAGGAAACCAGACAGGGCCCGATGGAGCCCGACAGGGCTCGAGCAAACCCGACAGGGCCTGAGCAAATCCGACAGGGCCCGACGGAGCCCGACAGGGCCCGAGCAAATCCGAAAGGGCCCCACGGAGCCTGACAGGGCTCGATGGAGCCCGATAGGGCCCGAGCAAACTCGACAGGGCCTGATGGAGCCTGACAGGGCCCGGGCAAACCCGACAGGTCACGCTGGAGCCCGACAGAGCCCGAGCAAACCCGACAGGGCCCGACAAGGCCCGACAGGGCCCGAGCAAACCTGACAAAACCTGACAAAGCCTGACAGGGCCCGACGGAGCCCGACAGGGCCTGAGCAAACCCGAAAGAGCCCGACGGAGCCTGACAGGGCTCGATAGAGTCCGACAGGGCCCGAGGAAACCCGACAGGGCCCCACGGAGCCCGACAGGGCCCGAGCAAACCCGATAGGGCCCGACAGAGCCCAACAGGACCAGAGCAAACCCGACAGGGCCCGAGCAAACCCGACAGGGTTCGACAAAGCCTGACAGGGCTCGATGGAGCCCGACAGGGCCCGAGGAAACCCGACAGGGCGCGACGGAGCCTGACAGGGCCCGAGCAAACCCGACAGGGTTCGACGGAGCCCGACAGGGCCCGAGCAAACCCGACAGGGTCCGACGAAGCCTGACAGGGCTTCAGCAAACCCGACAGGGCCCGAGCAAATCCGACAGGGCCAGACGGAGCCCGACAGGGCCCGAGGAAACCAGACAGGGCCCGACAGAGCCCGACAGGGCCCGAGCAAACCCGACAGGGCCCGAGCAAACCCGACAGGGTTCGACAAAGCCTGACAGGGCTTGATGGAGCCCGACAGGGCCCGAGGAAACCCGACAGGGCCCGACGGAGCCTGACAGAGCCCGAGCAAACCCGACAGGGCTCGACGGAGCCCGATAGGGCCCGAGCAAACCCGACAGGGCCTGACGGAGCCCGACAGGGCCCGAGCAAACCCGAAAGGGCCCGACGAAGCCTGACAGGGCTCGATGGAGCCCGACAGGGCCCGAGGAAACCCGACAGGGCCCGACGGAGCCCGATAGGGCCCGAGCAAACCCGACAGGGCCCGATGGAGCCCGACAGGGCTCGAGCAAACCCGACAGGGTCCGACGAAGCCTGACAGGGCTTCAGCAAACCCGACATGGCCCGAGCAAACCCGACAGGGCCCGACGGAGCCCAACAGAGCCCGAGGAAACCAGACAGGGCCCGATGGAGCCCGACAGGGCCCGAGCAAACCCGACAGGGCCCGACAGAGCCCGACAGGGCCCGAGCAAACCCGAAAGGGCCCGACGGAGCCTGACAGGGCTCGATGGAGCCAGACAGGGCCCGAGGAAACCCGACAGGGCCTGATGGAACCCGATAGGGCCCGAGCAAACCCGACAGGGCCTGACGGAGCCTGACAGGGCCCGGGCAAACCCGACAGGGCACGCTGGAGCCCGACAGAGCCCGAGCAAACCCGACAGGGCCCGACAAGGCCTGACAGGGCCCGAGCAAACCTGACACGTCTTGACAAAGCCTGACAGGGCCCGACGGAGCCCGCCAGGGCCCGAGCAAACCCGACAGAGCCCGACGGAGCCTGACAGGGCTCAGTGGAGTCCGACAGGGCCCGAGGAAAGCCGACAGGGCCCGACGGAATCCGACAGGGCCTGAGCAAACCCGACAGGGCCCGAGCAAACCCGACAGGGCCCGAAAAAGCCTGACAAGGCCCGAGAAAACCTGACAGGGCTCGACGGAGCCCGACAGGGCCCGAGCACACTTGACAGGGTCCGACGAAGCCTGACAGGGCTTCAGAAAACCCGACAGGGCGCGAACAAGCCGACAGGGCCCAACGGAGCCTGACAGGGCCCGAGGAAATCCGACAGGGCCCGACGGAGCCCGATAGGACCCGAGCAAACCCGACAGGACCCGATGGAGCCCGACAGGGCTCGAGCAAACCCGACAGGGCCTGAGCAAATCCGACAGGGCCCGACGGAGGCCGACAGGGCCCGAGCAAATCCGAAAGGGCCCGACGGAGCCTGACAGGGCTCGATGGAGCCCGACAGGGCCCGAGGAAACCCGACAGGGCCCCACGGAGCCCGATAGGGCCCGAGCAAACTCGACAGGGCCTGATGGAGCCTGACAGGGCCCGGGCAAACCCGACAGGTCACGCTGGAGCCCGACAGAGCCCGAGCAAACCCGACAGGGCCCGACAAGGCCCGACAGGGCCCGAGCAAACCTGACAGGACCTGACAAAGCCTGACAGGGCCCGACGGAGCCCGACAGGGCCTGAGCAAACCCGAAAGAGCCCGACGGAGCCTGACAGGGCTCGATAGAGTCCGACAGGGCCCGAGGAAACCCGACAGGGCCCGACGGAACCCGAGAGGGCCCGACGGAACCCGAGAGGGCCCGAGGGAATCCCACAGGGCCCGACGGAGCCTGACAGGGCCCGAGCAAAACCGACAGGGCCCGACAGGGCCCGACAGGACCCGAGCAAACCCGACAGGGCCCGAGCAAACCCGACAGGGTTCGACAAAGCCTGACAAAGCTCGATGGAGCCCGACAGGGCCCAAGGAAACCCGACAGGGCCCGACAGAGCCTGACAGGGCCCGAGCAAACCCGACAGGGCCCGAGCAAACCTGACAGGGCACGAAGGAGCCCGACAGGGCCCGAGCAAACCCGACAAGGCCCAACGGATCCCGACAGGGCCTGAGCAAACCTGACAGGGCCCGACAGAGCCCGACAGGGCACGAGCAAACCCGACAGGGCCTGACGGAGCCTGACAGGGCCCGAGCAAACCCGACAGGGCCCGAGCGAATCTGACAGGGCCCGACGGAGCCCGACAGGACGCGGGCAAACCCGACAGGTCCCGAGCAAACCCGACAGGGCCTGACAAGGCCCGACAGGGCCCGAGCAAACCTGACAGGGCTCGATGGAGCCCGACAGGGCCCGAGGAAACCCGATAGGGCCTGACGGAGCCTGACAGGGCCCGAGCAAACCCGACAGGGTTCGACGGAGCCCGACAGGGCCCGAGCAAACCCGACAGGGTCGGACGAAGCCTGACAGCGCTTCAGCAAACCCGACAGGGCCCGAGCAAACCCGACAGGGCCAGACGGAGCCCGACAGGGCCCGAGGAAACCAGACAGGGCCTGACAAAGCCCGACAGGGCCCGAGCAAACCCGACAGGGCCTGAGCAAACCCGACAGGGTTCGACAAAGCCTGACAGGGCCCGACGGAGCCCGACAGTGCCCAAGCAAACATGACAGAGCCCGACGGAGCCCGACAGGGTACGAGCAAACCAGACAGGGCCTGACGGAGCCTGACAGGGCCCGAGCAAACCCGACAGGGCTCGACGGAGCCTGACAGGGCCTGAGCAAACCCGACAGGGCCCAAGCAAACCTGACAGGGCTCGACGGAGCCTGACAGGGCCGGAGCAAACCCGACAGGGCCCGAGCAAACCTGACAGGGCACGAAGGAGACCGACAGGGCCCGAGCAAACCCGACAGGGCCCAACGGATCCCGTCAGGGCCTGAGCAAACCTAACAGGGCCCGACGGAGCCTGACAGGGCCCGAGCAAACCCGACAGGGCCCGACGGAGCCTGACAGGGCCCGAGCAAACCCGACAGGGCCCGAGCGAATCTGACAGGGCCCGACGGAGCCCCACAGGACGCGGGCAAACCCGACAGGGCCCGAGCAAACCCGACAGGGCCTGACAAGGCCCGACAGGGCCTGAGCAAACCCGACAGGACCCGACAAAGCCTGACGGGGTCCGATGGTGCCCGACAGGGCCTGAGCAAACCCGACAGGGCTCGATGGAGCCCGACAGGGCCCGAGGAAACCCGACAGGGCGCGACGGAGCCTGACAGGGCCCGAGCAAACCCGACAGGGCTCGACGGAGCCCGACAGGGCCTGAGGAAACCAGACAGGGCCCGACGGAGCCCGACAGGGCCTGAGGAAACCAGACAGGGCCCAACGGAGCCCGACAGGGCCCTAGCAAACCCGACAGGGCTTGACAAAGCCTGACAGGGCCCGAGCAAACCCGACAGGGCCCGAAGGAGCACGACAGGGCCCGAGCAAACCCGAAAGGGCCCGACGGAGCCTGACAGGGCTCGATGGAGCCCGACAGGGCCCGAGGAAACCCGACAGGGCTCGACGGAGCCCGATAAGGCCCGAACAAACCCGACAGGGCCTGACGGAGCCCGACAGGGCCCGAGCAAACCCGAAAGGGCCCGACGAAGCCTGACAGGGCTCGATGGAGCCCGACAGGGCCCGAGGAAACCTGACAGGACCCGATGGAGCCCGACAGGGCTCAAGCAAACCCGACAGGGCCTGAGCAAATCCGACAGGGCCCGACGGAGCCCGACAGGTCCCGAGCAAATCCGAAAGGGCCCGACGGAGCCTGACAGGGGTCGATGGAGCCCGACAGGGCCCGAGGAAACCCGACAGGGCCACACGGAGCCCGATAGGGCCCGAGCAAACCCGACAGGGCCTGATGGAGCCTGACAGGGCCCAGGCAAACCCGACAGGTCACGCTGGAGCCCGACAGAGCCCGAGCAAACCCGACAGGGCCCGACAAGGCCCGACAGGGCCCGAGCAAACCTGACAGGACCTGACAAAGCCTGACAGGGCCCGACGGAGCCCGACAGGGCCTGAGCAAACCCGAAAGAGCCCGACGGAGCCTGACAGGGCTCGATAGAGTCCGACAGGGCCCGAGGAAACCCGACAGGGCCCGACGGAACCCGAGAGGGCCCGACGGAACCCGAGAGGGCCCGAGGGAATCCCACAGGGCCCGACGGAGCCTGACAGGGCCCGAGCAAAACCGACAGGGCCCGACAGGGCCCGACAGGGCCCGACAGGACCCGAGCAAACCCGACAGGGCCCGAGCAAACCCGACAGGGTTCGACAAAGCCTGACAAAGCTCGATGGAGCCCGACAGGGCACGAGGAAACCCGACAGGGCCCGACAGAGCCTGACAGGGCCCGAGCAAACCCGACAGGGCCCGAGCAAACCTGACAGGGCACGAAGGAGCCCGACAGGGCCCGAGCAAACCCGACAAGGCCCAACGGATCCCGACAGGGCCTGAGCAAACCTGACAGGGCCCGACGGAGCCCGACAGGGCACGAGCAAACCCGACAGGGCCTGACGGAGCCTGACAGGGCCCGAGCAAACCCGACAGGGCCCGAGCGAATCTGACAGGGCCCGACGGAGCCCGACAGGACGCGGGCAAACCCGACAGGTCCCGAGCAAACCCGACAGGGCGTGACAAGGCCCGACAGGGCCCGAGCAAACCTGACAGGGCTCGATGGAGCCCGACAGGGCCCGAGGAAACCCGATAGGGCCTGACGGAGCCTGACAGGGCCCGAGCAAACCCGACAGGGTTCGACGGAGCCCGACAGGGCCCGAGCAAACCCGACAGGGTCGGACGAAGCCTGACAGCGCTTCAGCAAACCCGACAGGGCCCGAGCAAACCCGACAGGGCCCGACGGAGCCCGACAGGGCGCGAGGAAACCAGACAGGGCCTGACAGAGCCCGACAGGGCCCGAGCAAACCCGACAGGGCCTGAGCAAACCCGACAGGGTTCGACAAAGCCTGACAGGGCCCGACGGAGCCCGACAGTGCCCAAGCAAACCTGACAGAGCCCGACGGAGCCCGACAGGGTACGAGCAAACCAGACAGGGCCTGACGGAGCCTGACAGGGCCCGAGCAAACCCGACAGTGTTCGACAAAGCCTGACAGGGCCCGACGGAGCCCGACAGTGCCCAAGCAAACCTGACAGAGCCCGACGGAGCCCGACAGGGTACGAGCAAACCAGACAGGGCCTGACGGAGCCTGACAGGGCCCGAGCAAACCCGACAGGGCTCGACGGAGCCTGACAGGGCCTGAGCAAACCCGACAGGGCCCAAGCAAACCTGACAGGGCTCGACGGAGCCTGACAGGGCCCGAGCAAACCCGACAGGGCCCGAGCAAACCTGACAGGGCACGAAGGAGACCGACAGGGCCCGAGCAAACCCGACAGGGCCCAACGGATCCCGTCAGGGCCTGAGCAAACCTAACAGGGCCCGACGGAGCCTGACAGGGCCCGAGCAAACCCGACAGGGCCCGACGGAGCCTGACAGGGCCCGAGCAAACCCGACCGGGCCCGAGCGAATCTGACAGGGCTCGACGGAGCCCCACAGGACGCGGGCAAACCCGACAGGGCCCGAGCAAACCCGACAGGGCCTGACAAGGCCCGACAGGGCCTGAGCAAACCCGACAGGACCCGACAAAGCCTGACGGGGTCCGATGGTGCCCGACAGGGCCTGAGCAAACCCGACAGGGCTCGATGGAGCCCGACAGGGCCCGAGGAAACCCGACAGGGCGCGACGGAGCCTGACAGGGCCCGAGCAAACCCGACAGGGCTCGACGGAGCCCGACAGGGCCTGAGGAAACCAGACAGGGCCCGACGGAGCCCGACAGGGCCTGAGGAAACCCGAAAGGGCCCGACGGAGCCTGACAGGGCTCGATGGAGCCCGACAGGGCCCGAGGAAACCCGACAGGGCTCGACGGAGCCCGATAGGGCCCGAACAAACCCGACAGGGCCTGACGGAGCCCGACAGGGCCCGAGCAAACCCGAAAGGGCCCGACGAAGCCTGACAGGGCTCGATGGAGCCCGACAGGGCCCGAGGAAACCTGACAGGACCCGATGGAGCCCGACAGGGCTCAAGCAAACCCGACAGGGCCTGAGCAAATCCGACAGGGCCCGACGGAGCCCGACAGGTCCCGAGCAAATCCGAAAGGGCCCGACGGAGCCTGACAGGGGTCGATGGAGCCCGACAGGGCCCGAGGAAACCCGACAGGGCCACACGGAGCCCGATAGGGCCCGAGCAAACCCGACAGGGCCTGATGGAGCCTGACAGGGCCCAGGCAAACCCGACAGGGCACGCTGGAGCCCGACAGAGCCCGAGCAAACCCGACAGGGCCCGACAAGGCCCGACAGGGCCCGAGCAAACCTGACAGGACCTTACAAAGCCTGACAGGGCCCGACGGAGCCCGACAGGGCCTGAGCAAACCCGAAAGAGCCCGACGGAGCCTGACAGGGCCCGAGCAAACCCGACAGGGCCCGAGCAAACCTGACAGGGCACGAAGGAGCCCGACAGGGCCCGAGCAAACCCGACAAGGCCCAACGGATACCGACAGGGACGGAGCAAACCTGACAGGGCCCGACGGAGCCCGACAGGGCACGAGCAAACCCGACAGGGCCTGACGGAGCCTGACAGGGCCCGAGCAAACCCGACAGGGCCCGAGCGAATCTGACAGGGCCCGACGGAGCCCGACAGGACGCGGGTAAACCCGACAGGTCCCGAGCAAACCCGACAGGGCCTGACAAGGCCCGACAGGGCCCGAGCAAACCTGACAGGGCCTGACGGAGCCCGACAGGGCTCGAGCAAACCCGATAGGGCCTGACGGAGCCTGACAGGGCCCGATCAAACCTGACAGGGCCCGAGAGAACCTGACAGGGCCCGTCGGAGCCCGACAGGGCGCGAGCAAACCCGACAGGGCTAGACAAAGCCTGACAGGGCCTGAGCAAACCCGACAGGGCCCGAGCCAACCCGACAGGGCCCGACGGAGCCCGACAGGGCCCGAGCAAACCCGAAAGGGCCCGATGGAGCCTGACAGGGCTCGATGGAGCCCGACAGGGCCCGAGGAAACCCGACAGGGCTCGACGGAGCCCGATAGGGCCCGAGCAAACCCGACAGGGCCTGACGGAGCCCGACAGGGCCCGAGCAAACCCGAAAGGGCCCGACGAAGCCTGACAGGGCTCGATGGAGCCCGACAGGGCCCGAGGAAACCCGACAGGGCCCGACGGAGCCCGATAGGGCCCGAGCAAACCCGACAGGACCCGATGGAGCCCGACAGGGCTCGAGCAAACCCGACAGGGCCTGAGCAAATCCGACAGGGCCCGACGGAGCCCGACAGGGCCCGAGCAAACCCGAAAGGGCCCGACGGAGCCTGACAGGGCTCGATGGAGTCCGACAGGGCCCGAGGAAACCCGACAGGGCCCGACGGAGCCCGATAGGGCTCGAGCAAACCCGACAGGGCCTGATGGAGCCTGACAGGGCCCGGGCAAACCCGACAGAGCACGCTGGAGCCCGACAGAGCCCGAGCAAACCCAACAGGTCCCGACAAGGCCCGACAGGGCCCGAGGAAACCCTACAGGGCCGGACGGAACCCGAGAGGGCCCGACGGAACCCGAGAGGGCCCGAGGAAATCCGACAGGGCCCGACGGAGCCTGACAGGGCCCGAGCAAACCCGACAGGGCCCGACAGAGCCCGACAGGACCCGAGCAAACCCGACAGGGCCCGAGCAAACCCGACAGGGTTCGACAAAGCCTGACAGGGCTCGATGGAGCCCGACAGGGCCCGAGGAAACCAGACAGAGCCAGACGGAGCCTGACAGGGCCCGAGCAAACTCGACAGGGCCCGAGCAAACCTGACAGGGCCCGACGGAGCCCGACAGGGCACGAGCAAACCCGACAGGGCCTGACGGAGCCTGACAGGGCCCGAGCAAACCCGACAGGGCCCGAGCGAATCTGACAGGGCCCGACGGAGCCCGACAGGACGCGGGCAAACCCGACAGGGCCCGAGCAAACCCGACAGGGCCTGACAAGGCCCGACAGGGCCCGAGCAAACCTGACAGGGCCTGACGGAGCCCGACAGGGCTCGAGCAAACCCGATAGGGCCTGACGGAGCCTGACAGGGCCCGAGCAAACCTGACAGGGCCCGAGAGAACCTGACAGGGCCCGACGGAGCCCGACAGGGCGCGAGCAAACCCGACAGGGGCTGACAAGGCCCGACAGGGCCTGAGCAAACCCGACAGGACCCGCCAAAACCTGATAGGGTCCGATGGAGCCCGACAGGGCCCGAGCAAACCCGACAGGGCCCGAGCAAACCTGACAGGGCTCGATGAAGCACGACAGGGCCCGAGGAAACTCGACAGGGCGCGACGGAGCCTGACAGGGCCCGAGCAAACCCGACAGGGTTCGACGGAGCCCGACAGGGCCCGAGCAAACCCGACAGGGTCCGACGAAGCCTGACAGGGCTTCAGCAAACCCGACAGGGCCCGAGCAAATCCGACAGGGCCCGACGGAGCTCGACAGGGCCCGAGGAAACCCGACAGGGCTCGACAGAGCCCGACAGGGCCCGAGCAAACCCGACAGGGCCCGAGCAAACCCGACAGGGCCCGACGGAGCCCGACATAGCCCGAGCAAACCCGAAAGGGCCTGACGGAGCCTGACAGGGCTCGATGGAGCCCGACAGGGCCCGAGGAAACCCGACAGGGCTCGACGGAGCCCGATAGGGCCCGAGCAAACCCGACAGGGCCTGACGGAGCCCGACAGGGCCCGAGCAAACCCGAAAGGGCCCGACGAAGCCTGACAGGGCTCGATGGAGCCCGACAGGGCCCGAGGAAACCCGACAGGGCCCGACGGAGCCCGATAGGGCTCGAGCAAACCCGACAGGACCCGATGGAGCCCGACAGGGCTCGAGCAAACCCGACAGGGCCTGAGCAAATCCGACAGGGCCCGAGGGAGCCCGACAGGGCCCGAGCAAACCCGAAAGGGCCCGACGAAGCCTGACAGGGCTCGATGGAGCCCGACAGGGCCCGAGGAAACCCGACAGGGCCCCATGGAGCCCGATAGGGCCCGAGCAAACCCGACAGGGCCTGATGGAGCCTGACAGGGCCCGGGCAAACCCGACAGGGCACGCTGGAGCCCAACAGAGCCCGAGCAAACCCAACAGGGCCCGACAAGGCCCGACAGGGCCCGAGGAAACCTGACAGGACCTGACAAAGCCTGACAGGGCCCGACGGAGCCCGACAGGGCCTGAGCAAACCCGAAAGAGCCCGACGGAGCCTGACAGGGCTCGATAGAGTCCGACAGGGCCCGAGGAAACCCGACAGGGCCGGACGGAACCCGAGAGGGCCTGACGGAACCCGAGAGGGCCCGAGGAAATCCGACAGGGCCCGACGGAGCCTGACAGGGCCCGAGCAAACCTGACAGGGCCCGACAGAGCCCGACAGGACCCGAGCAAACCCGACAGGGCCCGAGCAAACCCGACAGGGTTCGACAAAGCCTGACAGGGCTCGATGGAGCCCGACAGGGCCCGAGGAAACCCGACAGAGCCCGACGGAGCCTGACAGGGCCCGAGCAAACCCGACAGGGCCCGAGCATACCTGACAGGGCACGAAGGAGCCCAACAGAGCCCGAGCAAACCCGACAAGGCCCAACGGATCCCGACAGGGCCTGAGCAAACCTGACAGGGTCCGACGGAGCCCGACAGGGCATGAGCAAACCCGACAGGGCCTGACGGAGCCTGACAGGGCCCGAGCAAACCCGACAGGGCCCGAGCGAATCTGACAGGGCCCGACGGAGCCCGACAGGACGCGGGCAAACCCGACAGGTCCCGAGCAAACCCGACAGGGCCTGACAAGGCCCGACAGGGCCTGAGCAAACCTGACAGGGCCTGACGGAGCCCGACAGGGCTCGAGCAAACCCGATAGGGCCTGACGGAGCCTGACAGGGCCCGAGCAAACCTGACAGGGCCCGAGAGAACCTGACAGGGCCCGACGGAGCCCGACAGGGCGCGAGCAAACCCGACAGCGGCTGACAAGGCCCGACAGGGCCTGAGCAAACCCGACAGGACCCGCCAAAGCCTGATAGGGTCCGATGGAGCCCGACAGGGCCCGAGCAAACCCGACAGGGCCCGAGCAAACCTGACAGGGCTCGATGGAGCCCGACAGGGCCCGAGGAAACCCGACAGGGCGCGACGGAGCCTGACAGGTCCCGAGCAAACCCGACAGGGTTCGACGGAGCCCGACAGGACCCGAGCAAACCCGACAGGGTCCGACGAAGCCTGACAGGGCTTCAGCAAACCCGACAGGGCTCGAGCAAATCCGACAGGGCCCGACGGAGCCCGACAGGGCCCGAGGAAACCAGACAGGGCCCGACAGAGCCTGACAGGGCCCGAGCAAACCCGACAGCGCCCGAGCAAACCCGACAGGGTTCGACAAAGCCTGACAGGGCCCGACGGAGCCCGACAGGGCCCTAGCAACCCCGACAGGGCTTGACAAAGCCTGACAGGGCCCGAGCAAACCCGACAGGGCCCGAGCAAACCCGACAGGGCCCGAGCAAACCCGACAGGGCCCGACAGACCCCGACAGGGCCCAAGCAAACCCGAAAGGGCCCGACGGAGCCTGACAGGGCTCGATGGAGCCCGATAGGGCCCGAGGAAACCCGACAGGGCTCGACGGAGCCCGATAGGGCCCGAGAAAATCCGACAGGGCCTGACGGAGCCCGACAGGGCCCGAGCAAACCCGAAAGGGCCCGACGAAGCCTGACAGGGCTCGATGGAGCCCGACAGGTCCCGAGGAAACCCGACAGGGCCCGACGGAGCCCGATAGGGCCCGAGCAAACCCGACAGGGCCTGAGCAAATCCGACAGGGCCCGACGGAGCCCGACAGGGCCCGAGCAAACCCGAAAGGGCCCGACGGAGCATGACAGGGCTCGATGGAGCCCGACAGGGCCCGAGGAAACCCGACAGAGCCCCATGGAGCCCGATAGGGCCCGAGCAAACCCGACAGGGCCTGATGGAGCCTGACAGGGCCCGGGCAAACCCGACAGGGCACGCTGGAGCCCGACAGAGCCCGAGCAAACCCAACAGGGCCCGACAAGGCCCGACAGGGCTCGAGCAAACCTGACAGGACCTGACAAAGCCTGACAGGGCCCGACGGAGCCCGACAGGGCCTGAGCAAACCTGAAAGAGCCCGACGGAGCCTGACAGGGCTCGATAGAGTCCGACAGGGCCCGAGGAAACCCGACAGGGCCGGACGGAACCCGAGAGGGCCCGACGGAACCCGAGAGGGCCCGAGGAAATCCGACAGGGCCCGACGGAGCCTGACAGGGCCCGAGCAAACCTGACAGGGCCCGACAGAGCCCGACAGGACCCGAGCAAACCCGACAGGACCCGAGCAAACCCGACAGGGTTCGACAAAGCCTGACAGGGCTCGATGGAGCCCGACAGGGCCCGAGGAAACCTGACAGAGCCCGACGGAGCCTGACAGGGCCCGAGCAAACCCGACAGGGCCCGAGCAAACCTGACAGGGCACGAAGGAGCCCGACAGGGCCCGAGCAAACCCGACAAGGCCCAACGGATCCCGACAGGGCCTGAGCAAACCTGACAGGGTCCGACGGAGCCCGACAGGGCATGAGCAAACCCGACAGGGCCTGACGGAGCCTGACAGGGCCCGAGCAAACCCGACAGGGCCCGAGCGAATCTGACAGGGCCCGACGGAGCCCGACAGGACGCGGGCAAACCCGACAGGTCCCGAGCAAACCCGACAGGGCCTGACAAGGCCCGACAGGGCCTGAGCAAACCTGACAGGGCCTGACGGAGCCCGACAGGGCTCGAGCAAACCCGATAGGGCCTGACGGAGCCTGACAGGGCCCGAGCAAACCTGACAGGGCCCGAGAGAACCTGACAGGGCCCGACGGAGCCCGACAGGGCGCGAGCAAACCCGACAGCGGCTGACAAGGCCCGACAGGGCCTGAGCAAACCCGACAGGACCCGATGGAGCCCGACAGGGCTCGAGCAAACCCGACAGGGCCTGAGCAAATCCGACAGGGCCCGAGGGAGCCCGACAGGGCCCGAGCAAACCCGAAAGGGCCCGACGAAGCCTGACAGGGCTCGATGGAGCCCGACAGGGCCCGAGGAAACCCGACAGGGCCCCATGGAGCCCGATAGGGCCCGAGCAAACGCGACAGGGCCTGATGGAGCCTGACAGGGCCCGGGCAAACCCGACAGGGCACGCTGGAGCCCAACAGAGCCCGAGCAAACCCAACAGGGCCCGACAAGGCCCGACAGGGCCCGAGGAAACCTGACAGGACCTGACAAAGCCTGACAGGGCCCGACGGAGCCCGACAGGGCCTGAGCAAACCCGAAAGAGCCCGACGGAGCCTGACAGGGCTCGATAGAGTCCGACAGGGCCCGAGGAAACCCGACAGGGCCGGACGGAACCCGAGAGGGCCTGACGGAACCCGAGAGGGCCCGAGGAAATCCGACAGGGCCCGACGGAGCCTGACAGGGCCCGAGCAAACCTGACAGGGCCCGACAGAGCCCGACAGGACCCGAGCAAACCCGACAGGACCCGAGCAAACCCGACAGGGTTCGACAAAGCCTGACAGGGCTCGATGGAGCCCGACAGGGCCCGAGGAAACCTGACAGAGCCCGACGGAGCCTGACAGGGCCCGAGCAAACCCGACAGGGCCCGAGCAAACCTGACAGGGCACGAAGGAGCCCGACAGGGCCCGAGCAAACCCGACAAGGCCCAACGGATCCCGACAGGGCCTGAGCAAACCTGACAGGGTCCGACGGAGCCCGACAGGGCATGAGCAAACCCGACAGGGCCTGACGGAGCCTGACAGGGCCCGAGCAAACCCGACAGGGCCCGAGCGAATCTGACAGGGCCCGACGGAGCCCGACAGGACGCGGGCAAACCCGACAGGTCCCGAGCAAACCCGACAGGGCCTGACAAGGCCCGACAGGGCCTGAGCAAACCTGACAGGGCCTGACGGAGCCCGACAGGGCTCGAGCAAACCCGATAGGGCCTGACGGAGCCTGACAGGGCCCGAGCAAACCTGACAGGGCCCGAGAGAACCTGACAGGGCCCGACGGAGCCCGACAGGGCGCGAGCAAACCCGACAGCGGCTGACAAGGCCCGACAGGGCCTGAGCAAACCCGACAGGACCCGATGGAGCCCGACAGGGCTCGAGCAAACCCGACAGGGCCTGAGCAAATCCGACAGGGCCCGAGGGAGCCCGACAGGGCCCGAGCAAACCCGAAAGGGCCCGACGAAGCCTGACAGGGCTCGATGGAGCCCGACAGGGCCCGAGGAAACCCGACAGGGCCCCATGGAGCCCGATAGGGCCCGAGCAAACCCGACAGGGCCTGATGGAGCCTGACAGGGCCCGGGCAAACCCGACAGGGCACGCTGGAGCCCAACAGAGCCCGAGCAAACCCAACAGGGCCCGACAAGGCCCGACAGGGCCCGAGGAAACCTGACAGGACCTGACAAAGCCTGACAGGGCCCGACGGAGCCCGACAGGGCCTGAGCAAACCCGAAAGAGCCCGACGGAGCCTGACAGGGCTCGATAGAGTCCGACAGGGCCCGAGGAAACCCGACAGGGCCGGACGGAACCCGAGAGGGCCTGACGGAACCCGAGAGGGCCCGAGGAAATCCGACAGGGCCCGACGGAGCCTGACAGGGCCCGAGCAAACCTGACAGGGCCCGACAGAGCCCGACAGGACCCGAGCAAACCCGACAGGGCCCGAGCAAACCCGACAGGGTTCGACAAAGCCTGACAGGGCTCGATGGAGCCCGACAGGGCCCGAGGAAACCCGACAGAGCCCGACGGAGCCTGACAGGGCCCGAGCAAACCCGACAGGGCCCGAGCATACCTGACAGGGCACGAAGGAGCCCAACAGAGCCCGAGCAAACCCGACAAGGCCCAACGGATCCCGACAGGGCCTGAGCAAACCTGACAGGGTCCGACGGAGCCCGACAGGGCATGAGCAAACCCGACAGGGCCTGACGGAGCCTGACAGGGCCCGAGCAAACCCGACAGGGCCCGAGCGAATCTGACAGGGCCCGACGGAGCCCGACAGGACGCGGGCAAACCCGACAGGTCCCGAGCAAACCCGACAGGGCCTGACAAGGCCCGACAGGGCCTGAGCAAACCTGACAGGGCCTGACGGAGCCCGACAGGGCTCGAGCAAACCCGATAGGGCCTGACGGAGCCTGACAGGGCCCGAGCAAACCTGACAGGGCCCGAGAGAACCTGACAGGGCCCGACGGAGCCCGACAGGGCGCGAGCAAACCCGACAGCGGCTGACAAGGCCCGACAGGGCCTGAGCAAACCCGACAGGACCCGCCAAAGCCTGATAGGGTCCGATGGAGCCCGACAGGGCCCGAGCAAACCCGACAGGGCCCGAGCAAACCTGACAGGGCTCGATGGAGCCCGACAGGGCCCGAGGAAACCCGACAGGGCGCGACGGAGCCTGACAGGTCCCGAGCAAACCCGACAGGGTTCGACGGAGCCCGACAGGACCCGAGCAAACCCGACAGGGTCCGACGAAGCCTGACAGGGCTTCAGCAAACCCGACAGGGCTCGAGCAAATCCGACAGGGCCCGACGGAGCCCGACAGGGCCCGAGGAAACCAGACAGGGCCCGACAGAGCCTGACAGGGCCCGAGCAAACCCGACAGCGCCCGAGCAAACCCGACAGGGTTCGACAAAGCCTGACAGGGCCCGACGGAGCCCGACAGGGCCCTAGCAAACCCGACAGGGCTTGACAAAGCCTGACAGGGCCCGAGCAAACCCGACAGGGCCCGAGCAAACCCGACAGGGCCCGAGCAAACCCGACAGGGCCCGACAGACCCCGACAGGGCCCGAGCAAACCCGAAAGGGCCCGACGGAGCCTGACAGGGCTCGATGGAGCCCGATAGGGCCCGAGGAAACCCGACAGGGCTCGACGGAGCCCGATAGGGCCCGAGCAAATCCGACAGGGCCTGACGGAGCCCGACAGGGCCCGAGCAAACCCGAAAGGGCCCGACGAAGCCTGACAGGGCTCGATGGAGCCCGACAGGTCCCGAGGAAACCCGACAGGGCCCGACGGAGCCCGATAGGGCCCGAGCAAACCCGACAGGGCCTGAGCAAATCCGACAGGGCCCGACGGAGCCCGACAGGGCCCGAGCAAACCCGAAAGGGCCCGACGGAGCATGACAGGGCTCGATGGAGCCCGACAGGGCCCGAGGAAACCCGACAGAGCCCCATGGAGCCCGATAGGGCCCGAGCAAACCCGACAGGGCCTGATGGAGCCTGACAGGGCCCGGGCAAACCCGACAGGGCACGCTGGAGCCCGACAGAGCCCGAGCAAACCCAACAGGGCCCGACAAGGCCCGACAGGGCTCGAGCAAACCTGACAGGACCTGACAAAGCCTGACAGGGCCCGACGGAGCCCGACAGGGCCTGAGCAAACCCGAAAGAGCCCGACGGAGCCTGACAGGGCTCGATAGAGTCCGACAGGGCCCGAGGAAACCCGACAGGGCCGGACGGAACCCGAGAGGGCCCGACGGAACCCGAGAGGGCCCGAGGAAATCCGACAGGGCCCGACGGAGCCTGACAGGGCCCGAGCAAACCTGACAGGGCCCGACAGAGCCCGACAGGACCCGAGCAAACCCGACAGGACCCGAGCAAACCCGACAGGGTTCGACAAAGCCTGACAGGGCTCGATGGAGCCCGACAGGGCCCGAGGAAACCTGACAGAGCCCGACGGAGCCTGACAGGGCCCGAGCAAACCCGACAGGGCCCGAGCAAACCTGACAGGGCACGAAGGAGCCCGACAGGGCCCGAGCAAACCCGACAAGGCCCAACGGATCCCGACAGGGCCTGAGCAAACCTGACAGGGTCCGACGGAGCCCGACAGGGCATGAGCAAACCCGACAGGGCCTGACGGAGCCTGACAGGGCCCGAGCAAACCCGACAGGGCCCGAGCGAATCTGACAGGGCCCGACGGAGCCCGACAGGACGCGGGCAAACCCGACAGGTCCCGAGCAAACCCGACAGGGCCTGACAAGGCCCGACAGGGCCTGAGCAAACCTGACAGGGCCTGACGGAGCCCGACAGGGCTCGAGCAAACCCGATAGGGCCTGACGGAGCCTGACAGGGCCCGAGCAAACCTGACAGGGCCCGAGAGAACCTGACAGGGCCCGACGGAGCCCGACAGGGCGCGAGCAAACCCGACAGCGGCTGACAAGGCCCGACAGGGCCTGAGCAAACCCGACAGGACCCGATGGAGCCCGACAGGGCTCGAGCAAACCCGACAGGGCCTGAGCAAATCCGACAGGGCCCGAGGGAGCCCGACAGGGTTCGAGCAAACCCGAAAGGGCCCGACGAAGCCTGACAGGGCTCGATGGAGCCCGACAGGGCCCGAGGAAACCCGACAGGGCCCCATGGAGCCCGATAGGGCCCGAGCAAACCCGACAGGGCCTGATGGAGCCTGACAGGGCCCGGGCAAACCCGACAGGGCACGCTGGAGCCCAACAGAGCCCGAGCAAACCCAACAGGGCCCGACAAGGCCCGACAGGGCCCGAGGAAACCTGACAGGACCTGACAAAGCCTGACAGGGCCCGACGGAGCCCGACAGGGCCTGAGCAAACCCGAAAGAGCCCGACGGAGCCTGACAGGGCTCGATAGAGTCCGACAGGGCCCGAGGAAACCCGACAGGGCCGGACGGAACCCGAGAGGGCCTGACGGAACCCGAGAGGGCCCGAGGAAATCCGACAGGGCCCGACGGAGCCTGACAGGGCCCGAGCAAACCTGACAGGGCCCGACAGAGCCCGACAGGACCCGAGCAAACCCGACAGGGCCCGAGCAAACCCGACAGGGTTCGACAAAGCCTGACAGGGCTCGATGGAGCCCGACAGGGCCCGAGGAAACCCGACAGAGCCCGACGGAGCCTGACAGGGCCCGAGCAAACCCGACAGGGCCCGAGCATACCTGACAGGGCACGAAGGAGCCCAACAGAGCCCGAGCAAACCCGACAAGGCCCAACGGATCCCGACAGGGCCTGAGCAAACCTGACAGGGTCCGACGGAGCCCGACAGGGCATGAGCAAACCCGACAGGGCCTGACGGAGCCTGACAGGGCCCGAGCAAACCCGACAGGGCCCGAGCGAATCTGACAGGGCCCGACGGAGCCCGACAGGACGCGGGCAAACCCGACAGGTCCCGAGCAAACCCGACAGGGCCTGACAAGGCCCGACAGGGCCTGAGCAAACCTGACAGGGCCTGACGGAGCCCGACAGGGCTCGAGCAAACCCGATAGGGCCTGACGGAGCCTGACAGGGCCCGAGCAAACCTGACAGGGCCCGAGAGAACCTGACAGGGCCCGACGGAGCCCGACAGGGCGCGAGCAAACCCGACAGCGGCTGACAAGGCCCGACAGGGCCTGAGCAAACCCGACAGGACCCGCCAAAGCCTGATAGGGTCCGATGGAGCCCGACAGGGCCCGAGCAAACCCGACAGGGCCCGAGCAAACCTGACAGGGCTCGATGGAGCCCGACAGGGCCCGAGGAAACCCGACAGGGCGCGACGGAGCCTGACAGGTCCCGAGCAAACCCGACAGGGTTCGACGGAGCCCGACAGGACCCGAGCAAACCCGACAGGGTCCGACGAAGCCTGACAGGGCTTCAGCAAACCCGACAGGGCTCGAGCAAATCCGACAGGGCCCGACGGAGCCCGACAGGGCCCGAGGAAACCAGACAGGGCCCGACAGAGCCTGACAGGGCCCGAGCAAACCCGACAGCGCCCGAGCAAACCCGACAGGGTTCGACAAAGCCTGACAGGGCCCGACGGAGCCCGACAGGGCCCTAGCAAACCCGACAGGGCTTGACAAAGCCTGACAGGGCCCGAGCAAACCCGACAGGGCCCGAGCAAACCCGACAGGGCCCGAGCAAACCCGACAGGGCCCGACAGACCCCGACAGGGCCCGAGCAAACCCGAAAGGGCCCGACGGAGCCTGACAGGGCTCGATGGAGCCCGATAGGGCCCGAGGAAACCCGACAGGGCTCGACGGAGCCCGATAGGGCCCGAGCAAATCCGACAGGGCCTGACGGAGCCTGACAGGGCCCGAGCAAACCCGAAAGGGCCCGACGAAGCCTGACAGGGCTCGATGGAGCCCGACAGGTCCCGAGGAAACCCGACAGGGCCCGACGGAGCCCGATAGGGCCCGAGCAAACCCGACAGGGCCTGAGCAAATCCGACAGGGCCCGACGGAGCCCGACAGGGCCCGAGCAAACCCGAAAGGGCCCGACGGAGCATGACAGGGCTCGATGGAGCCCGACAGGGCCCGAGGAAACCCGACAGAGCCCCATGGAGCCCGATAGGGCCCGAGCAAACCCGACAGGGCCTGATGGAGCCTGACAGGGCCCGGGCAAACCCGACAGGGCACGCTGGAGCCCGACAGAGCCCGAGCAAACCCAACAGGGCCCGACAAGGCCCGACAGGGCTCGAGCAAACCTGACAGGACCTGACAAAGCCTGACAGGGCCCGACGGAGCCCGACAGGGCCTGAGCAAACCCGAAAGAGCCCGACGGAGCCTGACAGGGCTCGATAGAGTCCGACAGGGCCCGAGGAAACCCGACAGGGCCGGACGGAACCCGAGAGGGCCCGACGGAACCCGAGAGGGCCCGAGGAAATCCGACAGGGCCCGACGGAGCCTGACAGGGCCCGAGCAAACCTGACAGGGCCCGACAGAGCCCGACAGGACCCGAGCAAACCCGACAGGACCCGAGCAAACCCGACAGGGTTCGACAAAGCCTGACAGGGCTCGATGGAGCCCGACAGGGCCCGAGGAAACCTGACAGAGCCCGACGGAGCCTGACAGGGCCCGAGCAAACCCGACAGGGCCCGAGCAAACCTGACAGGGCACGAAGGAGCCCGACAGGGCCCGAGCAAACCCGACAAGGCCCAACGGATCCCGACAGGGCCTGAGCAAACCTGACAGGGTCCGACGGAGCCCGACAGGGCATGAGCAAACCCGACAGGGCCTGACGGAGCCTGACAGGGCCCGAGCAAACCCGACAGGGCCCGAGCGAATCTGACAGGGCCCGACGGAGCCCGACAGGACGCGGGCAAACCCGACAGGTCCCGAGCAAACCCGACAGGGCCTGACAAGGCCCGACAGGGCCTGAGCAAACCTGACAGGGCCTGACGGAGCCCGACAGGGCTCGAGCAAACCCGATAGGGCCTGACGGAGCCTGACAGGGCCCGAGCAAACCTGACAGGGCCCGAGAGAACCTGACAGGGCCCGACGGAGCCCGACAGGGCGCGAGCAAACCCGACAGCGGCTGACAAGGCCCGACAGGGCCTGAGCAAACCCGACAGGACCCGATGGAGCCCGACAGGGCTCGAGCAAACCCGACAGGGCCTGAGCAAATCCGACAGGGCCCGAGGGAGCCCGACAGGGCCCGAGCAAACCCGAAAGGGCCCGACGAAGCCTGACAGGGCTCGATGGAGCCCGACAGGGCCCGAGGAAACCCGACAGGGCCCCATGGAGCCCGATAGGGCCCGAGCAAACGCGACAGGGCATGATGGAGCCTGACAGGGCCCGGGCAAACCCGACAGGGCACGCTGGAGCCCAACAGAGCCCGAGCAAACCCAACAGGGCCCGACAAGGCCCGACAGGGCCCGAGGAAACCTGACAGGACCTGACAAAGCCTGACAGGGCCCGACGGAGCCCGACAGGGCCTGAGCAAACCCGAAAGAGCCCGACGGAGCCTGACAGGGCTCGATAGAGTCCGACAGGGCCCGAGGAAACCCGACAGGGCCGGACGGAACCCGAGAGGGCCTGACGGAACCCGAGAGGGCCCGAGGAAATCCGACAGGGCCCGACGGAGCCTGACAGGGCCCGAGCAAACCTGACAGGGCCCGACAGAGCCCGACAGGACCCGAGCAAACCCGACAGGACCCGAGCAAACCCGACAGGGTTCGACAAAGCCTGACAGGGCTCGATGGAGCCCGACAGGGCCCGAGGAAACCTGACAGAGCCCGACGGAGCCTGACAGGGCCCGAGCAAACCCGACAGGGCCCGAGCAAACCTGACAGGGCACGAAGGAGCCCGACAGGGCCCGAGCAAACCCGACAAGGCCCAACGGATCCCGACAGGGCCTGAGCAAACCTGACAGGGTCCGACGGAGCCCGACAGGGCATGAGCAAACCCGACAGGGCCTGACGGAGCCTGACAGGGCCCGAGCAAACCCGACAGGGCCCGAGCGAATCTGACAGGGCCCGACGGAGCCCGACAGGACGCGGGCAAACCCGACAGGTCCCGAGCAAACCCGACAGGGCCTGACAAGGCCCGACAGGGCCTGAGCAAACCTGACAGGGCCTGACGGAGCCCGACAGGGCTCGAGCAAACCCGATAGGGCCTGACGGAGCCTGACAGGGCCCGAGCAAACCTGACAGGGCCCGAGAGAACCTGACAGGGCCCGACGGAGCCCGACAGGGCGCGAGCAAACCCGACAGCGGCTGACAAGGCCCGACAGGGCCTGAGCAAACCCGACAGGACCCGATGGAGCCCGACAGGGCTCGAGCAAACCCGACAGGGCCTGAGCAAATCCGACAGGGCCCGAGGGAGCCCGACAGGGCCCGAGCAAACCCGAAAGGGCCCGACGAAGCCTGACAGGGCTCGATGGAGCCCGACAGGGCCCGAGGAAACCCGACAGGGCCCCATGGAGCCCGATAGGGCCCGAGCAAACCCGACAGGGCCTGATGGAGCCTGACAGGGCCCGGGCAAACCCGACAGGGCACGCTGGAGCCCAACAGAGCCCGAGCAAACCCAACAGGGCCCGACAAGGCCCGACAGGGCCCGAGGAAACCTGACAGGACCTGACAAAGCCTGACAGGGCCCGACGGAGCCCGACAGGGCCTGAGCAAACCCGAAAGAGCCCGACGGAGCCTGACAGGGCTCGATAGAGTCCGACAGGGCCCGAGGAAACCCGACAGGGCCGGACGGAACCCGAGAGGGCCTGACGGAACCCGAGAGGGCCCGAGGAAATCCGACAGGGCCCGACGGAGCCTGACAGGGCCCGAGCAAACCTGACAGGGCCCGACAGAGCCCGACAGGACCCGAGCAAACCCGACAGGGCCCGAGCAAACCCGACAGGGTTCGACAAAGCCTGACAGGGCTCGATGGAGCCCGACAGGGCCCGAGGAAACCCGACAGAGCCCGACGGAGCCTGACAGGGCCCGAGCAAACCCGACAGGGCCCGAGCATACCTGACAGGGCACGAAGGAGCCCAACAGAGCCCGAGCAAACCCGACAAGGCCCAACGGATCCCGACAGGGCCTGAGCAAACCTGACAGGGTCCGACGGAGCCCGACAGGGCATGAGCAAACCCGACAGGGCCTGACGGAGCCTGACAGGGCCCGAGCAAACCCGACAGGGCCCGAGCGAATCTGACAGGGCCCGACGGAGCCCGACAGGACGCGGGCAAACCCGACAGGTCCCGAGCAAACCCGACAGGGCCTGACAAGGCCCGACAGGGCCTGAGCAAACCTGACAGGGCCTGACGGAGCCCGACAGGGCTCGAGCAAACCCGATAGGGCCTGACGGAGCCTGACAGGGCCCGAGCAAACCTGACAGGGCCCGAGAGAACCTGACAGGGCCCGACGGAGCCCGACAGGGCGCGAGCAAACCCGACAGCGGCTGACAAGGCCCGACAGGGCCTGAGCAAACCCGACAGGACCCGCCAAAGCCTGATAGGGTCCGATGGAGCCCGACAGGGCCCGAGCAAACCCGACAGGGCCCGAGCAAACCTGACAGGGCTCGATGGAGCCCGACAGGGCCCGAGGAAACCCGACAGGGCGCGACGGAGCCTGACAGGTCCCGAGCAAACCCGACAGGGTTCGACGGAGCCCGACAGGACCCGAGCAAACCCGACAGGGTCCGACGAAGCCTGACAGGGCTTCAGCAAACCCGACAGGGCTCGAGCAAATCCGACAGGGCCCGACGGAGCCCGACAGGGCCCGAGGAAACCAGACAGGGCCCGACAGAGCCTGACAGGGCCCGAGCAAACCCGACAGCGCCCGAGCAAACCCGACAGGGTTCGACAAAGCCTGACAGGGCCCGACGGAGCCCGACAGGGCCCTAGCAAACCCGACAGGGCTTGACAAAGCCTGACAGGGCCCGAGCAAACCCGACAGGGCCCGAGCAAACCCGACAGGGCCCGAGCAAACCCGACAGGGCCCGACAGACCCCGACAGGGCCCGAGCAAACCCGAAAGGGCCCGACGGAGCCTGACAGGGCTCGATGGAGCCCGATAGGGCCCGAGGAAACCCGACAGGGCTCGACGGAGCCCGATAGGGCCCGAGCAAATCCGACAGGGCCTGACGGAGCCCGACAGGGCCCGAGCAAACCCGAAAGGGCCCGACGAAGCCTGACAGGGCTCGATGGAGCCCGACAGGTCCCGAGGAAACCCGACAGGGCCCGACGGAGCCCGATAGGGCCCGAGCAAACCCGACAGGGCCTGAGCAAATCCGACAGGGCCCGACGGAGCCCGACAGGGCCCGAGCAAACCCGAAAGGGCCCGACGGAGCATGACAGGGCTCGATGGAGCCCGACAGGGCCCGAGGAAACCCGACAGAGCCCCATGGAGCCCGATAGGGCCCGAGCAAACCCGACAGGGCCTGATGGAGCCTGACAGGGCCCGGGCAAACCCGACAGGGCCCGAGCAAACCTGACAGGGCTCGATGGAGCCCGACAGGGCCCGGGCAAACCCGACAGGGCACGCTGGAGCCCGACAGAGCCCGAGCAAACCCAATAGGGCCCGAGCAAACCCGACAGGGCCTGATGGAGCCTGACAGGGCCCGGGCAAACCCGACAGGGCACGCTGGAGCCCGACAGAGCCCGAGCAAACCCAACAGGGCCCGACAAGGCCCGACAGGGCCCGAGCAAACCTGACAGGACCTGACAAAGCCTGACAGGGCCCGACGGAGCCCGACAGGGCCTGAGCAAACCCGAAAGAGCCCGACGGAGCCTGACAGGGCTCGATAGAGTCCGACAGGGCCCGAGGAAACCCGACAGGGCCGGACGGAACCCGAGAGGGCCCGAGGAAATCCGACAGGGCCCGACGGAGCCTGACAGGGCCCGAGCAAACCTGACAGGGCCCGACAGAGCCCGACAGGACCCGAGCAAACCCGACAGGACCCGAGCAAACCCGACAGGGTTCGACAAAGCCTGACAGGGCTCGATGGAGCCCGACAGGGCCCGAGGAAACCCGACAGAGCCCGACGGAGCCTGACAGGGCCCGAGCAAACCCGACAGGGCCCGAGCAAACCTGACAGGGCACGAAGGAGCCCGACAGGGCCCGAGCAAACCCGACAAGGCCCAACGGATCCCGACAGGGCCTGAGCAAACCTGACAGGGCCCGACGGAGCCCGACAGGGCACGAGCAAACCCGACAGGGCCTGACGGAGCCTGACAGGGCCCGAGCAAACCCGACAGGGCCCGAGCGAATCTGACAGGGCCCGACAGAGCCCGACAGGACGCGGGCAAACCCGACAGGGCCCGAGCAAACCCGACAGGGCCTGACAAGGCCCGACAGGGCCCGAGCAAACCTGACAGGGCCTGACGGAGCCCGACAGGGCTCGAGCAAACCCGATAGGGCCTGACGGAGCCTGACAGGGCCCGAGCAAACCTGACAGGGCCCGAGAGAACCTGACAGGGCCCGACGGAGCCCGACAGGGCGCGAGCAAACCCGACAGGGGCTGACAAGGCCCGACAGGGCCTGAGCAAACCCGACAGGACCCGCCAAAGCCTGATAGGGTCCGATGGAGCCCGACAGGGCCCGAGCAAACCCGACAGGGCCCGAGCAAACCTGACAGGGCTCGATGGAGCCCGACAGGTCCCAAGCAAACCCGACAGGGTTCGACGGAGCCCGAAGGACCCGAGCAAACCCGACAGGGTCCGACAAAGCCTGACAGGGCTTCAGCAAACCCGACAGGGCTCGAGCAAATCCGACAGGGCCCGACGGAGCCCGACAGGGCCCGAGGAAACCAGACAGGGCCCGACAGAGCCCGACAGGGCCCGAGCAAACCCGACAGCGCCCGAGCAAACCCGACAGGGTTCGACAAAGCCTGACAGGGCCCGACGGAGCCCGACAGGGCCCGACGGAACCCGACAGGGCTTGACAAAGCCTGACAGGGCCCGAGCAAACCCGACAGGGCCCGAGCAAACCCGACAGGGCCCGACAGACCCCGACAGAGCCCGAGCAAACCCGAAAGGGCCCGACGGAGCCTGACAGGGCTCGATGGAGCCTGACAGGGCCCGAGCAAACCCGACAGGGTTCGACAAAGCCTGACAGGGCTCGATGGAGCCCGACAGGGCCCGAGGAAACCCGGCAGAACCCGACGGAGCCTGACAGGGCCCGAGCAAACCCGACAGGGCCCGAGCAAACCTGACAGGGCACGAAGGAGCCCGACAGGGCCCGAGCAAACCCGACAAGGCCCAACGGATCCCGACAGGGGCTGAGCAAACCTGACAGGGCCCGACGGAGCCCGACAGGGCACGAGCAAACCCGACAGGGCCTGATGGAGCCTGACAGGGCCCGAGCAAACCCGACAGGGCCTGAGCGAATCTGACAGGGCCCGACTGAGCCTGACAGGACGCGGGCAAACCCGACAGGACCCGAGGAAACCCGACAGGGCCTGACAAGGCCCGACAGGGCCCGATCAAACCTGACAGGGCCTGACGGAGCCCGACAGGGCTCGAGCAAACCCGATAGGGCCTGACGGAGCCTGACAGGGCCCGAGCAAACCTGACAGGGCCCGAGAGAACCTGACAGGGCCCGACGGAGCCCGACAGGGCGCGAGCAAACCTGACAGGGACTGACAAGGCCCGACAGGGCCTGAGCAAACCCGACAGGACCCGCCAAAGCCTGATAGGGTTCGATGGAGCCGGACAGGGCCCGAGCAAACCTGACAGGGCTCAATGGAGCCCGACAGGGCCCGAGGAAACCCGACAGGGCGCGACGGAGCCTGACAGGGCCCGAGCAAACCCGACAGGGTTCGACGGAGTCCGACAGGGCCCGAGCAAACCCGACAGGGTCCGACGAAGGCTGACAGGGCTTCAGCAAACCCGACAGGGCCCGAGCAAATCCGACAGGGCCCGACAGAGCCCGACAGGGCCCGAGGAAACCCGACAGGGCTCGACAGAGCCCGACAGGGCCCGAGCAAACCCGACAGGGTTCGACAAGGCCTGACAGGGCCCGACGGAGCCCAACAGGGCCCTAGCAAACCCGACAGGGCTTGACAAAGCCTGACAGGGCCTGAGCAAACCCGACAGGGCCCGAGCAAACCCGACAGGGCCCGACGGAGCCCGACAGGGCCCGAGCAAATCCGAAAGGGCCCGTCGGAGCCTGACAGGGCTCGATGGAGCCCGACAGGGCCCGAGGAAACCCGACAGGGCCCCACGGAGCCCGATAGGGCCCGAGCAAACCCGAAATGGCCTGATGGAGCCTGACAGGGCCCGGGCAAACCCGACAGGGCACGCTGGAGCCCGACAGAGCCCGAGCAAACCCGACAGGGCCCGACAAGGCCCGACAGGGCCCGAGGAAACCTGACAGGACCTGACAAAGCCTGACAGGGCTCGATGGAGCCCGACAGGGCCCGAGGAAACCCGACAGGGCTCGACGGAGCCCGATAGGGCCCGAGCAAACCCGACAGGGCCTGACGGAGCCCGACAGGGCCCGAGCAAACCCGAAAGGGCCCGACGAAGCCTGACAGGGCTCGATGGAGCCCGACAGGGCCCGAGGAAACCCGACAGGGCCCGACGGAGCCCGATAGGGCCCGAGCAAACCCGACAGGACCCGATGGAGCCCGACAGGGCTCGAGCAAACCCGACAGGGCCTGAGCAAATCCGACAGGGCCCGACGGAGCCCGACAGGGCCCGAGCAAACCCGAAAGGGCCCGACAGAGCCTGACAGGGCTCGATGGAGTCCGACAGGGCCCGAGGAAACCCGACAGGGCCCGACGGAGCCCGATAGGGCCCGAGCAAAACCGACAGGGCCTGATGGAGCCTGACAGGGCCCCGGCAAACCCGACAGAGCACGCTGGAGCCCGACAGAGCCCGAGCAAACCCAACAGGGCCCGACAAGGCCCGACAGGGCCCGAGGAAACCTGACAGGACCTGACAAAGCCTGACAGGGCCCGACGGAGCCCGACAGGGCCCGAGCAAACCCGAAAGAGCCCGACGGAGCCTGACAGGGCTCGATAGAGTCCGACAGGGCCCGAGGAAACCCTACAGGGCCGGACGGAACCCGAGAGGGCCCGAGCAAACCCGAGAGGGCCCGAGGAAATCCGACAGGGCCCGACGGAGCCTGACAGGGCCCGAGCAAACCCGACAGGGCCCGAGCAAACCCGACAGGGTTCGACAAAGCCTGACAGGGCCCGACGGAGCCCAACAGGGCCCTAGCAAACCCGACAGGGCTTGACAAAGCCTGACAGGGCCTGAGCAAACACGACAGGGCCCGAGCAAATCCGAAAGGGCCCGTCGGAGCCTGACAGGGCTCGATGGAGCCCAACAGGGCTCGAGGAAACCCGACAGGGCCCCACGGAGCCCGATAGGGCCCGAGCAAACCCGAAATGGCCTGATGGAGCCTGACAGGGCCCGGGCAAACCCGACAGGGCACGCTGGAGCCCGACAGAGCCCGAGCAAACCCGACAGGGCCCGACAAGGCCCGACAGGGCCCGAGGATACCTGACAGGACCTGACAAAGCCTGACAGGGCTCGATGGAGCCCGACAGGGCCCGAGGAAACCCGACAGGGCTCGACGGAGCCCGATAGGGCCCGAGCAAACCCGACAGGGCCTGACGGAGCCCGACAGGGCCCGAGCAAACCCGAAAGGGCCCGACGAAGCCTGACAGGGCTCGATGGAGCCCGACAGGGCCCGAGGAAACCCGACAGGGCCCGACGGAGCCCGATAGGGCCCGAGCAAACCCGACAGGACCCGATGGAGCCCGACAGGGCTCGAGCAAACCCGACAGGGCCTGAGCAAATCCGACAGGGCCCGACGGAGCCCGACAGGGCCCGAGCAAACCCGAAAGGGCCCGACGGAGCCTGACAGGGCTCGATGGAGTCCGACAGGGCCCGAGGAAACCCGACAGGGCCCGACGGAGCCCGATAGGGCCCGAGCAAACCCGACAGGGCCTGATGGAGCCTGACAGGGCCCGGGCAAACCCGACAGAGCACGCTGGAGCCCGACAGAGCCCGAGCAAACCCAACAGGGCCCGACAAGGCCCGACAGGGCCCGAGGAAACCTGACAGGACCTGACAAAGCCTGACAGGGCCCGACGGAGCCCGACAGGGCCTGAGCAAACCCGAAAGAGCCCGACGGAGCCTGACAGGGCTCGATAGAGTCCGACAGGGCCCGAGGAAACCCTACAGGGCCGGACGGAACCCGAGAGGGCCCGACGGAACCCGAGAGGGCCCGAGGAAATCCGACAGGGCCCGACGGAGCCTGACAGGGCCCGAGCAAACCCGACAGGGCCCGAGCAAACCCGACAGGGTTCGACAAAGCCTGACAGGGCCCGACGGAGCCCAACAGGGCCCTAGCAAACCCGACAGGGCTTGACAAAGCCTGACAGGGCCTGAGCAAACCCGACAGGGCCCGAGCAAACCCGACAGGGCCCGACGGAGCCCGACAGGGCCCGAGCAAATCCGAAAGGGCCCGTCGGAGCCTGACAGGGCTCGATGGAGCCCGACAGGGCTCGAGGAAACCCGACAGGGCCCCACGGAGCCCGATAGGGCCCGAGCAAACCCGAAATGGCCTGATGGAGCCTGACAGGGCCCGGGCAAACCCGACAGGGCACGCTGGAGCCCGACAGAGCCCGAGCAAACCCGACAGGGCCCGACAAGGCCCGACAGGGCCCGAGGAAACCTGACAGGACCTGACAAAGCCTGACAGGGCTCGATGGAGCCCGACAGGGCCTGAGGAAACCCGACAGGGCTCGACGGAGCCCGATAGGGCCCGAGCAAACCCGACAGGGCCTGACGGAGCCCGACAGGGCCCGAGCAAACCCGAAAGGGCCCGACGAAGCCTGACAGGGCTCGATGGAGCCCGACAGGGCCCGAGGAAACCCGACAGGGCCCGACGGAGCCCGATAGGGCCCAAGCAAACCCGACAGGACCCGATGGAGCATGACAGGGCTCGAGCAAACCCGACAGGGCCTGAGCAAATCCGACAGGGCCCGACGGAGCCCGACAGGGCCCGAGCAAACCCGAAAGGGCCCGACGGAGCCTGACAGGGCTCGATGGAGTCCGACAGGGCCCGAGGAAACCCGACAGGGCCCGACGGAGCCCGATAGGGCCCGAGCAAACCCGACAGGGCCTGATGGAGCCTGACAGGGCCCGGGCAAACCCGACAGAGCACGCTGGAGCCCGACAGAGCCCGAGCAAACCCAACAGGGCCCGACAAGGCCCGACAGGGCCCGAGGAAACCTGACAGGACCTGACAAAGCCTGACAGGGCCCGACGGAGCCCGACAGGGCCTGAGCAAACCCGAAAGAGCCCGACGGAGCCTGACAGGGCTCGATAGAGTCCGACAGGGCCCGAGGAAACCCTACAGGGCGGAACGGAACCCGAGAGGGCCCGACGGAACCCGAGAGGGCCCGAGGAAATCCGACAGGGCCCGACGGAGCCTGACAGGGCCCGAGCAAACCCGACAGGGCTTGACAAAGCCTGACAGGGCCTGAGCAAACCCGACAGGGCCCGAGCAAACCCGACAGGGCCCGACAAAGCCCGACAGGGCCCGAGCAAATCCGAAAGGGCCCGTCGGAGCCTGACAGGGCTCGATGGAGCCCGACAGGGCTCGAGGAAACCCGACAGGGCCCCACGGAGCCCGATAGGGCCCGAGCAAACCCGAAATGGCCTGATGGAGCCTGACAGGGCCCGGGCAAACCCGACAGGGCACGCTGGAGCCCGACAGAGCCCGAGCAAACCCGACAGGGCCCGACAAGGCCCGACAGGGCCCGAGGAAACCTGACAGGACCTGACAAAGCCTGACAGGGCTCGATGGAGCCCGACAGGGCCCGAGGAAACCCGACAGGGCTCGACGGAGCCCGATAGGGCCCGAGCAAACCCGACAGTGCCTGACGGAGCCCGACAGGGCCCGAGCAAACCCGAAAGGGCACGACGAAGCCTGACAGGGCTCGATGGAGCCCGACAGGGCCCGAGGAAACCCGACAGGGCCCGACGGAGCCCGATAGGGCCCGAGCAAACCCGACAGGACCCGATGGAGCCCGACAGGGCTCGAGCAAACCCGACAGGGCCTGAGCAAATCCGACAGGGCCCGACGGAGCCCGACAGGGCCCGAGCAAACCCGAAAGGGCCCGACGGAGCCTGACAGGGCTCGATGGAGTCCGACAGGGCCCGAGGAAACCCGACAGGGCCCGACGGAGCCCGATAGGGCCCGAGCAAACCCGACAGGGCCTGATGGAGCCTGACAGGGCACGGGCAAACCCGACAGAGCACGCTGGAGCCCGACAGAGCCCGAGCAAACCCAACAGGGCCCGACAAGGCCTGACAGGGCCCGAGGAAACCTGACAGGACCTGACAAAGCCTGACAGGGCCCGACGGAGCCCGACAGGGCCTGAGCAAACCCGAAAGAGCCCGACGGAGCCTGACAGGGCTCGATAGAGTCCGACAGGGCCCGAGGAAACCCTACAGGGCCGGACGGAACCCGAGAGGGCCCGACGGAACCCGAGAGGGCCCGAGGAAATCCGACAGGGCCCGACGGAGCCTGACAGGGCCCGAGCAAACCCGACAGGGCCCGACAGAGCCCGACAGGACCCGAGCAAACCCGACAGGGCCCGAGCAAACCCGACAGGGTTCGACAAAGCCTGACAGGGCTCGATGGAGCCCGACAGGGCCCGAGGAAACCAGACAGAGCCAGACGGAGCCTGACAGGGCCCGAGCAAACCCGACAGGGCCCGAGCAAACCTGACAGGGCCCGACGGAGCCCGACAGGGCACGAGCAAACCCGACAGGGCCTGACGGAGCCTGACAGGGCCCGAGCAAACCCGACAGGGCCCGAGCGAATCTGACAGGGCCCGACGGAGCCCGACAGGACGCGGGCAAACCCGACAGGGCCCGAGCAAACTCGACAGGGCCTGACAAAGCCCGACAGGGCCCGAGCAAACCTGACAGGGCCTGACGGAGCCCGACAGGGCTCGAGCAAACCCGATAGGGCCTGACGGAGCCTGACAGGGCCCGAGCAAACCTGACAGGGCCCGAGAGAACCTGACAGGGCCCGACGGAGCCCGACAGGGCGCGAGCAAACCCGACAGGGGCTGACAAGGCCCGACAGGGCCTGAGCAAACCCGACAGGACCCGCCAAAGCCTGATAGGGTCCGATGGAGCCCGACAGGGCCCGAGCAAACCCGACAGGGCCCGAGCAAACCTGACAGGGCTCGATGGAGCACGACAGGGCCCGAGGAAACTCGACAGGGCGCGACGGAGCCTGACAGGGCCCGAGCAAACCCGACAGGGTTCGACGGAGCCCGACAGGGCCCGAGCAAACCCGACAGGGCTCGACAGAGCCCGACAGGGCCCGAGCAAACCCGACAGGGCCCGAGCAAACCCGACAGGGTTCGACAAAGCCTGATAGGGCCCGACGGAGCCCAACAGGGCCCTAGCAAACCCGACAGGGCTTGACAAAGCCTGACAGGGCCTGAGCAAACCCGACAGGGCCCGAGCAAACCCGACAGGGCCCGACGGAGCCCGACAGGGCCCGAGCAAATCCGAAAGGGCCCGTCGGAGCCTGACAGGGCTCGATGGAGCCCGACAGGGCTCGAGGAAACCCGACAGGGCCCCACGGAGCCCGATAGGGCCCGAGCAAACCCGAAATGGCCTGATGGAGCCTGACAGGGCCCGGGCAAACCCGACAGGGCACGCTGGAGCCCGACAGAGCCCGAGCAAACCCGACAGGGCCCGACAAGGCCCGACAGGGCCCGAGGAAACCTGACAGGACCTGACAAAGCCTGACAGGGCTCGATGGAGCCCGACAGGGCCTGAGGAAACCCGACAGGGCTCGACGGAGCCCGATAGGGCCCGAGCAAACCCGACAGGGCCTGACGGAGCCCGACAGGGCCCGAGCAAACCCGAAAGGGCCCGACGAAGCCTGACAGGGCTCGATGGAGCCCGACAGGGCCCGAGGAAACCCGACAGGGCCCGACGGAGCCCGATAGGGCCCAAGCAAACCCGACAGGACCCGATGGAGCATGACAGGGCTCGAGCAAACCCGACAGGGCCTGAGCAAATCCGACAGGGCCCGACGGAGCCCGACAGGGCCCGAGCAAACCCGAAAGGGCCCGACGGAGCCTGACAGGGCTCGATGGAGTCCGACAGGGCCCGAGGAAACCCGACAGGGCCCGACGGAGCCCGATAGGGCCCGAGCAAACCCGACAGGGCCTGATGGAGCCTGACAGGGCCCGGGCAAACCCGACAGAGCACGCTGGAGCCCGACAGAGCCCGAGCAAACCCAACAGGGCCCGACAAGGCCCGACAGGGCCCGAGGAAACCTGACAGGACCTGACAAAGCCTGACAGGGCCCGACGGAGCCCGACAGGGCCTGAGCAAACCCGAAAGAGCCCGACGGAGCCTGACAGGGCTCGATAGAGTCCGACAGGGCCCGAGGAAACCCTACAGGGCCGGACGGAACCCGAGAGGGCCCGACGGAACCCGAGAGGGCCCGAGGAAATCCGACAGGGCCCGACGGAGCCTGACAGGGCCCGAGCAAACCCGACAGGGCTTGACAAAGCCTGACAGGGCCTGAGCAAACCCGACAGGGCCCGAGCAAACCCGACAGGGCCCGACAAAGCCCGACAGGGCCCGAGCAAATCCGAAAGGGCCCGTCGGAGCCTGACAGGGCTCGATGGAGCCCGACAGGGCTCGAGGAAACCCGACAGGGCCCCACGGAGCCCGATAGGGCCCGAGCAAACCCGAAATGGCCTGATGGAGCCTGACAGGGCCCGGGCAAACCCGACAGGGCACGCTGGAGCCCGACAGAGCCCGAGCAAACCCGACAGGGCCCGACAAGGCCCGACAGGGCCCGAGGAAACCTGACAGGACCTGACAAAGCCTGACAGGGCTCGATGGAGCCCGACAGGGCCCGAGGAAACCCGACAGGGCTCGACGGAGCCCGATAGGGCCCGAGCAAACCCGACAGTGCCTGACGGAGCCCGACAGGGCCCGAGCAAACCCGAAAGGGCACGACGAAGCCTGACAGGGCTCGATGGAGCCCGACAGGGCCCGAGGAAACCCGACAGGGCCCGACGGAGCCCGATAGGGCCCGAGCAAACCCGACAGGACCCGATGGAGCCCGACAGGGCTCGAGCAAACCCGACAGGGCCTGAGCAAATCCGACAGGGCCCGACGGAGCCCGACAGGGCCCGAGCAAACCCGAAAGGGCCCGACGGAGCCTGACAGGGCTCGATGGAGTCCGACAGGGCCCGAGGAAACCCGACAGGGCCCGACGGAGCCCGATAGGGCCCGAGCAAACCCGACAGGGCCTGATGGAGCCTGACAGGGCACGGGCAAACCCGACAGAGCACGCTGGAGCCCGACAGAGCCCGAGCAAACCCAACAGGGCCCGACAAGGCCTGACAGGGCCCGAGGAAACCTGACAGGACCTGACAAAGCCTGACAGGGCCCGACGGAGCCCGACAGGGCCTGAGCAAACCCGAAAGAGCTTGACGGAGCCTGACAGGGCTCGATAGAGTCCGACAGGGCCCGAGGAAACCCTACAGGGCCGGACGGAACCCGAGAGGGCCCGACGGAACCCGAGAGGGCCCGAGGAAATCCGACAGGGCCCGACGGAGCCTGACAGGGCCCGAGCAAACCCGACAGGGCCCGACAGAGCCCGACAGGACCCGAGCAAACCCGACAGGGCCCGAGCAAACCCGACAGGGTTCGACAAAGCCTGACAGGGCTCGATGGAGCCCGACAGGGCCCGAGGAAACCAGACAGAGCCAGACGGAGCCTGACAGGGCCCGAGCAAACCCGACAGGGCCCGAGCAAACCTGACAGGGCCCGACGGAGCCCGACAGGGCACGAGCAAACCCGACAGGGCCTGACGGAGCCTGACAGGGCCCGAGCAAACCCGACAGGGCCCGAGCGAATCTGACAGGGCCCGACGGAGCCCGACAGGACGCGGGCAAACCCGACAGGGCCCGAGCAAACTCGACAGGGCCTGACAAAGCCCGACAGGGCCCGAGCAAACCTGACAGGGCCTGACGGAGCCCGACAGGGCTCGAGCAAACCCGATAGGGCCTGACGGAGCCTGACAGGGCCCGAGCAAACCTGACAGGGCCCGAGAGAACCTGACAGGGCCCGACGGAGCCCGACAGGGCGCGAGCAAACCCGACAGGGGCTGACAAGGCCCGACAGGGCCTGAGCAAACCCGACAGGACCCGCCAAAGCCTGATAGGGTCCGATGGAGCCCGACAGGGCCCGAGCAAACCCGACAGGGCCCGAGCAAACCTGACAGGGCTCGATGGAGCACGACAGGGCCCGAGGAAACTCGACAGGGCGCGACGGAGCCTGACAGGGCCCGAGCAAACCCGACAGGGTTCGACGGAGCCCGACAGGGCCCGAGCAAACCCGACAGGGCTCGACAGAGCCCGACAGGGCCCGAGCAAACCCGACAGGGCCCGAGCAAACCCGACAGGGCCCGACGGAGCCCGACATAGCCCGAGCAAACCCGAAAGGGCCTGACGGAGCCTGACAGGGCTCGATGGAGCCCGACAGGGCCCGAGCAAACCCGACAGGGTCCGACGAAGCCTGACAGGGCTTCAGCAAACCCGACAGGGCCCGAGCAAATCCGACAGGGCCCGACAGAGCCCGACAGGGCCCGAGGAAACCCGACAGGGCTCGACAGAGCCCGACAGGGCCCGAGCAAACCCGAAAGGGTCCGTCGGAGCCTGACAGGGCTCGATGGAGCTTGACAGGGCCCGAGGAAACCCGACAGGGCCCGACGGAGCCTGACAGGGCCCGAGCAAACCCGACAGGGCCTGACGGACCCCGACAGGGCCCGAGCAAACCCGAAAGGGCCCGACGAAGCCTGACAGGGCTCGATGGAGCCCGACAGGGCCCGAGGAAACCCGACAGGGCCCGACGGAGCCCGATAGGGCCCGAGCAAACCCGACAGGACCCGATGGAGCCCGACAGGGCTCGAGCAAACCCGACAGGGCCTGAGCAAATCCGACAGGGCCCGAGGGAGCCCGACAGGGCCCGAGCAAACCCGAAAGGGCCCGACAAAGCCTGACAGGGCTCGATGGAGCCCGACAGGGCCCGAGGAAACCCGACAGGGCCCCACGGAGCCCGATAGGGCCCGAGCAAACCCGACAGGGCCTGATGGAGCCTGACAGGGCCCAGGCAAACCCGACAGGGCACGCTGGAGCCCGACAGAGCCCGAGCAAACCCAACAGGGCCCGACAAGGCCCGACAGGGCCCGAGGAAACCTGACAGGACCTGACAAAGCCTGACAGGGCCCGACGGAGCCCGACAGGGCCCGAGCAAACCCGAAAGAGCCCGACGGAGCCTGACAGGGCTCGATAGAGTCCGACAGGGCCCGAGGAAACCCGACAGGGCCGGACGGAACCCGAGAGGGCCCGACGGAACCCGAGAGGGCCCGAGGAAATCCGACAGGGCCCGACGGAGCCTGACAGGGCCCGAGCAAACCCGACAGGGCCCGACAGAGCCCGACAGGACCCGAGCAAACCCGACAGGGCCCGAGCAAACCCGACAGGGTTCGACAAAGCCTGACAGGGCTCGATGGAGCCCGACAGGGCCCGAGGAAACCCGACAGAGCCCGACGGAGCCTGACAGGGCCCGAGCAAACCCGACAGGGCCCGAGCATACCTGACAGGGCACGAAGGAGCCCAACAGAGCCCGAGCAAACCCGACAAGGCCCAACGGATCCCGACAGGGCCTGAGCAAACCTGACAGGGTCCGACGGAGCCCGACAGGGCATGAGCAAACCCGACAGGGCCTGACGGAGCCTGACAGGGCCCGAGCAAACCCGACAGGGCCCGAGCGAATCTGACAGGGCCCGACGGAGCCCGACAGGACGCGGGCAAACCCGACAGGTCCCGAGCAAACCCGACAGGGCCTGACAAGGCCCGACAGGGCCTGAGCAAACCTGACAGGGCCTGACGGAGCCCGACAGGGCTCGAGCAAACCCGATAGGGCCTGACGGAGCCTGACAGGGCCCGAGCAAACCTGACAGGGCCCGAGAGAACCTGACAGGGCCCGACGGAGCCCGACAGGGCGCGAGCAAACCCGACAGCGGCTGACAAGGCCCGACAGGGCCTGAGCAAACCCGACAGGACCCGCCAAAGCCTGATAGGGTCCGATGGAGCCCGACAGGGCCCGAGCAAACCCGACAGGGCCCAAGCAAACCTGACAGGGCTCGATGGAGCCCTACAGGGCCCGAGGAAACCCGACAGGGCGCGACGGAGCCTGACAGGTCCCGAGCAAACCGACAGGGTTCGACGGAGCCCGACAGGACCCGAGCAAACCCGACAGGGTCCGACGAAGCCTGACAGGGCTTCAGCAAACCCGACAGGGCTCGAGCAAATTTGACAGGGCCCGACGGAGCCCGACAGGGCCCGAGGAAACCAGACAGGGCCCGACAGAGCCCGACAGGGCCCGAGCAAACCCGACAGCGCCCGAGCAAACCCGACAGGGTTCGACAAAGCCTGACAGGGCCCGACGGAGCCCGACAGGGCCCTAGCAAACCCGACAGGGCTTGACAAAGCCTGACAGGGCCCGAGCAAACCCGACAGGGCCCGAGCAAACCCGACAGGGCCCGACAGACCCCGACAGGGCCCGAGCAAACCCGAAAGGGCCCGACGGAGCCTGACAGGGCTCGATGGAGCCCGACAGGGCCCGAGGAAACCCGACAGGGCTCGACAGAGCCCGATAGGGCCCGAGCAAACCCGACAGGGCCTGACGGAGCCCGACAGGGCCCGAGCAAACCCGAAAGGGCCCGACGAAGCCTGACAGGGCTCGATGGAGCCCGACAGGTCCCGAGGAAACCCGACAGGGCCCGACGGAGCCCGATAGGGCCCGAGCAAACCCGACAGGGCCTGAGCAAATCCGACAGGTCCCGACGGAGCCCGACAGGGCCCGAGCAAACCCGAAAGGGCCCGACGGAGCATGACAGGGCTCGATGGAGCCCGACAGGGCCCGAGGAAACCCGACAGAGCCCCATGGAGCCCGATAGGGCCCGAGCAAACCCGACAGGGCCTGATGGAGCCTGACAGGGCCCGGGCAAACCCGACAGGGCACGCTGGAGCCCGACAGAGCCCGAGCAAACCCAACAGGGCCCGACAAGGCCCGACAGGGCCCGAGCAAACCTGACAGGACCTGACAAAGCCTGACAGGGCCCGACGGAGCCCGACAGGGCCTGAGCAAACCCGAAAGAGCCCGACGGAGCCTGACAGGGCTCGATAGAGTCCGACAGGGCCCGAGGAAACCCGACAGGGCCGGACGGAACCCGAGAGGGCCCGACGGAACCCGAGAGGGCCCGAGGAAATCCGACAGGGCCCGACGGAGCCTGACAGGGCCCGAGCAAACCTGACAGGGCCCGACAAAGCCCGACAGGACCCGAGCAAACCCGACAGGGCCCGAGCAAACCCGACAGGGTTCGACAAAGCCTGACAGGGCTCGATGGAGCCCGACAGGGCCCGAGGAAACCCGACAGAGCCCGACGGAGCCTGACAGGGCCCGAGCAAACCCGACAGGGCCCGAGCAAACCTGACAGGGCACGAAGGAGCCCGACAGGGCCCGAGCAAACCCGACAAGGCCCAACGGATCCCGACAGGGCCTGAGCAAACCTGACAGGGCCCGACGGAGCCCGACAGGGCACGAGCAAACCCGACAGGGCCTGACGGAGCCTGACAGGGCCCGAGCAAACCCGACAGGGCCCGAGCGAATCTGACAGGGCCCGACAGAGCCCGACAGGACGCGGGCAAACCCGACAGGGCCCGAGGAAACCCGACAGGGCCTGACAAGGCCCGACAGGACCCGATCAAACCTGACAGGGCCTGACGGAGCCCGACAGGGCTCGAGCAAACCCGATAGGGCCTGACGGAGCCTGACAGGGCCCGAGCAAACCTGACAGGGCCCGAGAGAACCTGACAGGGCCCGACGGAGCCCGACAGGGCGCGAGCAAACCTGACAGGGACTGACAAGGCCCGACAGGGCCTGAGCAAACCCGACAGGACCCGCCAAAGCCTGATAGGGTCCGATGGAGCCCGACAGGGCCCGAGCACACCCGACAGGGCCCGAGCAAACATGACAGGGCTCGATGGAGCCCGACAGGGCCCGAGGAAACCCGACAGGGCGCGACGGAGCCTGACAGGGCCCGAGCAAACCCGACAGGGTTCGACGGAGCCCGACAGGGCCCGAGCAAACCCGACAGGGTCCGACGAAGCCTGACAGGGCTTCAGCAAACCCGACAGGGCCCGACAGAGCCCGACAGGGCCCGAGGAAACCCGACAGGGCTCGACAGAGCCCGACAGGGCCCGAGCAAACCCGAAAGGGTCCGTCGGAGCCTGACAGGGCTCGATGGAGCTTGACAGGGCCCGAGGAAACCCGACAGGGCCCGACGGAGCCTGACAGGGCCCGAGCAAACCCGACAGGGCCTGACGGAGCCCGACAGGGCCCGAGCAAACCCGAAAGGGCCCGACGAAGCCTGACAGGGCTCGATGGAGCCCGACAGGGCCCGAGGAAACCCGACAGGGCCCGACGGAGCCCGATAGGGCCCGAGCAAACCCGACAGGACCCGATGGAGCCCGACAGGGCTCGAGCAAACCCGACAGGGCCTGAGCAAATCCGACAGGGCCCGAGGGAGCCCGACAGGGCCCGAGCAAACCCGAAAGGGCCCGACAAAGCCTGACAGGGCTCGATGGAGCCCAACAGGGCCCGAGGAAACCCGACAGGGCCCCACGGAGCCCGATAGGGCCCGAGCAAACCCAACAGGGCCTGATGGAGCCTGACAGGGCCCAGGCAAACCCGACAGGGCACGCTGGAGCCCGACAGAGCCCGAGCAAACCCAACAGGGCCCGACAAGGCCCGACAGGGCCCGAGGAAACCTGACAGGACCTGACAAAGCCTGACAGGGCCCGACGGAGCCCGACAGGGCCCGAGCAAACCCGAAAGAGCCCGACGGAGCCTGACAGGGCTCGATAGAGTCCGACAGGGCCCGAGGAAACCCGACAGGGCCGGACGGAACCCGAGAGGGCCCGACGGAACCCGAGAGGGCCCGAGGAAATCCGACAGGGCCCGACGGAGCCTGACAGGGCCCGAGCAAACCCGACAGGGCCCGACAGAGCCCGACAGGACCCGAGCAAACCCGACAGGGCCCGAGCAAACCCGACAGGGTTCGACAAAGCCTGACAGGGCTCGATGGAGCCCGACAGGGCCCGAGGAAACCCGACAGAGCCCGACGGAGCCTGACAGGGCCCGAGCAAACCCGACAGGGCCCGAGCAAACCTGACAGGGCACGAAGGAGCCCGACAGAGCCCGAGCAAACCCGACAAGGCCCAACGGATCCTGACAGGGCCTGAGCAAACCTGACAGGGCCCGACGGAGCCCGACAGGGCATGAGCAAACCTGACAGGGCCTGACGGAGCCTGACAGGGCTCGAGGAAACCCGACAGGACCTGACAAAGCCTGACAGGGCCCGACGGAGCCCGACAGGACGCGGGCAAACCCGACAGGGCCTGAGGAAACCCGACAGGGCCTGACAAGGCCCGACAGGGCCCGATCAAACCTGACAGGGCCTGACGGAGCCCGACAGGGCTCGAGCAAACCCGATAGGGCCTGACGGAGCCTGACAGGGCCCGAGCAAACCTGACAGGGCCCGAGAGAACCTGACAGGGCCCGACGGAGCCCGACAGGGCGCGAGCAAACCTGACAGGGACTGACAAGGCCCGACAGGGCCTGAGCAAACCCGACAGGACCCGCCAAAGCCTGATAGGGTCCGATGGAGCCCGACAGGGCCCGAGCACACCCGACAGGGCCCGAGCAAACATGACAGGGCTCGATGGAGCCCGACAGGGCCCGAAAAAACCCGACAGGGCGCGACGGAGCCTGACAGGGCCCGAGCAAACCCGACAGGGTTCGACGGAGCCCGACAGGGCCCGAGCAAACCCGACAGGGTCCGACGAAGCCTGACAGGGCTTCAGCAAACCCGATAGGGCCCGACAGAGCCCGACAGGGCCCGAGCAAACCCGACAGGGCCCGAGCAAACCCGACAGGGTTCGACAAAGCCTGACAGGGCTCGATGGAGCCCGACGGGGCCCGAGGAAACCCGACAGAGCCCGACGGAGCCTGACAGGGCCCGAGCAAACCCGACAGGGCCCGAGCAAACCTGACAGGGCACGAAGGAGCCCGACAGGGCCCGAGCAAACCCGACAAGGCCCAACGGATCCCGACAGGGCCTGAGCAAACCTGACAGGGCCCGACGGAGCCCGACAGGGCACGAGCAAACCCGACAGGGCCTGACGGAGCCTGACAGGGCCCGAGCAAACCCGACAGGGCCCGAGCGAATCTGACAGGGCCCGACGGAGCCCGACAGGACGCGGGCAAACCCGACAGGTCCCGAGCAAACCCGACAGGGCCTGACAAGGCCCGACAGGGCCCGAGCAAACCTGACAGGGCTTGATGGAGCCCGACAGGGCCCGAGGAAACCCGACAGGGCCCGACGGAGCCCGATAGGGCCCGAGCAAACCCGACAGGACCCGATGGAGCCCGACAGGGCTCGAGCAAACCCGACAGGGCCTGAGCAAATCCGACAGGGCCCGAGGGAGCCCGACAGGGCCCGAGCAAACCCGAAAGGGCCCGACAAAGCCTGACAGGGCTCGATGGAGCCCGACAGGGCCCGAGGAAACCCGACAGGGCCCCACGGAGCCCGATAGGGCCCGAGCAAACCCGACAGGGCCTGATGGAGCCTGACAGGGCCCAGGCAAACCCGACAGGGCACGCTGGAGCCCGACAGAGCCCGAGCAAACCCAACAGGGCCCGACAAGGCCCGACAGGGCCCGAGGAAACCTGACAGGACCTGACAAAGCCTGACAGGGCCCGACGGAGCCCGACAGGGCCCGAGCAAACCCGAAAGAGCCCGACGGAGCCTGACAGGGCTCGATAGAGTCCGACAGGGCCCGAGGAAACCCGACAGGGCCGGACGGAACCCGAGAGGGCCCGACGGAACCCGAGAGGGCCCGAGGAAATCCGACAGGGCCCGACGGAGCCTGACAGGGCCCGAGCAAACCCGACAGGGCCCGACAGAGCCCGACAGGACCCGAGCAAACCCGACAGGGCCCGAGCAAACCCGACAGGGTTCGACAAAGCCTGACAGGGCTCGATGGAGCCCGACAGGGCCCGAGGAAACCCGACAAGGCCCAACGGATCCCGACAGGGCCTGAGCAAACCTGACAGGGCCCGACGGAGCCCGACAGGGCCCGAGCAAACCCGACAGAGCCCGACGGAGCCTGACAGGGCCCGAGCAAACCCGACAGGGCCCGAGCATACCTGACAGGGCACGAAGGAGCCCAACAGAGCCCGAGCAAACCCGACAAGGCCCAACGGATCCCGACAGGGCCTGAGCAAACCTGACAGGGTCCGACGGAGCCCGACAGGGCATGAGCAAACCCGACAGGGCCTGACGGAGCCTGACAGGGCCCGAGCAAACCCGACAGGGCCCGAGCGAATCTGACAGGGCCCGACGGAGCCCGACAGGACGCGGGCAAATCCGACAGGTCCCGAGCAAACCCGACAGGGCCTGACAAGGCCCGACAGGGCCTGAGCAAACCTGACAGGGCCTGACGGAGCCCGACAGGGCTCGAGCAAACCCGATAGGGCCTGACGGAGCCTGACAGGGCCCGAGCAAACCTGACAGGGCCCGAGAGAACCTGACAGGGCCCGACGGAGCCCGACAGGGCGCGAGCAAACCCGACAGCGGCTGACAAGGCCCGACAGGGCCTGAGCAAACCCGACAGGACCCGCCAAAGCCTGATAGGGTCCGATGGAGCCCGACAGGGCCCGAGCAAACCCGACAGGGCCCGAGCAAACCTGACAGGGCTCGATGGAGCCCGACAGGGCCCGAGGAAACCCGACAGGGCGCGACGGAGCCTGACAGGTCCCGAGCAAACCGACAGGGTTCGACGGAGCCCGACAGGACCCGAGCAAACCCGACAGGGTCCGACGAAGCCTGACAGGGCTTCAGCAAACCCGACAGGGCTCGAGCAAATTTGACAGGGCCCGACGGAGCCCGACAGGGCCCGAGGAAACCAGACAGGGCCCGACAGAGCCCGACAGGGCCCGAGCAAACCCGACAGCGCCCGAGCAAACCCGACAGGGTTCGACAAAGCCTGACAGGGCCCGACGGAGCCCGACAGGGCCCTAGCAAACCCGACAGGGCTTGACAAAGCCTGACAGGGCCCGAGCAAACCCGACAGGGCCCGAGCAAACCCGACAGGGCCCGACAGACCCCGACAGGGCCCGAGCAAACCCGAAAGGGCCCGACGGAGCCTGACAGGGCTCGATGGAGCCCGACAGGGCCCGAGGAAACCCGACAGGGCTCGACAGAGCCCGATAGGGCCCGAGCAAACCCGACAGGGCCTGACGGAGCCCGACAGGGCCCGAGCAAACCCGAAAGGGCCCGACGAAGCCTGACAGGGCTCGATGGAGCCCGACAGGTCCCGAGCAAACCCGACAGGGCCCGACGGAGCCCGATAGGGCCCGAGCAAACCCGACAGGGCCTGAGCAAATCCGACAGGGCCCGAGGGAGCCCGACAGGGCCCGAGCAAACCCGAAAGGGCCCGACGGAGCATGACAGGGCTCGATGGAGCCCGACAGGGCCCGAGGAAACCCGACAGAGCCCCATGGAGCCCGATAGGGCCCGAGCAAACCCGATAGGGCCTGATGGAGCCTGACAGGGCCCGGGCAAACCCGACAGGGCACGCTGGAGCCCGACAGAGCCCGAGCAAACCCAACAGGGCCCGACAAGGCCCGACAGGGCCCGAGCAAACCTGACAGGACCTGACAAAGCCTGACAGGGCCCGACGGAGCCCGACAGGGCCTGAGCAAACCCGAAAGAGCCCGACGGAGCCTGACAGGGCTCGATAGAGTCCGACAGGGCCCGAGGAAACCCGACAGGGCCGGACGGAACCCGAGAGGGCCCGACGGAACCCGAGAGGGCCCGAGGAAATCCGACAGGGCCCGACGGAGCCTGACAGGGCCCGAGCAAACCTGACAGGGCCCGACAGAGCACGACAGGACCCGAGCAAACCCGACAGGGCCCGAGCAAACCCGACAGGGTTCGACAAAGCCTGACAGGGCTCGATGGAGCCCGACAGGGCCCGAGGAAACCCGACAGAGCCCGACGGAGCCTGACAGGGCCCGAGCAAACCCGACAGGGCCCGAGCAAACATGTCAGGGCACGAAGGAGCCCGACAGGGCCCGAGCAAACCCGACAAGGCCCAACGGATCCCGACAGGGCCTGAGCAAACCTGACAGGGCCCGACGGAGCCCGACAGGGCACGAGCAAACCCGACAGGGCCTGACGGAGCCTGACAGGGCCCGAGCAAACCCGACAGGGCCCGAGCGAATCTGACAGGGCCCGACGGAGCCCGACAGGACGCGGGCAAACCCGACAGGGCCCGAGGAAACCCGACAGGGCCTGACAAGGCCCGACAGGGCCCGATCAAACCTGACAGGGCCTGACGGAGCCCGACAGGGCTCGAGCAAACCCGATAGTGCCTGACGGAGCCTGACAGGGCCCGAGCAAACCTGACAGGGCCCGAGAGAACCTGACAGGGCCCGACGGAGCCCGACAGGGCGCGAGCAAACCTGACAGGGACTGACAAGGCCCGACAGGGCCTGAGCAAACCCGACAGGACCCGCCAAAGCCTGATAGGGTCCGATGGAGCCCGACAGGGCCCGAGCACACCCGACAGGGCCCGAGCAAACCTGACAGGGCTCGATGGAGCCCGACAGGGCCCGAGGAAACCCGACAGGGCGCGACGGAGCCTGACAGGGCCCGAGCAAACCCGACAGGGTTCGACGGAGCCCGACAGGGCCCGAGCAAACCCGACAGGGTCCGACGAAGCCTGACAGGGCTTCAGCAAACCCGACAGGGCCCGACAGAGCCCGACAGGGCCCGAGGAAACCCGACAGGGCTCGACAGAGCCCGACAGGGCCCGAGCAAACCCGAAAGGGTCCGTCGGAGCCTGACAGGGCTCGATGGAGCTTGACAGGGCCCGAGGAAACCCGACAGGGCCCGACGGAGCCTGACAGGGCCCGAGCAAACCCGAAAGGGCCCGACGAAGCCTGACAGGGCTCGATGGAGCTTGACAGGGCCCGAGGAAACCCGACAGGGCCCGACGGAGCCCGACAGGGCCCGAGCAAACCCGAAAGGGCCCGACGAAGCCTGACAGGGCTCGATGGAGCCCGACAGGGCCCGAGGAAACCCGACACGGCCCGACGGAGCCCGATAGGGCCCGAGCAAACCCGACAGGACCCGATGGAGCCCGACAGGGCTCGAGCAAACCCGACAGGGCCTGAGCAAATCCGACAGGGCCCGAGGGAGCCCGACAGGGCCCGAGCAAACCCGAAAGGGCCCGACAAAGCCTGACAGGGCTCGATGGAGCCCGACAGGGCCCGAGGAAACCCGACAGGGCCCCACGGAGCCCGATAGGGCCCGAGCAAACCCGACAGGGCCTGATGGAGCCTGACAGGGCCCAGGCAAACCCGACAGGGCACGCTGGAGCCCGACAGAGCCCGAGCAAACCCAACAGGGCCCGACAAGGCCCGACAGGGCCCGAGGAAACCTGACAGGACCTGACAAAGCCTGACAGGGCCCGACGGAGCCCGACAGGGCCCGAGCAAACCCGAAAGAGCCCGACGGAGCCTGACAGGGCTCGATAGAGTCCGACAGGGCCCGAGGAAACCCGACAGGGCCGGACGGAACCCGAGAGGGCCCGACGGAACCCGAGAGGGCCCGAGGAAATCCGACAGGGCCCGACGGAGCCTGACAGGGCCCGAGCAAACCCGACAGGGCCCGACAGAGCCCGACAGGACCCGAGCAAACCCGACAGGGCCCGAGCAAACCCGACAGGGTTCGACAAAGCCTGACAGGGCTCGATGGAGCCCGACAGGGCCCGAGGAAACCCGACAGAGCCCGACGGAGCCTCACAGGGCCCGAGCAAACCCGACAGGGCCCGAGCAAACCTGACAGGGCACGAAGGAGCCCGACAGAGCCCGAGCAAACCCAACAGGGCCCGACAAGGCCCGACAGGGCCCGAGCAAACCTGACAGGACCTGACAAAGCCTGACAGGGCCCGACGGAGCCCGACAGGGCCTGAGCAAACCCGAAAGAGCCCGACGGAGCCTGACAGGGCTCGATAGAGTCCGACAGGGCCCGAGGAAACCCGACAGGGCCGGACGGAACCCGAGAGGGCCCGACGGAACCCGAGAGGGCCCGAGGAAATCCGACAGGGCCCGACGGAGCCTGACAGGGCCCGAGCAAACCTGACAGGGCCCGACAGAGCACGACAGGACCCGAGCAAACCCGACAGGGCCCGAGCAAACCCGACAGGGTTCGACAAAGCCTGACAGGGCTCGATGGAGCCCGACAGGGCCCGAGGAAACCCGACAGAGCCCGACGGAGCCTGACAGGGCCCGAGCAAACCCGACAGGGCCCGAGCAAACCTGACAGGGCACGAAGGAGCCCGACAGGGCCCGAGCAAACCCGACAAGGCCCAACGGATCCCGACAGGGCCTGAGCAAACCTGACAGGGCCCGACGGAGCTCGACAGGGCACGAGCAAACCCGACAGGGCCTGACGGAGCCTGACAGGGCCCGAGCAAACCCGACAGGGCCCGAGCGAATCTGACAGGGCCCGACGGAGCCCGACAGGACGCGGGCAAACCCGACAGGGCCCGAGGAAACCCGACAGGGCCTGACAAGGCCCGACAGGGCCCGATCAAACCTGACAGGGCCTGACGGAGCCCGACAGGGCTCGAGCAAACCCGATAGTGCCTGACGGAGCCTGACAGGGCCCGAGCAAACCTGACAGGGCCCGAGAGAACCTGACAGGGCCCGACGGAGCCCGACAGGGCGCGAGCAAACCTGACAGGGACTGACAAGGCCCGACAGGGCCTGAGCAAACCCGACAGGACCCGCCAAAGCCTGATAGGGTCCGATGGAGCCCGACAGGGCCCGAGCACACCCGACAGGGCCCGAGCAAACCTGACAGGGCTCGATGGAGCCCGACAGGGCCCGAGGAAACCCGACAGGGCGCGACGGAGCCTGACAGGGCCCGAGCAAACCCGACAGGGTTCGACGGAGCCCGACAGGGCCCGAGCAAACCCGACAGGGTCCGACGAAGCCTGACAGGGCTTCAGCAAACCCGACAGGGCCCGACAGAGCCCGACAGGGCCCGAGGAAACCCGACAGGGCTCGACAGAGCCCGACAGGGCCCGAGCAAACCCGAAAGGGTCCGTCGGAGCCTGACAGGGCTCGATGGAGCTTGACAGGGCCCGAGGAAACCCGACAGGGCCCGACGGAGCCTGACAGGGCCCGAGCAAACCCGAAAGGGCCCGACGAAGCCTGACAGGGCTCGATGGAGCTTGACAGGGCCCGAGGAAACCCGACAGGGCCCGACGGAGCCCGACAGGGCCCGAGCAAACCCGAAAGGGCCCGACGAAGCCTGACAGGGCTCGATGGAGCCCGACAGGGCCCGAGGAAACCCGACACGGCCCGACGGAGCCCGATAGGGCCCGAGCAAACCCGACAGGACCCGATGGAGCCCGACAGGGCTCGAGCAAACCCGACAGGGCCTGAGCAAATCCGACAGGGCCCGAGGGAGCCCGACAGGGCCCGAGCAAACCCGAAAGGGCCCGACAAAGCCTGACAGGGCTCGATGGAGCCCGACAGGGCCCGAGGAAACCCGACAGGGCCCCACGGAGCCCGATAGGGCCCGAGCAAACCCGACAGGGCCTGATGGAGCCTGACAGGGCCCAGGCAAACCCGACAGGGCACGCTGGAGCCCGACAGAGCCCGAGCAAACCCAACAGGGCCCGACAAGGCCCGACAGGGCCCGAGGAAACCTGACAGGACCTGACAAAGCCTGACAGGGCCCGACGGAGCCCGACAGGGCCCGAGCAAACCCGAAAGAGCCCGACGGAGCCTGACAGGGCTCGATAGAGTCCGACAGGGCCCGAGGAAACCCGACAGGGCCGGACGGAACCCGAGAGGGCCCGACGGAACCCGAGAGGGCCCGAGGAAATCCGACAGGGCCCGACGGAGCCTGACAGGGCCCGAGCAAACCCGACAGGGCCCGACAGAGCCCGACAGGACCCGAGCAAACCCGACAGGGCCCGAGCAAACCCGACAGGGTTCGACAAAGCCTGACAGGGCTCGATGGAGCCCGACAGGGCCCGAGGAAACCCGACAGAGCCCGACGGAGCCTGACAGGGCCCGAGCAAACCCGACAGGGCCCGAGCAAACCTGACAGGGCACGAAGGAGCCCGACAGAGCCCGAGCAAACCCGACAAGGCCCAACGGATCCCGACAGGGCCTGAGCAAACCTGACAGGGCCCGACGGAGCCCGACAGGGCATGAGCAAACCCGACAGGGCCTGACGGAGCCTGACAGGGCTCGAGGAAACCCGACAGGGCCCGAGCGAATCTCACAGGGCCCGACGGAGCCCGACAGGACGCGGGCAAACCCGACAGGTCCCGAGCAAACCCGACAGGGCCTGACAAGGCCCGACAGGGCCCGAGCAAACCTGACAGGGCCTGACGGAGCCCGACAGGGCTCGAGCAAACCCGATAGGGCCTGACGGAGCCTGACAGGGCCCGAGCAAACCTGACAGGGCCCGAGAGAACCTGACAGGGCCCGACGGAGCCCGACAGGGCGCGAGCAAACCCGACAGGGGCTGACAAGGCCCGACAGGGCCTGAGCAAACCCGACAGGACCCGCCAAAGCCTGATAGGGTCCGATGGAGCCCGACAGGGCCCGAGCAAACCCGACAGGGCCCGAGCAAACCTGACAGGGCTCGATGGAGCCCGACAGGTCCCGAGCAAACCCGACAGGGTTCGACGGAGCCCGACAGGACCCGAGCAAACCCGACAGGGTCCGACGAAGCCTGACAGGGCTTCAGCAAACCCGACAGGGCTCGAGCAAATCCGACAGGGCCCGACGGAGCCCGACAGGGCCCGAGGAAACCAGACAGGGCCCGAGCGAATCTGACAGGGCCCGACGGAGCCCGACAGGACGCGGGCAAACCCGACAGGGCCCGAGCAAACCCGACAGGGCCTGACAAGGCCCGATAGGGCCCGAGCAAACCTGACAGGGCTTGATGGAGCCCGACAGGGCTCGAGCAAACCCGATAGGGGCTGACAAGGCCCGACAGGGCCTGAGCAAACCCGACAGGACCCGCCAAAGCCTGATAGGGTCCGATGGAGCCCGACAGGGCCCGAGCACACCCGACAGGGCCCGAGCAAACCTGACAGGGCTCGATGGAGACCGACAGGGCCCGAGGAAACCCGACAGGGCGCGACGGAGCCTGACAGGGCCCGAGCAAACCCGACAGGGCCCGACAGAGCCCGACAGGGCCCGAGGAAACCCGACAGGGCTCGACAGAGCCCGACAGGGCCCGAACAAACCCGACAGGGCCCGAGCAAACCCGACAGGGTTCGACAAAACCTGACAGGGCCCGACGGAGCCCAACAGGGCCCTAGCAAACCCGACAGGGCTTGACAAAGCCTGACAGGGCCTGAGCAAACCCGACAGGGCCCGAGCAAACCCGACAGGGCCCGACGGAGCCCGACAGGGCCCGAGCAAATCCGAAAGGGCCCGTCGGAGCCTGACAGGGCTCGATGGAGCCCGACAGGGCTCGAGGAAACCCGACAGGGCCCCACGGAGCCCGATAGGGCCCGAGCAAACCCGAAAGGGCCTGATGGAGCCTGACAGGGCCCGGGCAAACCCGACAGGGCACGCTGGAGCCCGACAGAGCCCGAGCAAACCCAACAGGGCCCGACAAGGCCCGACAGGGCCCGAGGAAACCTGACAGGACCTGACAAAGCCTGACAGGGCCCGACGGAGCCCGACAGGGCCTGAGCAAACCCGAAAGAGCCCGACAAAGCCTGACAGGGCTCGATAGAGTCCGACAGGGCCCGAGGAAACCCGACAGGGCCGGACGGAACCCGAGAGGGCCCGACGGAACCCGAGAGGGCCCGAGGAAATCCGACAGGGCCCGACGGAGCCTGACAGGGCCCGAGCAAACCCGACAGGGCCCGACAGAGCCCGACAGGACCCGAGCAAACCCGACAGGGCCCGAGCAAACCCGACAGGGTTCGACAAAGCCTGACAGGGCTCGATGGAGCCCGACGGGGCCCGAGGAAACCCGACAGAGCCCGACGGAGCCTGACAGGGCCCGAGCAAACCCGACAGGGCCCGAGCAAACCTGACAGGGCACGAAGGAGCCCGACAGGGCCCGAGCAAACCCGACAAGGCCCAACGGATCCCGACAGGGCCTGAGCAAACCTGACAGGGCCCGACGGAGCCCGACAGGGCACGAGCAAACCCGACAGGGCCTGACGGAGCCTGACAGGGCCCGAGCAAACCCGACAGGGCCCGAGCGAATCTGACAGGGCCCGACGGAGCCCGACAGGACGCGGGCAAACCCGACAGGGCCCGAGGAAACCCGACAGGGCCTGACAAGGCCCGACAGGGCCCGATCAAACCTGACAGGGCCTGACGGAGCCCGACAGGGCTCGAGCAAACCCGATAGGGCCTGACGGAGCCTGACAGGGCCCGAGCAAACCTGACAGGGCCCGAGAGAACCTGACAGGGCCCGACGGAGCCCGACAGGGCGCGAGCAAACCTGACAGGGACTGACAAGGCCCGACAGGGCCTGAGCAAACCCGACAGGACCCGCCAAAGCCTGATAGGGTCCGATGGAGCCCGACAGGGCCCGAGCACACCCGACAGGGCCCGAGCAAACCTGACAGGGCTCGATGGAGCCCGACAGGGCCCGAGGAAACCCGACAGGGCGCGACGGAGCCTGACAGGGCCCGAGCAAACCCGACAGGGTTCGACGGAGCCCGACAGGGCCCGAGCAAACCCGACAGGGTCCGACGAAGCCTGACAGGGCTTCAGCAAACCCGACAGGGCCCGACAGAGCCCGACAGGGCCCGAGGAAACCCGACAGGGCTCGACAGAGCCCGACAGGGCCCGAGCAAACCCGAAAGGGTCCGTCGGAGCCTGACAGGGCTCGATGGAGCTTGACAGGGCCCGAGGAAACCCGACAGGGCCCGACGGAGCCTGACAGGGCCCGAGCAAACCCGAAAGGGCCCGACGAAGCCTGACAGGGCTCGATGGAGCTTGACAGGGCCCGAGGAAACCCGACAGGGCCCGACGGAGCCCGACAGGGCCCGAGCAAACCCGAAAGGGCCCGACGAAGCCTGACAGGGCTCGATGGAGCCCGACAGGGCCCGAGGAAACCCGACAGGGCCCGACGGAGCCCGATAGGGCCCGAGCAAACCCGACAGGACCCGATGGAGCCCGACAGGGCTCGAGCAAACCCGACAGGGCCTGAGCAAATCCGACAGGGCCCGAGGGAGCCCGACAGGGCCCGAGCAAACCCGAAAGGGCCCGACAAAGCCTGACAGGGCTCGATGGAGCCCGACAGGGCCCGAGGAAACCCGACAGGGCCCCACGGAGCCCGATAGGGCCCGAGCAAACCCGACAGGGCCTGATGGAGCCTGACAGGGCCCAGGCAAACCCGACAGGGCACGCTGGAGCCCGACAGAGCCCGAGCAAACCCAACAGGGCCCGACAAGGCCCGACAGGGCCCGAGGAAACCTGACAGGACCTGACAAAGCCTGACAGGGCCCGACGGAGCCCGACAGGGCCCGAGCAAACCCGAAAGAGCCCGACGGAGCCTGACAGGGCTCGATAGAGTCCGACAGGGCCCGAGGAAACCCGACAGGGCCGGACGGAACCCGAGAGGGCCCGACGGAACCCGAGAGGGCCCGAGGAAATCCGACAGGGCCCGACGGAGCCTGACAGGGCCCGAGCAAACCCGACAGGGCCCGACAGAGCCCGACAGGACCCGAGCAAACCCGACAGGGCCCGAGCAAACCCGACAGGGTTCGACAAAGCCTGACAGGGCTCGATGGAGCCCGACAGGGCCCGAGGAAACCCGACAGAGCCCGACGGAGCCTGACAGGGCCCGAGCAAACCCGACAGGGCCCGAGCAAACCTGACAGGGCACGAAGGAGCCCGACAGAGCCCGAGCAAACCCGACAAGGCCCAACGGATCCCGACAGGGCCTGAGCAAACCTGACAGGGCCCGACGGAGCCCGACAGGGCATGAGCAAACCCGACAGGGCCTGACGGAGCCTGACAGGGCTCGAGGAAACCCGACAGGGCCCGAGCGAATCTCACAGGGCCCGACGGAGCCCGACAGGACGCGGGCAAACCCGACAGGTCCCGAGCAAACCCGACAGGGCCTGACAAGGCCCGACAGGGCCCGAGCAAACCTGACAGGGCCTGACGGAGCCCGACAGGGCTCGAGCAAACCCGATAGGGCCTGACGGAGCCTGACAGGGCCCGAGCAAACCTGACAGGGCCCGAGAGAACCTGACAGGGCCCGACGGAGCCCGACAGGGCGCGAGCAAACCCGACAGGGGCTGACAAGGCCCGACAGGGCCTGAGCAAACCCGACAGGACCCGCCAAAGCCTGATAGGGTCCGATGGAGCCCGACAGGGCCCGAGCAAACCCGACAGGGCCCGAGCAAACCTGACAGGGCTCGATGGAGCCCGACAGGTCCCGAGCAAACCCGACAGGGTTCGACGGAGCCCGACAGGACCCGAGCAAACCCGACAGGGTCCGACGAAGCCTGACAGGGCTTCAGCAAACCCGACAGGGCTCGAGCAAATCCGACAGGGCCCGACGGAGCCCGACAGGGCCCGAGGAAACCAGACAGGGCCCGAGCGAATCTGACAGGGCCCGACGGAGCCCGACAGGACGCGGGCAAACCCGACAGGGCCCGAGCAAACCCGACAGGGCCTGACAAGGCCCGATAGGGCCCGAGCAAACCTGACAGGGCTTGATGGAGCCCGACAGGGCTCGAGCAAACCCGATAGGGGCTGACAAGGCCCGACAGGGCCTGAGCAAACCCGACAGGACCCGCCAAAGCCTGATAGGGTCCGATGGAGCCCGACAGGGCCCGAGCACACCCGACAGGGCCCGAGCAAACCTGACAGGGCTCGATGGAGCCCGACAGGGCCCGAGGAAACCCGACAGGGCGCGACGGAGCCTGACAGGGCCCGAGCAAACCCGACAGGGTTCGACGGAGCCCGACAGGGCCCGAGCAAACCCGACAGGGTCCGACGAAGCCTGACAGGGCTTCAGCAAACCCGACAGGGCCCGAGCAAATCCGACAGGGCCCGACAGAGCCCGACAGGGCCCGAGGAAACCCGACAGGGCTCGACAGAGCCCGACAGGGCCCGAACAAACCCGACAGGGCCCGAGCAAACCCGACAGGGTTCGACAAAGCCTGACAGGGCCCGACGGAGCCCAACAGGGCCCTAGCAAACCCGACAGGGCTTGACAAAGCCTGACAGGGCCTGAGCAAACCCGACAGGGCCCGAGCAAACCCGACAGGGCCCGACGGAGCCCGACAGGGCCCGAGCAAATCCGAAAGGGCCCGTCGGAGCCTGACAGGGCTCGATGGAGCCCGACAGGGCTCGAGGAAACCCGACAGGGCCCCACGGAGCCCGATAGGGCCCGAGCAAACCCGAAAGGGCCTGATGGAGCCTGACAGGGCCCGGGCAAACCCGACAGGGCACGCTGGAGCCCGACAGAGCCCGAGCAAACCCAACAGGGCCCGACAAGGCCCGACAGGGCCCGAGGAAACCTGACAGGACCTGACAAAGCCTGACAGGGCCCGACGGAGCCCGACAGGGCCTGAGCAAACCCGAAAGAGCCCGACAAAGCCTGACAGGGCTCGATAGAGTCCGACAGGGCCCGAGGAAACCCGACAGGGCCGGACGGAACCCGAGAGGGCCCGACGGAACCCGAGAGGGCCCGAGGAAATCCGACAGGGCCCGACGGAGCCTGACAGGGCCCGAGCAAACCCGACAGGGCCCGACAGAGCCCGACAGGACCCGAGCAAACCCGACAGGGCCCGAGCAAACCCGACAGGGTTCGACAAAGCCTGACAGGGCTCGATGGAGCCCGACGGGGCCCGAGGAAACCCGACAGAGCCCGACGGAGCCTGACAGGGCCCGAGCAAACCCGACAGGGCCCGAGCAAACCTGACAGGGCACGAAGGAGCCCGACAGGGCCCGAGCAAACCCGACAAGGCCCAACGGATCCCGACAGGGCCTGAGCAAACCTGACAGGGCCCGACGGAGCCTGACAGGTCCCGAGCAAACCCGACAGGGCCTGACGGAGCCCGACAGGGCCCGAGCAAACCCGACAGGGTCCGAAGAAGCCTGACAGGGCTCGATGGAGCCCGACAGGGCCCGAGGAAACCCGACAGGGCCCGACGGAGCCCGATAGGGCCCGAGCAAACCCGACAGGACCCGATGGAGCCCGACAGGGCTCGAGCAAACCCGACAGGGCCTGAGCAAATCCGACAGGGCCCGACGGAGCCCGACAGGGCCCGAGCAAACCCGAAAGGGCCCGACGGAGCCTGACAGGGCTCGATGGAGCCCGACAGGGCCCGAGGAAACCCGACAGGGCTCGACGGAGCCCGATAGGGCCCGAGCAAACCCGACAGGGCCTGACGGAGCCCGACAGGGCCCGAGCAAACCCGAAAGGGCCCGACGAAGCCTGACAGGGCTCGATGGAGCCCGACAGGTCCCGAGGAAACCCGACAGGGCCCGTCGGAGCCCGATAGGGCCCGAGCAAACCCGACAGGGCCTGAGCAAATCCGACAGGGCCCGACGGAGCCCGACAGGGCCCGAGCAAACCCGAAAGGGCCCGACGGAGCATGACAGGGCTCGATGGAGCCCGACAGGGCCCGAGGAAACCCGACAGAGCCCCATGGAGCCCGATAGGGCCCGAGCAAACCCGACAGGGCCTGATGGAGCCTGACAGGGCCCGGGCAAACCCGACAGGGCACGCTGGAGCCCGACAGAGCCCGAGCAAACCCAACAGGGCCCGACAAGGCCCGACAGGGCCCGAGCAAACCTGACAGGACCTGACAAAGCCTGACAGGGCCCGACGGAGCCCGACAGGGCCTGAGCAAACCCGAAAGAGCCCGACGGAGCCTGACAGGGCTCGATAGAGTCCGACAGGGCCCGAGGAAACCCGACAGGGCCGGACGGAACCCGAGAGGGCCCGACGGAACCCGAGAGGGCCCGAGGAAATCCGACAGGGCCCGACGGAGCCTGACAGGGCCCGAGCAAACCTGACAGGCCCCGACAGAGCCCGACAGGACCCGAGCAAACCCGACAGGGCCCGAGCAAACCCGACAGGGTTCGACAAAGCCTGACAGGGCTCGATGGAGCCCGACAGGGCCCGAGGAAACCCGACAGAGCCCGACGGAGCCTGACAGGGCCCGAGCAAACCCGACAGGGCCCGAGCAAACCTGACAGGGCACGAAGGAGCCCGACAGAGCCCGAGCAAACCCGACAAGGCCCAACGGATCCCGACAGGGCCTGAGCAAACCTGACAGGGCCCGACGGAGCCCGACAGGGCATGAGCAAACCCGACAGGGCCTGACGGAGCCTGACAGGGCTCGAGGAAACCCGACAGGGCCCGAGCGAATCTCACAGGGCCCGACGGAGCCCGACAGGACGCGGGCAAACCCGACAGGTCCCGAGCAAACCCGACAGGGCCTGACAAGGCCCGACAGGGCCCGAGCAAACCTGACAGGGCCTGACGGAGCCCGACAGGGCTCGAGCAAACCCGATAGGGCCTGACGGAGCCTGACAGGGCCCGAGCAAACCTGACAGGGCCCGAGAGAACCTGACAGGGCCCGACGGAGCCCGACAGGGCGCGAGCAAACCCGACAGGGGCTGACAAGGCCCGACAGGGCCTGAGCAAACCCGACAGGACCCGCCAAAGCCTGATAGGGTCCGATGGAGCCCGACAGGGCCCGAGCAAACCCGACAGGGCCCGAGCAAACCTGACAGGGCTCGATGGAGCCCGACAGGTCCCGAGCAAACCCGACAGGGTTCGACGGAGCCCGACAGGACCCGAGCAAACCCGACAGGGTCCGACGAAGCCTGACAGGGCTTCAGCAAACCCGACAGGGCTCGAGCAAATCCGACAGGGCCCGACGGAGCCCGACAGGGCCCGAGGAAACCAGACAGGGCCCGAGCGAATCTGACAGGGCCCGACGGAGCCCGACAGGACGCGGGCAAACCCGACAGGGCCCGAGCAAACCCGACAGGGCCTGACAAGGCCCGATAGGGCCCGAGCAAACCTGACAGGGCTTGATGGAGCCCGACAGGGCTCGAGCAAACCCGATAGGGGCTGACAAGGCCCGACAGGGCCTGAGCAAACCCGACAGGACCCGCCAAAGCCTGATAGGGTCCGATGGAGCCCGACAGGGCCCGAGCACACCCGACAGGGCCCGAGCAAACCTGACAGGGCTCGATGGAGCCCGACAGGGCCCGAGGAAACCCGACAGGGCGCGACGGAGCCTGACAGGGCCCGAGCAAACCCGACAGGGTTCGACGGAGCCCGACAGGGCCCGAGCAAACCCGACAGGGTCCGACGAAGCCTGACAGGGCTTCAGCAAACCCGACAGGGCCCGAGCAAATCCGACAGGGCCCGACAGAGCCCGACAGGGCCCGAGGAAACCCGACAGGGCTCGACAGAGCCCGACAGGGCCCGAACAAACCCGACAGGGCCCGAGCAAACCCGACAGGGTTCGACAAAGCCTGACAGGGCCCGACGGAGCCCAACAGGGCCCTAGCAAACCCGACAGGGCTTGACAAAGCCTGACAGGGCCTGAGCAAACCCGACAGGGCCCGAGCAAACCCGACAGGGCCCGACGGAGCCCGACAGGGCCCGAGCAAATCCGAAAGGGCCCGTCGGAGCCTGACAGGGCTCGATGGAGCCCGACAGGGCTCGAGGAAACCCGACAGGGCCCCACGGAGCCCGATAGGGCCCGAGCAAACCCGAAAGGGCCTGATGGAGCCTGACAGGGCCCGGGCAAACCCGACAGGGCACGCTGGAGCCCGACAGAGCCCGAGCAAACCCAACAGGGCCCGACAAGGCCCGACAGGGCCCGAGGAAACCTGACAGGACCTGACAAAGCCTGACAGGGCCCGACGGAGCCCGACAGGGCCTGAGCAAACCCGAAAGAGCCCGACAAAGCCTGACAGGGCTCGATAGAGTCCGACAGGGCCCGAGGAAACCCGACAGGGCCGGACGGAACCCGAGAGGGCCCGACGGAACCCGAGAGGGCCCGAGGAAATCCGACAGGGCCCGACGGAGCCTGACAGGGCCCGAGCAAACCCGACAGGGCCCGACAGAGCCCGACAGGACCCGAGCAAACCCGACAGGGCCCGAGCAAACCCGACAGGGTTCGACAAAGCCTGACAGGGCTCGATGGAGCCCGACGGGGCCCGAGGAAACCCGACAGAGCCCGACGGAGCCTGACAGGGCCCGAGCAAACCCGACAGGGCCCGAGCAAACCTGACAGGGCACGAAGGAGCCCGACAGGGCCCGAGCAAACCCGACAAGGCCCAACGGATCCCGACAGGGCCTGAGCAAACCTGACAGGGCCCGACGGAGCCTGACAGGTCCCGAGCAAACCCGACAGGGCCTGACGGAGCCCGACAGGGCCCGAGCAAACCCGACAGGGTCCGAAGAAGCCTGACAGGGCTCGATGGAGCCCGACAGGGCCCGAGGAAACCCGACAGGGCCCGACGGAGCCCGATAGGGCCCGAGCAAACCCGACAGGACCCGATGGAGCCCGACAGGGCTCGAGCAAACCCGACAGGGCCTGAGCAAATCCGACAGGGCCCGACGGAGCCCGACAGGGCCCGAGCAAACCCGAAAGGGCCCGACGGAGCCTGACAGGGCTCGATGGAGCCCGACAGGGCCCGAGGAAACCCGACAGGGCTCGACGGAGCCCGATAGGGCCCGAGCAAACCCGACAGGGCCTGACGGAGCCCGACAGGGCCCGAGCAAACCCGAAAGGGCCCGACGAAGCCTGACAGGGCTCGATGGAGCCCGACAGGTCCCGAGGAAACCCGACAGGGCCCGTCGGAGCCCGATAGGGCCCGAGCAAACCCGACAGGGCCTGAGCAAATCCGACAGGGCCCGACGGAGCCCGACAGGGCCCGAGCAAACCCGAAAGGGCCCGACGGAGCATGACAGGGCTCGATGGAGCCCGACAGGGCCCGAGGAAACCCGACAGAGCCCCATGGAGCCCGATAGGGCCCGAGCAAACCCGACAGGGCCTGATGGAGCCTGACAGGGCCCGGGCAAACCCGACAGGGCACGCTGGAGCCCGACAGAGCCCGAGCAAACCCAACAGGGCCCGACAAGGCCCGACAGGGCCCGAGCAAACCTGACAGGACCTGACAAAGCCTGACAGGGCCCGACGGAGCCCGACAGGGCCTGAGCAAACCCGAAAGAGCCCGACGGAGCCTGACAGGGCTCGATAGAGTCCGACAGGGCCCGAGGAAACCCGACAGGGCCGGACGGAACCCGAGAGGGCCCGACGGAACCCGAGAGGGCCCGAGGAAATCCGACAGGGCCCGACGGAGCCTGACAGGGCCCGAGCAAACCTGACAGGCCCCGACAGAGCCCGACAGGACCCGAGCAAACCCGACAGGGCCCGAGCAAACCCGACAGGGTTCGACAAAGCCTGACAGGGCTCGATGGAGCCCGACAGGGCCCGAGGAAACCCGACAGAGCCCGACGGAGCCTGACAGGGCCCGAGCAAACCCGACAGGGCCCGAGCAAACCTGACAGGGCACGAAGGAGCCCGACAGGGCCCGAGCAAACCCGACAAGGACCAACGGATCCCGACAGGGCCTGAGCAAACCTGACAGGGCCCGACGGAGCCCGACAGGGCACGAGCAAACCCGACAGGGCCTGACGGAGCCTGACAGGGCCCGAGCAAACCCGACAGGGCCCGAGCGAATCTGACAGGGCCCGACAGAGCCCGACAGGACGCGGGCAAACCCGACAGGGCCCGAGGAAACCCGACAGGGCCTGACAAGGCCCGACAGGGCCCGATCAAACCTGACAGGGCCTGACGGAGCCCGACAGGGCTCGAGCAAACCCGATAGGGCCTGACGGAGCCTGACAGGGCCCGAGCAAACCTGACAGGGCCCGAGAGAACCTGACAGGGCCCGATGGAGCCCGACAGGGCGCGAGCAAACCTGACAGGGACTGACAAGGCCCGACAGGGCCTGAGCAAACCCGACAGGACCCGCCAAAGCCTGATAGGGTCCGATGGAGCCCGACAGGGCCCGAGCAAACCTGACAGGGCTCGATGGAGCCCGACAGGGCCCGAGGAAACCCGACAGGGCGCGACGGAGCCTGACAGGGCCCGAGCAAACCCGACAGGGTTCGACGGAGCCCGACAGGGCCCGAGCAAACCCGACAGGGTCCGACGAAGCCTGACAGGGCTTCAGCAAACCCGACAGGGCCCGAGCAAATCCGACAGGGCCCGACAGAGCCCGACAGGGCCCGAGGAAACCCGACAGGGCTCGACAGAGCCCGACAGGGCCTGAGCAAACCCGACAGGGCCCGAGCAAACCCGACAGGGTTCGACAAAGCCTGACAGGGCCCGACGGAGCCCGACAGGGCCCTAGCAAACCCGACAGGGCTTGACAAAGCCTGACAGGGCCTGAGCAAACCCGACAGGGCCCGAGCAAACCCGACAGGGCCCGACGGAGCCCGACAGGGCCCGAGCAAACCCGAAAGGGTCCGTCGGAGCCTGACAGGGCTCGATAGAGCTTGACAGGGCCCGAGGAAACCCGACAGGGCTCGACGGAGCCTGACAGGGCCCGAGCAAACCCGACAGGGCCTGACGGAGCCCGACAGGGCCCGAGCAAACCCGAAAGGGCCCGACGAAGCCTGACAGGGCTCGATGGAGCCCGACAGGGCCCGAGGAAACCCGACAGGGCCCGACGGAGCCCGATAGGGCCCGAGCAAACCCGACAGGACCCGATGGAGCCCGACAGGGCTCGAGCAAACCCGACAGGGCCTGAGCAAATCCGACAGGGCCCGAGGGAGCCCGACAGGGCCCGAGCAAACCCGAAAGGGCCCGACAAAGCCTGACAGGGCTCGATGGAGCCCGACAGGGCCCGAGGAAACCCGACAGGGCCCCACGGAGCCCGATAGGGCCCGAGCAAACCCGACAGGGCCTGATGGAGCCTGACAGGGCCCGGGCAAACCCGACAGGGCACGCTGGAGCCCGACAGAGCCCGAGCAAACCCAACAGGGCCCGACAAGGCCCGACAGGGCCCGAGGAAACCTGACAGGATCTGAAAAAGCCTGACAGGGCCCGACGGAGCCCGACAGGGCCTGAGCAAACCCGAAAGAGCCCGACGGAGCCTGACAGGGCTCGATAGAGTCCGACAGGGCCCGAGGAAACCCGACAGGGCCGGACGGAACCCGAGAGGGCCCGACGGAACCCGAGAGGGCCCGAGGAAATCCGACAGGGCCCGACGGAGCCTGACAGGGCCCGAGCAAACCTGACAGGCCCCGACAGAGCCCGACAGGACCCGAGCAAACCCGACAGGGCCCGAGCAAACCCGACAGGGTTCGACAAAGCCTGACAGGGCTCGATGGAGCCCGACAGGGCCCGAGGAAACCCGACAGAGCCCGACGGAGCCTGACAGGGCCCGAGCAAACCCGACAGGGCCCGAGCAAACCTGACAGGGCACGAAGGAGCCCGACAGGGCCCGAGCAAACCCGACAAGGACCAACGGATCCCGACAGGGCCTGAGCAAACCTGACAGGGCCCGACGGAGCCCGACAGGGCACGAGCAAACCCGACAGGGCCTGACGGAGCCTGACAGGGCCCGAGCAAACCCGACAGGGCCCGAGCGAATCTGACAGGGCCCGACAGAGCCCGACAGGACGCGGGCAAACCCGACAGGGCCCGAGGAAACCCGACAGGGCCTGACAAGGCCCGACAGGGCCCGATCAAACCTGACAGGGCCTGACGGAGCCCGACAGGGCTCGAGCAAACCCGATAGGGCCTGACGGAGCCTGACAGGGCCCGAGCAAACCTGACAGGGCCCGAGAGAACCTGACAGGGCCCGATGGAGCCCGACAGGGCGCGAGCAAACCTGACAGGGACTGACAAGGCCCGACAGGGCCTGAGCAAACCCGACAGGACCCGCCAAAGCCTGATAGGGTCCGATGGAGCCCGACAGGGCCCGAGCAAACCTGACAGGGCTCGATGGAGCCCGACAGGGCCCGAGGAAACCCGACAGGGCGCGACGGAGCCTGACAGGGCCCGAGCAAACCCGACAGGGTTCGACGGAGCCCGACAGGGCCCGAGCAAACCCGACAGGGTCCGACGAAGCCTGACAGGGCTTCAGCAAACCCGACAGGGCCCGAGCAAATCCGACAGGGCCCGACAGAGCCCGACAGGGCCCGAGGAAACCCGACAGGGCTCGACAGAGCCCGACAGGGCCTGAGCAAACCCGACAGGGCCCGAGCAAACCCGACAGGGTTCGACAAAGCCTGACAGGGCCCGACGGAGCCCGACAGGGCCCTAGCAAACCCGACAGGGCTTGACAAAGCCTGACAGGGCCTGAGCAAACCCGACAGGGCCCGAGCAAACCCGACAGGGCCCGACGGAGCCCGACAGGGCCCGAGCAAACCCGAAAGGGTCCGTCGGAGCCTGACAGGGCTCGATAGAGCTTGACAGGGCCCGAGGAAACCCGACAGGGCTCGACGGAGCCTGACAGGGCCCGAGCAAACCCGACAGGGCCTGACGGAGCCCGACAGGGCCCGAGCAAACCCGAAAGGGCCCGACGAAGCCTGACAGGGCTCGATGGAGCCCGACAGGGCCCGAGGAAACCCGACAGGGCCCGACGGAGCCCGATAGGGCCCGAGCAAACCCGACAGGACCCGATGGAGCCCGACAGGGCTCGAGCAAACCCGACAGGGCCTGAGCAAATCCGACAGGGCCCGAGGGAGCCCGACAGGGCCCGAGCAAACCCGAAAGGGCCCGACAAAGCCTGACAGGGCTCGATGGAGCCCGACAGGGCCCGAGGAAACCCGACAGGGCCCCACGGAGCCCGATAGGGCCCGAGCAAACCCGACAGGGCCTGATGGAGCCTGACAGGGCCCGGGCAAACCCGACAGGGCACGCTGGAGCCCGACAGAGCCCGAGCAAACCCAACAGGGCCCGACAAGGCCCGACAGGGCCCGAGGAAACCTGACAGGATCTGAAAAAGCCTGACAGGGCCCGACGGAGCCCGACAGGGCCTGAGCAAACCCGAAAGAGCCCGACGGAGCCTGACAGGGCTCGATAGAGTCCGACAGGGCCCGAGGAAACCCGACAGGGCCGGACGGAACCCGAGAGGGCCCGACGGAACCCGAGAGGGCCCGAGGAAATCCGACAGGGCCCGACGGAGCCTGACAGGGCCCGAGCAAACCCGACAGGGCCCGACAGAGCCCGACAGGACCCGAGCAAACCCGACAGGGCCCGAGCAAACCCGACAGGGTTCGACAAAGCCTGACAGGGCTCGATGGAGCCCGACAGGGCCCGAGGAAACCCGACAGAGCCCGACGGAGCCTGACAGGGCCCGAGCAAACCCGACAGGGCCCGAGCATACCTGACAGGGCACGAAGGAGCCCGACAGAGCCCGAGCAAACCCGACAAGGCCCAACGGATCCCGACAGGGCCTGAGCAAACCTGACAGGGTCCGACGGAGCCCGACAGGGCACGAGCAAACCCGACAGGGCCTGACGGAGCCTGACAGGGCTCGAGGAAACCCGACAGGGCCCGAGCGAATCTCACAGGGCCCGACGGAGCCCGACAGGACGCGGGCAAACCCGACAGGTCCCGAGCAAACCCGACAGGGCCTGACAAGGCCCGACAGGGCCCGAGCAAACCTGACAGGGCCTGACGGAGCCCGACAGGGCTCGAGCAAACCCGATAGGGCCTGACGGAGCCTGACAGGGCCCGAGCAAACCCGACAGGGCTCGACGGAGCCCGATAGGGCCCGAGCAAACCCGACAGGGCCCGAGCAAACCTGACAGGGCTCGATGGAGCCCGACAGGGCCCGAGGAAACCCGACAGGGCGCGACGGAGCCTGACAGGGCCCGAGCAAACCCGACAGGGTTCGACAGAGCCCGACAGGGCTCAAGCAAACCCGATAGGGCCTGACGGAGCCTGACAGGGCCCGAGTAAACCTGACAGGGCCCGAGCAAACCTGACAGGGCCCGAGAGAACCTGACAGGGCCCGACGGAGCCCGACAGGGCCTGAGCAAACCCGAAAGAGCCCGACGGAGCCTGACAGGGCTCGATAGAGTCCGACAGGGCCCGAGGAAACCCGACAGGGCCGGACGGAACCCGAGAGGGCCCGACGGAACCCGAGAGGGCCCGAGGGAATCCGACAGGGCCCGACGGAGCCTGACAGGGCCCGAGCAAACCCGACAGGGCCCGACTAAGCCCGACAGGACCCGAGCAAACCCGACAGGGCCCGAGCAAACCCGACAGCGTTCGACAAAGCCTGACAGGGCTCGATGGAGCCCGACAGGGCCCGAGGAAACCCGACAGAGCCCGACGGAGCCTGACAGGGCCCGAGCAAACCCGACAGGGCCCAACGGATCCCAACAGGGCCTGTGCAAACCTGACAGGGCCCGACGGAGCCCGACAGGGCACGAGCAAACCCGACAGGGCCTGACGTAGCCTGACAGGGCCCGAGCAAACCCGACAGGGCCCGAGCGAACCTGACAGGGCCCGACGGAGCCCTACAGGACGCGGCAAACCCGACAGGTCCCGAGCAAACCCGAAAGGGCCTGACAAGGCCCGACAGGGCCCGAGCAAACCTGACAGGGCCTGACGGAGCCCGACAGGGCTCGAGTAAACCCGATAGGGCCTGACGGAGCCTGACAGGGCCCGAGCAAACCTGACAGGGCCCGAGAGAACCTGACAGGGCCCGACGGAGCCCGACAGGGCGCGAGCAAACCTGACAGGGCTGACAAGGCCCGACAGGGCCTGAGCAAACCCGACAGGACCCGCCAAAGCCTGATAGGGTCCGATGGAGCCCGACAGGGCCCGAGCAAACCCGACAGGGCCCGAGCAAACCTGACAGGGCTCGATGGAGCCCGACAGGGCCCGAGGAAACCCGACAGGGCCTGACGGACCCCGACAGGGCCCGAGCAAACCCGAAAGGTCCCGACGAAGCCTGACAGGGCTCGGTGGAGCCCGACAGGGCCCGAGGAAACCCGACAGGGCCCGACGGAGCCCGATAGGGCCCGAGCAAACCCGACAGGGCCCGATGGAGCCCGAAAGGGCTCGAGCAAACCCGACAGGGTCCGACGAAGCCTGACAGGGCTTCAGCAAACCCGACATGGCCCGAGCAAACCCGATAGGGCCTGACGAAGCCACACAGAGCCCGAGGAAACGAGACAGGGCCCGCGCAAACCCGACAGGGTTCGACAAAGCCTGACAGGGCTTCATGGAGCCCGACAGGGCCTGAGGAAAACCAACAGGGCCCGACGGAGCCTGACAGAGCCCGAGCAAACCCGACAGGGCTCGACGGAGCCCGATAGGGCCCGAGCAAACCCGACAGGGCCTGACGGAGCCCGACAGGGCCCGAGCAAACCCGAAAGGGCCCGACGAAGCCTGACAGGGCTCGATGAAGCCCGACAGGGCCCGAGAAAACCCGACAGGGCCCGAAGGAGCCCGATAGGGCCCGAGCAAACCCGAAAGGACCCGATGGAGCCCGACAGGGCCCGAGCAAACCCGACAGGGCCTGAGCAAATCCGACAGGGCCCACGGAGCCCGACAGGGCCCGAGCAAACCTGAAAGGGCATGACGGAGCCTGACAGGTCTCGATGGAGCCCGACAGGGCCCGAGGAAACCCGACAGGGCCCGACTAAGCCCGACAGGACCCGAGCAAACCCGACAGGGCCCGAGCAAACCCGACAGCGTTCGACAAAGCCTGACAGGGCTCGATGGAGCTTGACAGGGCCCGAGGAAACCCGACAGGGCCCGACGGAGCCTGACAGGGCCCGAGCAAACCCGAAAGGGCCCGACGAAGCCTGACAGGGCTCGATGGAGCTTGACAGGGCCCGAGGAAACCCGACAGGGCCCGACGGAGCCCGACAGGGCCCGAGCAAACCCGAAAGGTCCCGACGAAGCCTGACAGGGCTCGATGGAGCCCGACAGGGCCCGAGGAAACCCGACAGGGCCCGACGGAGCCCGATAGGGCCCGAGCAAACCCGACAGGACCCGATGGAGCCCGACAGGGCTCGAGCAAACCCGACAGGGCCTGAGCAAATCCGACAGGGCCCGAGGGAGCCCGACAGGGCCCGAGCAAACCCGAAAGGGCCCGACAAAGCCTGACAGGGCTCGATGGAGCCCGACAGGGCCCGAGGAAACCCGACAGGGCCCCACGGAGCCCGATAGGGCCCGAGCAAACCCGACAGGGCCTGATGGAGCCTGACAGGGCCCAGGCAAACCCGACAGGGCACGCTGGAGCCCGACAGAGCCCGAGCAAACCCAACAGGGCCCGACAAGGCCCGACAGGGCCCGAGGAAACCTGACAGGACCTGACAAAGCCTGACAGGGCCCGACGGAGCCCGACAGGGCCCGAGCAAACCCGAAAGAGCCCGACGGAGCCTGACAGGGCTCGATAGAGTCCGACAGGGCCCGAGGAAACCCGACAGGGCCGGACGGAACCCGAGAGGGCCCGACGGAACCCGAGAGGGCCCGAGGAAATCCGACAGGGCCCGACGGAGCCTGACAGGGCCCGAGCAAACCCGACAGGGCCCGACAGAGCCCGACAGGACCCGAGCAAACCCGACAGGGCCCGAGCAAACCCGACAGGGTTCGACAAAGCCTGACAGGGCTCGATGGAGCCCGACAGGGCCCGAGGAAACCCGACAGAGCCCGACGGAGCCTGACAGGGCCCGAGCAAACCCGACAGGGCCCGAGCAAACCTGACAGGGCACGAAGGAGCCCGACAGAGCCCGAGCAAACCCGACAAGGCCCAACGGATCCCGACAGGGCCTGAGCAAACCTGACAGGGCCCGACGGAGCCCGACAGGGCATGAGCAAACCCGACAGGGCCTGACGGAGCCTGACAGGGCTCGAGGAAACCCGACAGGGCCCGAGCGAATCTCACAGGGCCCGACGGAGCCCGACAGGACGCGGGCAAACCCGACAGGTCCCGAGCAAACCCGACAGGGCCTGACAAGGCCCGACAGGGCCCGAGCAAACCTGACAGGGCCTGACGGAGCCCGACAGGGCTCGAGCAAACCCGATAGGGCCTGACGGAGCCTGACAGGGCCCGAGCAAACCTGACAGGGCCCGAGAGAACCTGACAGGGCCCGACGGAGCCCGACAGGGCGCGAGCAAACCCGACAGGGGCTGACAAGGCCCGACAGGGCCTGAGCAAACCCGACAGGACCCGCCAAAGCCTGATAGGGTCCGATGGAGCCCGACAGGGCCCGAGCAAACCCGACAGGGCCCGAGCAAACCTGACAGGGCTCGATGGAGCCCGACAGGTCCCGAGCAAACCCGACAGGGTTCGACGGAGCCCGACAGGACCCGAGCAAACCCGACAGGGTCCGACGAAGCCTGACAGGGCTTCAGCAAACCCGACAGGGCTCGAGCAAATCCGACAGGGCCCGACGGAGCCCGACAGGGCCCGAGGAAACCAGACAGGGCCCGAGCGAATCTGACAGGGCCCGACGGAGCCCGACAGGACGCGGGCAAACCCGACAGGGCCCGAGCAAACCCGACAGGGCCTGACAAGGCCCGATAGGGCCCGAGCAAACCTGACAGGGCTTGATGGAGCCCGACAGGGCTCGAGCAAACCCGATAGGGGCTGACAAGGCCCGACAGGGCCTGAGCAAACCCGACAGGACCCGCCAAAGCCTGATAGGGTCCGATGGAGCCCGACAGGGCCCGAGCACACCCGACAGGGCCCGAGCAAACCTGACAGGGCTCGATGGAGCCCGACAGGGCCCGAGGAAACCCGACAGGGCGCGACGGAGCCTGACAGGGCCCGAGCAAACCCGACAGGGTTCGACGGAGCCCGACAGGGCCCGAGCAAACCCGACAGGGTCCGACGAAGCCTGACAGGGCTTCAGCAAACCCGACAGGGCCCGAGCAAATCCGACAGGGCCCGACAGAGCCCGACAGGGCCCGAGGAAACCCGACAGGGCTCGACAGAGCCCGACAGGGCCCGAACAAACCCGACAGGGCCCGAGCAAACCTGACAGGGTTCGACAAAGCCTGACAGGGCCCGACGGAGCCCAACAGGGCCCTAGCAAACCCGACAGGGCTTGACAAAGCCTGACAGGGCCTGAGCAAACCCGACAGGGCCCGAGCAAACCCGACAGGGCCCGACGGAGCCCGACAGGGCCCGAGCAAATCCGAAAGGGCCCGTCGGAGCCTGACAGGGCTCGATGGAGCCCGACAGGGCTCGAGGAAACCCGACAGGGCCCCACGGAGCCCGATAGGGCCCGAGCAAACCCGAAAGGGCCTGATGGAGCCTGACAGGGCCCGGGCAAACCCGACAGGGCACGCTGGAGCCCGACAGAGCCCGAGCAAACCCAACAGGGCCCGACAAGGCCCGACAGGGCCCGAGGAAACCTGACAGGACCTGACAAAGCCTGACAGGGCCCGACGGAGCCCGACAGGGCCTGAGCAAACCCGAAAGAGCCCGACAAAGCCTGACAGGGCTCGATAGAGTCCGACAGGGCCCGAGGAAACCCGACAGGGCCGGACGGAACCCGAGAGGGCCCGACGGAACCCGAGAGGGCCCGAGGAAATCCGACAGGGCCCGACGGAGCCTGACAGGGCCCGAGCAAACCCGACAGGGCCCGACAGAGCCCGACAGGACCCGAGCAAACCCGACAGGGCCCGAGCAAACCCGACAGGGTTCGACAAAGCCTGACAGGGCTCGATGGAGCCCGACGGGGCCCGAGGAAACCCGACAGAGCCCGACGGAGCCTGACAGGGCCCGAGCAAACCCGACAGGGCCCGAGCAAACCTGACAGGGCACGAAGGAGCCCGACAGGGCCCGAGCAAACCCGACAAGGCCCAACGGATCCCGACAGGGCCTGAGCAAACCTGACAGGGCCCGACGGAGCCTGACAGGTCCCGAGCAAACCCGACAGGGCCTGACGGAGCCCGACAGGGCCCGAGCAAACCCGACAGGGTCCGAAGAAGCCTGACAGGGCTCGATGGAGCCCGACAGGGCCCGAGGAAACCCGACAGGGCCCGACGGAGCCCGATAGGGCCCGAGCAAACCCGACAGGACCCGATGGAGCCCGACAGGGCTCGAGCAAACCCGACAGGGCCTGAGCAAATCCGACAGGGCCCGACGGAGCCCGACAGGGCCCGAGCAAACCCGAAAGGGCCCGACGGAGCCTGACAGGGCTCGATGGAGCCCGACAGGGCCCGAGGAAACCCGACAGGGCTCGACGGAGCCCGATAGGGCCCGAGCAAACCCGACAGGGCCTGACGGAGCCCGACAGGGCCCGAGCAAACCCGAAAGGGCCCGACGAAGCCTGACAGGGCTCGATGGAGCCCGACAGGTCCCGAGGAAACCCGACAGGGCCCGTCGGAGCCCGATAGGGCCCGAGCAAACCCGACAGGGCCTGAGCAAATCCGACAGGGCCCGACGGAGCCCGACAGGGCCCGAGCAAACCCGAAAGGGCCCGACGGAGCATGACAGGGCTCGATGGAGCCCGACAGGGCCCGAGGAAACCCGACAGAGCCCCATGGAGCCCGATAGGGCCCGAGCAAACCCGACAGGGCCTGATGGAGCCTGACAGGGCCCGGGCAAACCCGACAGGGCACGCTGGAGCCCGACAGAGCCCGAGCAAACCCAACAGGGCCCGACAAGGCCCGACAGGGCCCGAGCAAACCTGACAGGACCTGACAAAGCCTGACAGGGCCCGACGGAGCCCGACAGGGCCTGAGCAAACCCGAAAGAGCCCGACGGAGCCTGACAGGGCTCGATAGAGTCCGACAGGGCCCGAGGAAACCCGACAGGGCCGGACGGAACCCGAGAGGGCCCGACGGAACCCGAGAGGGCCCGAGGAAATCCGACAGGGCCCGACGGAGCCTGACAGGGCCCGAGCAAACCTGACAGGCCCCGACAGAGCCCGACAGGACCCGAGCAAACCCGACAGGGCCCGAGCAAACCCGACAGGGTTCGACAAAGCCTGACAGGGCTCGATGGAGCCCGACAGGGCCCGAGGAAACCCGACAGAGCCCGACGGAGCCTGACAGGGCCCGAGCAAACCCGACAGGGCCCGAGCAAACCTGACAGGGCACGAAGGAGCCCGACAGGGCCCGAGCAAACCCGACAAGGACCAACGGATCCCGACAGGGCCTGAGCAAACCTGACAGGGCCCGACGGAGCCCGACAGGGCACGAGCAAACCCGACAGGGCCTGACGGAGCCTGACAGGGCCCGAGCAAACCCGACAGGGCCCGAGCGAATCTGACAGGGCCCGACAGAGCCCGACAGGACGCGGGCAAACCCGACAGGGCCCGAGGAAACCCGACAGGGCCTGACAAGGCCCGACAGGGCCCGATCAAACCTGACAGGGCCTGACGGAGCCCGACAGGGCTCGAGCAAACCCGATAGGGCCTGACGGAGCCTGACAGGGCCCGAGCAAACCTGACAGGGCCCGAGAGAACCTGACAGGGCCCGATGGAGCCCGACAGGGCGCGAGCAAACCTGACAGGGACTGACAAGGCCCGACAGGGCCTGAGCAAACCCGACAGGACCCGCCAAAGCCTGATAGGGTCCGATGGAGCCCGACAGGGCCCGAGCAAACCTGACAGGGCTCGATGGAGCCCGACAGGGCCCGAGGAAACCCGACAGGGCGCGACGGAGCCTGACAGGGCCCGAGCAAACCCGACAGGGTTCGACGGAGCCCGACAGGGCCCGAGCAAACCCGACAGGGTCCGACGAAGCCTGACAGGGCTTCAGCAAACCCGACAGGGCCCGAGCAAATCCGACAGGGCCCGACAGAGCCCGACAGGGCCCGAGGAAACCCGACAGGGCTCGACAGAGCCCGACAGGGCCTGAGCAAACCCGACAGGGCCCGAGCAAACCCGACAGGGTTCGACAAAGCCTGACAGGGCCCGACGGAGCCCGACAGGGCCCTAGCAAACCCGACAGGGCTTGACAAAGCCTGACAGGGCCTGAGCAAACCCGACAGGGCCCGAGCAAACCCGACAGGGCCCGACGGAGCCCGACAGGGCCCGAGCAAACCCGAAAGGGTCCGTCGGAGCCTGACAGGGCTCGATAGAGCTTGACAGGGCCCGAGGAAACCCGACAGGGCCCGACGGAGCCTGACAGGGCCCGAGCAAACCCGACAGGGCCTGACGGAGCCCGACAGGGCCCGAGCAAACCCGAAAGGGCCCGACGAAGCCTGACAGGGCTCGATGGAGCCCGACAGGGCCCGAGGAAACCCGACAGGGCCCGACGGAGCCCGATAGGGCCCGAGCAAACCCGACAGGACCCGATGGAGCCCGACAGGGCTCGAGCAAACCCGACAGGGCCTGAGCAAATCCGACAGGGCCCGAGGGAGCCCGACAGGGCCCGAGCAAACCCGAAAGGGCCCGAAAAAGCCTGACAGGGCTCGATGGAGCCCGACAGGGCCCGAGGAAACCCGACAGGGCCCCACGGAGCCCGATAGGGCCCGAGCAAACCCGACAGGGCCTGATGGAGCCTGACAGGGCCCGGGCAAACCCGACAGGGCACGCTGGAGCCCGACAGAGCCCGAGCAAACCCAACAGGGCCCGACAAGGCCCGACAGGGCCCGAGGAAACCTGACAGGATCTGAAAAAGCCTGACAGGGCCCGACGGAGCCCGACAGGGCCTGAGCAAACCCGAAAGAGCCCGACGGAGCCTGACAGGGCTCGATAGAGTCCGACAGGGCCCGAGGAAACCCGACAGGGCCGGACGGAACCCGAGAGGGCCCGACGGAACCCGAGAGGGCCCGAGGAAATCCCACAGGGCCCGACGGAGCCTGACAGGGCCCGAGCAAACCCGACAGGGCCCGACAGAGCCCGACAGGACCCGAGCAAACCCGACAGGGCCCGAGCAAACCCGACAGGGTTCGACAAAGCCTGACAGGGCTCGATGGAGCCCGACAGGGCCCGAGGAAACCCGACAGAGCCCGACGGAGCCTGACAGGGCCCGAGCAAACCCGACAGGGCCCGAGCATACCTGACAGGGCACGAAGGAGCCCGACAGAGCCCGAGCAAACCCGACAAGGCCCAACGGATCCCGACAGGGCCTGAGCAAACCTGACAGGGTCCGACGGAGCCCGACAGGGCACGAGCAAACCCGACAGGGCCTGACGGAGCCTGACAGGGCTCGAGGAAACCCGACAGGGCCCGAGCGAATCTCACAGGGCCCGACGGAGCCCGACAGGACGCGGGCAAACCCGACAGGTCCCGAGCAAACCCGACAGGGCCTGACAAGGCCCGACAGGGCCCGAGCAAACCTGACAGGGCCTGACGGAGCCCGACAGGGCTCGAGCAAACCCGATAGGGCCTGACGGAGCCTGACAGGGCCCGAGCAAACCCGACAGGGCTCGACGGAGCCCGATAGGGCCCGAGCAAACCCGACAGGGCCCGAGCAAACCTGACAGGGCTCGATGGAGCCCGACAGGGCCCGAGGAAACCCGACAGGGCGCGACGGAGCCTGACAGGGCCCGAGCAAACCCGACAGGGTTCGACGGAGCCCGACAGGGCTCAAGCAAACCCGATAGGGCCTGACGGAGCCTGACAGGGCCCGAGTAAACCTGACAGGGCCCGAGCAAACCTGACAGGGCCCGAGAGAACCTGACAGGGCCCGACGGAGCCCGACAGGGCCTGAGCAAACCCGAAAGAGCCCGACGGAGCCTGACAGGGCTCGATAGAGTCCGACAGGGCCCGAGGAAACCCGACAGGGCCGGACGGAACCCGAGAGGGCCCGACGGAACCCGAGAGGGCCCGAGGGAATCCGACAGGGCCCGACGGAGCCTGACAGGGCCCGAGCAAACCCGACAGGGCCCGACTAAGCCCGACAGGACCCGAGCAAACCCGACAGGGCCCGAGCAAACCCGACAGCGTTCGACAAAGCCTGACAGGGCTCGATGGAGCCCGACAGGGCCCGAGGAAACCCGACAGAGCCCGACGGAGCCTGACAGGGCCCGAGCAAACCCGACAGGGCCCAACGGATCCCAACAGGGCCTGTGCAAACCTGACAGGGCCCGACGGAGCCCGACAGGGCACGAGCAAACCCGACAGGGCCTGACGGAGCCTGACAGGGCCCGAGCAAACCCGACAGGGCCCGAGCGAACCTGACAGGGCCCGACGGAGCCCTACAGGACGCGGCAAACCCGACAGGTCCCGAGCAAACCCGAAAGGGCCTGACAAGGCCCGACAGGGCCCGAGCAAACCTGACAGGGCCTGACGGAGCCCGACAGGGCTCGAGTAAACCCGATAGGGCCTGACGGAGCCTGACAGGGCCCGAGCAAACCTGACAGGGCCCGAGAGAACCTGACAGGGCCCGACGGAGCCCGACAGGGCGCGAGCAAACCTGACAGGGCTGACAAGGCCCGACAGGGCCTGAGCAAACCCGACAGGACCCGCCAAAGCCTGATAGGGTCCGATGGAGCCCGACAGGGCCCGAGCAAACCCGACAGGGCCCGAGCAAACCTGACAGGGCTCGATGGAGCCCGACAGGGCCCGAGGAAACCCGACAGGGCCTGACGGACCCCGACAGGGCCCGAGCAAACCCGAAAGGTCCCGACGAAGCCTGACAGGGCTCGGTGGAGCCCGACAGGGCCCGAGGAAACCCGACAGGGCCCGACGGAGCCCGATAGGGCCCGAGCAAACCCGACAGGGCCCGATGGAGCCCGAAAGGGCTCGAGCAAACCCGACAGGGTCCGACGAAGCCTGACAGGGCTTCAGCAAACCCGACATGGCCCGAGCAAACCCGATAGGGCCTGACGAAGCCACACAGAGCCCGAGGAAACGAGACAGGGCCCGCGCAAACCCGACAGGGTTCGACAAAGCCTGACAGGGCTTCATGGAGCCCGACAGGGCCTGAGGAAAACCAACAGGGCCCGACGGAGCCTGACAGAGCCCGAGCAAACCCGACAGGGCTCGACGGAGCCCGATAGGGCCCGAGCAAACCCGACAGGGCCTGACGGAGCCCGACAGGGCCCGAGCAAACCCGAAAGGGCCCGACGAAGCCTGACAGGGCTCGATGAAGCCCGACAGGGCCCGAGAAAACCCGACAGGGCCCGAAGGAGCCCGATAGGGCCCGAGCAAACCCGAAAGGACCCGATGGAGCCCGACAGGGCCCGAGCAAACCCGACAGGGCCTGAGCAAATCCGACAGGGCCCACGGAGCCCGACAGGGCCCGAGCAAACCTGAAAGGGCATGACGGAGCCTGACAGGTCTCGATGGAGCCCGACAGGGCCCGAGGAAACCCGACAGGGCCCCAAGGAGCCCGATAGGGCCCGAGCAAACCCGACAGGGCCTGATGGAGCCTGACAGGGCCCGGGCAAACCCGACAGGGCACGCTGGAGCCCGACAGAGCCCGAGCAAACCCGACAGGGCCCGACAAGGCCCGACAGGGCCCGAGCAAACCTGACAGGACCTGACAAAGCCTGACAGGGCCCGACGGAGCCCGACAGGGCCTGAGCAAACCCGAAAGAGCCCGACGGAGCCTGACAGGGCTCGATAGAGTCCGACAGGGCCCGAGGAAACCCGACAGGGCCGTACGGAACCCGAGAGGGCCCGACGGAACCCGAGAGGGCCCGAGGAAATCCCACAGGGCCCGACGGAGCCTGACAGGGCCCGAGCAAACCCGACAGGGCCCGACAGAGCCCGACAGGACCCGAGCAAACCCGACAGGGCCCGAGCAAACCCGACAGGGTTCGACAAAGCCTGACAGGGCTCGATGGAGCCCGACAGGGCCCGAGCAAACCTGACAGGGCATGAAGGAGGCCGACAGGGCCCGAGCAAACCCGACAAGGCCCAACGGATCCCGACAGGGCCTGAGCAAACCTGACAGGGCCCGACGGAGCCCGACAGGGCACGAGCAAACCCGACAGGGCCTGACGGAGCCTGACAGGGCCCGAGCAAACCCGACAGGGCCCGAGCGAATCTGACAGGGCCCGACGGAGCCCGACAGGACGCGGGCAAACCCGACAGGTCCCGAGCAAACCCGAAAGGGCCTGACAAGGCCCGACAGGGCCCGAGCAAACCTGACATGGCCTGACGGAGCCCGACAGGGCTCGAGTAAACTTGATAGGGCCTGACGGAGCCTGACAGGGCCCGAGCAAACCTGACAGGGCCCGAGAGAACCTGACAGGGCCCGACGGAGCCCGACAGGGCGCGAGCAAACCTGACAGGGGCTGACAAGGCCCGACAGGGCCTGAGCAAACCCGACAGGACCCGCCAAAGCCTGATAGGGTCCGATGGAGCCCGACAGGGCCCGAGCAAACCCGACAGGGCCCGAGCAAACCTGGCAGGGCTCGATGGAGCCCGACAGGGCCCGAGGAAACCCGACAGGGCCTGACAGAGCCCGACAGGGCCCGAGCAAACCCGAAAGGTCCCGACGAAGCCTGACAGGGCTCGGTGGAGCCCGACAGGGCCCGAGGAAACCCGACAGGGCCCGACGGAGCCCGATAGGGCCTGACGGAGCCCGACAGGGCCCGAGCAAGCCCGAAAGGGCCCGACGAAGCCTGACAGGGCTCGATGGAGCCCGACAGGGCCCGAGGAAACCCGACAGGGCCCGACGGAGCCCGATAGGGCCCGAGCAAACCCGACAGGACCCGATGGAGCCCGAAAGGGCTCGAACAAACCCGACAGGGTCCGACGAAGCCTGACAGGGCTTCAGCAAACCCGACATGGCCCGAGCAAACCCGACAGGGCCCGACGAAGCCCAACAGAGCCCGAGGAAACGAGACAGGGCCCGCGCAAACCCGACAGGGTTCGACAAAGCCTGACAGGGCTTCATGGAGCCCGACAGGGCCTGAGGAAACCCAACAGGGCTTGACGGAGCCCGACAGAGCCCGAGCAAACCCGACAGGGCTCGACGGAGCCCGATAGGGCCCGAGCAAACCCGACAGGGCCTGACGGAGCCCGACAGGGCCCGAGCAAACCCGAAAGGGCCCGACGAAGCCTGACAGGGCTCGATGGAGCCCGACAGGGCCCGAGGAAACCCGACAGGGCTCGACGGAGCCCGATAGGGCCCGAGCAAACCCGACAGGGCTCGATGGAGCCCGACAGGGCTCGAGCAAACCCGACAGGGTCCGACGAAGCCTGACAGGGCTTCAGCAAACCCGACATGGCCTGAGCAAACCCGACAGGGTTCGACGGAGCCCGACAGAGCCCGAGGAAACCAGACAGGGCCCGACGGAGCCAGACAGGGCCCGAGCAAACCCGACAGGGCTCGACGGAGCCTGACAGGGCCCGAGCAAACCCGACAGGGCCCGAGCAAACCTGACAGGGCACGAAGGAGCCCGACAGGGCCCGAGCAAACCCGACAAGGCCCAACGGATCCCGACAGGGCCTGAGCAAACCTGAGAGGGTCCGACGGAGCCCGACAGGGCATGAGCAAACCCGACAGGGCCTGACGGAGCCTGACAGGGCCCGAGCAAACCCGACAGGGCCCGAGCGAATCTGACAGGGCCCGACGGAGCCCGACAGGACGCGGGCAAACCCGACAGGTCCCGAGCAAACCCGACAGGGCTCGACGGAGCCTGACAGGGCCCGAGCAAACCCGACAGGTCCTGAGCAAACCTGACAGGGCCCGACAGAGCCCGACAGGGCACTAGCAAATCCGACAGGGCCTGACGGAGCCTGACAGGGCCCGAGCAAACCCGACAGGGCCCGAGCGAATCTGACAGGGCCCGACGGAGCCCGACAGGACGCGGGCAAACCCGACAGGTCCCGAGCAAACCCGACAGGGCCTGACAAGGCCCGACAGGGCCCAAGCAAACCTGACAGGGCCTGACGGAGCTTGACAGGGCTCGAGCAAACCCGATAGGGCCTGACGGAGCCTGACAGGGCCCGAGCAAACCTGACAGGGCCCGAGAGAACCTGACAGACCCCGACATAGCCCGACAGGGCGCGAGCAAACCCGACAGGGGCTGACAAGGCCCGACAGGGACTGAGCAAACCCGACAGGACCCGCCAAAGCCTGATAGGGTCCGATGGAGCCCGACAGGGCCCGAGGAAACCCGACAGGGCGCGACGGAGCCTGACAGGGCCCGAGCAAACCCGAGAGGGTTCGACGGAGCCCGACAGGGCCCGAGCAAACCCGACAGGGTCCGACGAAGCCTGACAGGGCTTCAGCAAACCCGACAGGGCCCGAGCAAACCCGACAGGGCCCGACGGAGCCCGACAGGGCCCGAGGAAACCAGACAGGGCCCGACAGAGCCCGACAGGGCCCGAGCAAACCCGACAGGGCCCGAGGAAACCCGAAAGCGTTCGACAAAGCCTGACAAGGCTTGATGGAGCCCGACAGGGCCCGAGGAAACCCGACTGGGCCCGACGGAGCCTGACAGAGCCCGAGCAAACCCGACAGGGCTCGACGGAGCCCGATAGGGCCCGAGCAAACCCGACAGGGCCTGACGGAGCCCGACAGGGCCCGAGCAAACCCGAAAGGGCCCGACGAAGCCTGACAGGGCTCGATGGAGCCCGACAGGGCCCGAGGAAACCCGACAGGGCCCGACGGAGCCCGATAGGGCCCGAGCAAACCCGACAGGGCCCGATGGAGCCCGACAGGGCTCGAGCAAACCCGACAGGGTCCGACGAAGCCTGACAGGGCTTCAGCAAACCCGACATGGCCCGAGCAAACCTGACAGGGCCCGACGGAGCCCGACAGAGCCCGAGGAAACCAGACAGGGCCCGACGGAGCCCGACAGGGCTCGAGCAAACCCGACAGGGCCCGACGGAGCCCGACAGGGCCCGAGCAAACCCGAAAGGGCCCGACGGAGCCTGACAGGGCTCGATGGAGCCCGACAGGGCCCGAGGAAACCCGACAGGGCCCCACGGAGCCCGATAGGGCCCGAGCAACCCCGACAGGGCCTGACGGAGCCTGACAGGGCCCGGGCAAACCCGACAGGGCACGCTGGAGCCCGACAGAGCCCGAGAAAACCTTACAGGGCCCGACAAGGCCCGACAGGGCTTGAGCAAACCTGACACGTCCTGACAAAGCCTGACAGGGCCCGACGGAGCCCGCCAGGGCCCGAGCAAACCCGAAAGAGCCCGACGGAGCCTGACAGGGCTCCGTGGAGTCCGACAGGGCCCGAGGAAACCCGACAGGGCCCGACGGACCCCGATAGGGCCCGAGGAAACCCGACAGGGCCCGATGGAGCCCGACAGGGCTCGAACAAACCCGACAGGGCCTGAGCAAATCCGACAGGGCCCGACGGAGCCCGACAGGGCCCGAGCAAACCCGAAAGGGCCCGACGGAGCCTGACAGGGCTCGATGGAGCCCGACAGGGCCCGAGGAAACCCGACAGGGCCCCACGGAGCCCGATAGGGCCCGAGCAAACCCGACAGGGCCTGATGGAGCCTGACAGGGCCCGGGCAAACCCGACAGGGCACGCTGGAGCCCGACAGAGCCCGAGCAAACGCAACAGGGCCCGACAAGGCCCGACAGGGCCCGAGCAAACCTGACAGGACCTGGCAAAGCCTGACAGGGCCCGACGGAGCCCGACAGGGCCTGAGCAAACCCGAAAGAGCCCGACGGAGCCTGACAGGGCTCGATAGAGTCCGACAGGGCCCGAGGAAACCCGACAGGGCCCGACGGAACCCGAGAGGGCCCGACGGAACCCGAGAGGGCCTGAGGAAATCCGACAGGGCCCGACAGAGCCCAACAGGACCCGAGCAAACCCGACAGGGCCCGAGCAAACCCGACAGGGTTCGACAAAGCCTGACAGGGCTCGATGGAGCCCGACAGGGCCCGAGGAAACCCGACAGGGCCCGACAAAGCCTGACAGGGCCCGAGCAAACCCGACAGGGCTCGACGGAGCCTTACAGGGCCCGAGCAAACCCGACAGGGCCCGAGCAAACCTGACAGGGCACGAAGAAGCCCGACAGGGCCCGAGCAAACCCGACAAGGCCCAACGAAACCCGACAGGGCCTGAGCAAACCTGACAGGGCCCGACGGAGCCCGACAGGGCACGAGCAAACCCGACAGGGCCTGACGGAGCCTGACAGGGCCCGAGCAAACCCGACAGGGCCCGAGCGAAACTGACAGGGCCCGACGGAGCCCGACAGGACACGGGCAAACCCGACAGGGCCCGAGCAAACCCGACAGGGCCTGACAAGGCCCGACAGGGCCCGAGCAAACCTGACAGGGCCTGACGGAGCCCGACAGGGCTCGAGCAAACCCGATAGGGCCTGACGGAGCCTGACAGGGCCCGAGCAAACCTGACAGGGCCCAAGAGAACCTGACAGGGCCCGACGGAGCCCGACAGGGCGCGAGCAAACCTGAAAGAGCCCGACGGAGCCTGACAGGGCTCGATAGAGCCCTGTCGGGCCTTGTCAGGCCCTTTCGGGTTTGCTCGGGACCTGTCGGGTTTGCCGCGTCCTGTAGGGCTCCGTCTGGCCCTGTCGGGTTTCCTCGGGCTCTGTCGGTCTCCATCGAGCCCTGTCAGGCTTCGTCGGGCCCTGTCGAGTTTGCTCGGGCCCTGTCGGGTTTGCTCAGGCACTGTCGGGTTTGCTCAGACCCTGTCGGGTTTGCTTGGGCCCTGTCGGGCTCCGTCGGGCCCTGTCGGGTTTCCTCGGGCCCTGTCGGGCTCCATCGAGCCCTGTCAGGCTCCGTCAGGCCCTTTCGGGTTTGCTCGGGCCCTGTCAGGCTCCGTCGGGCCATGTCGGGTTTCCTCGGGCCCTGTCGGTTTCCATCGAGCCCTGTCAGGCTCCGTCGGGCCTTTTTGGGTTTGCTCGGGCCCTGTCGGGCTCCGTTGGGCCCTGTCAGGCTTTGTCAGGTCCTGTCAGGTTTGTTCTGGCCCTGTCGGGCCTTGTCGGGCCCTGTCGGGTTTGCTCGGGCTCTGTCAGGCTCCGTTGGGCCCTGTAGGGTTTGCTCGGGCACTGTCGGGTTTGCTCAGGCCCTGTCAGGCTCCGTCGACCCCTGTCAGGTTTGCTCGGGCCCTTTCGGGCTCCATCGGGCCCTATCAGGTTTGCTCGGGCCCTGTCGGGTTTGCTCAGGCCCTGTCAGGCTCCGTCGAGCTCTCTCGGGTTTGCTCAGGCCCTGTCAGGCTCCGTCAGGCCCTGTCGGGTTTGCTCGGGCCCTGTCGGGTTTGCTGGGGCCCTGTCGGGCTCCGTCGGGCACTGTCGGGTTTGCTCGGACCCTGTCGGGCTCCGTCTAGCCCTGTCGGGTTTCCTCGGGCCCTGTCGGGCGCCATCGAGCCCTGTCAGGCTCTGTGAGGCTTTGTCGGGTTTGCTCGGGCCCTGTCGGGCTCCGTCGGGCCCTGTCAGGCTTTGTCGGGCCCTGTCGGGTTTGCTCGGGCCCTGTCGGGCCTTGTCGGGCCCTGTCGGGATTGCTCGGGCCCTGTCGGGCTCGGTCGAGCTTTGTCGGGTTTGTTCGGGCCCTTTCGGTTTTACTCAGGCCCTGTCAGGCTCTGACAAGCCCTGTCAGGTTTGCTCGGGCCCTGTCGGGTTTCCTCGGGCCCTCTCGGGCTCTGTCGGGCTCTGTCGGGTTTCCTCGGGCCCTGTCAGGCTCCGTCAGGCCCTGTCGGGTTTGCTCGGGCCCTTTCGGGCTCCGTCGAGACCTGTCGGGTTTGCTCGGGCCCTGTCAGGCTCCGTCGCGCCCTGTCGGGTTTCCTCGGGCCCTGTCAGGCTCCATCGAGTCCTGTCACGTTTCCTCGGGCCATGTCGGGTTTGCTCGGGCCCTGTCGGGTTTGCCCGCGTCCTGTCGGGCTCCGTCGGGCCCTGTCAGGTTTGCTCGGGCCATGTCGGGTTTGCTCGGGCCCTGTCGGGTTTGCCCGCGTCCTGTCGGGCTCTGTCGGGCCCTGTAAGGTTCGCTCGGGCCCTGTCAGGTTCGCTCGGGCCCTGTCAGGTTTGCTCGGGCCCTGTCGAGATCCGTCGGGCCCTCTCGGGTTTGTTCGGGCCCTGTCAGGCTCCTTCGTGCCCTGTCAGGTTTGCTCGGGCCCTGTCGGGTTTGCTCGGGCCCTGTCGGGCTCCGTCGAGCCCTGTCGGGTTAGCTCAGGCCCTGTCAGGCTTTGTCGGGCCCTATCGGGTTTCCTCGGGCCCTGTCGGGCTCCATCGAGCCCTGTCAGGCTTTGTCGAACTCTTTCGCATTTGCTCGGGCCCTGTCGGGTTTGCTCGGGCCCTGTCGGGCTCTGTTGGGCCCTGTCTGGTTTCCTCAGGCCCTGTCGGGCTCCGTCGGGCTCTGTCGGGTGTGCTCGGGCCCTGTCGGGCTCCGTCGAACCCTGTCGGGTTTGCTCGGGCCCTGTCAGGCTCCGTCGTACCCTGTTGGGTTTCCTCGGGCCCTGTCAAGCTCCGTCGGGCCCTGTCAGGTTTGCTCGGGCCCTGTCGGGTTTGCTCGGGTCCTGTCGGGCTCCATCGGACCCTATCAGGCTTTGTCGGGTCCTGTCGGGTTTGCTCAGGCCCTGTCGGGCCTTGTCAGCCCCTGTCGGGTTTGCTCACGCCCTGTCGGGCTCCGTCAAGCCCTGTCAGGTTCTCTCGGGCCCTGTCAGGTTTGCTCGGGCCCTGTCGGGCTCCGTCGAGCCCTGTCGGGTTTGCTCGGGCCCTGTCAGGCTCCGTCGCGCCCTTTCGGGTTTCCTCGGGCCCTGTCGGGCTCCATCGAGCCCTGTCAGGTTTGCTCGGGCCATGGCGGGTTTGCTCGGGCCCTGTCAGGTTTGCTTGGGCCCTATCGGGATCCGTTGGGCCCTGTCGGGTTTGCTCGGGCCCTGTCGGGCTCCATCGAGTCCTGTCAGGCTTCGTCGGGCCCTTTCGGTTTTGCTCTGGCCCTGTCAGGCTCCGTCAGGCCCTGTCGGGTTTGCTCGGGCCCTATCGGGCTCTGTCGGGCCCTGTCGGGTTTCCTCGGGCCCTGTCGGGCTCCATCGAGCCCTGTCAGGTTCCGTCGGGCCCTTTTGGGTTTGCTCGGGCCCTGTCGGGCTCCGTCGGGCCCTGTCGGATTTGCTCAGGCCCTGTCGGGTTTGCTCGAGCTTTGTCGGGCTCCATCGGGTCCTGTCGGGTTTGCTCGGGCCCTATCGGGCTCCGTCGGGCCCTGTCGGGTTTACTCGGGCCCTGTCGGGCTCCATCGAGCCCTGTCAGGCTTTGTCGGGCCCTTTCGGGTTTGCTCGGGCCCTGTCGGGTTTCCTCGGGCCCTGTCGGGCTCCATCGAGCTTTGTCAGGCTTTGTCGAACCCTGTCGGGCTTGCTCAGGCCCTGTCGGGTTTGCTCGGGTCCTGTCGGGTTCCGTATGGCCCTGTCGGGTTTCCTCGGGCCCTGTCGGACTCTATCGAGCCCTGTCAGGCTCCGTCGGGCTCTTTCAGGTTTGCTCAGGCCCTGTCGGGCTCCGTCGGGCCCTGTCAGGCTTTGTCAGGTCCTGTCAGGTTTGCTCGGGCCCTGTCGGGCCTTGTCGGGCCCTGTCGGGTTTGCTCGGGCTCTGTCGGGCTCCAGCGTGCCCTGTCGGGTTTGCCCGAGCCCTGTCAGGCTCCATCAGGCCCTGTCGGGTTTGCTCGGGCCCTATCGGGCTCCGTGGGGCCCTGTCGGGTTTCCTCGGGCCCTGTCGGGCTCCATCGAGCCCTGTCAGGCTCCGTCGGGCCCTTTCGGGTTTGCTCGGGCCCTGTCGGGCTCCGTCGGACCCCGTCGGGTTTGCTCGGGCCCTGTCGGGCTCCGTCGGGCCCTGTCGGATTTGTTCAGGCCCTGTCGGGTTTGCTCGAGCCCTGTCGGGCTCCATCGGGTCCTGTCGGGTTTGCTCGGGCCCTATCAGGCTCCGTCGGGCCCTGTCGGGTTTCCTCGGGCCCTGTCAGGCTCCGTTGGGCCCTGTCGGCTTGCTCGGGCCCTGTCGGGTTTTCTGAAGCCCTGTCAGGCTTCGTCGGACCCTATCAAGTGTGCTCGGGCCCTGTCGGGCTCCGTCGAGCCCTGTCAGGTTTTCTCGGGCCTTGTCAGGCTCCTTCAGGCCCTGTCGGGTTTGCTCGGGCCCTGTCGGGTTTGCTCAGGCCCTGTTGGGTTTCGTCGGGCCATGTCGGGTTTCCTCGGGCCCTGTCGGACTCCACTGAGCCCTGTCAGGCTCCGTCGGGCTCTTTCGGGTTTGCTCGGGCCCTGGCGGGCTCCGTCGGGCCCTGTCAGGCTTTGTCAGGACGTGTCAGGTTTGCTCGGGCCCTGTCGGGCCTTGTCGGGCCCTGTCGGGTTTGCTCGGGCTCTGTCGGGCTCCAGCGTGCCCTGTCGGGTTTGCCCGGGCCCTGTCAGGCTTCGTCGGACCCTGTCGGGTTTGCTCGGGCCCTGTCGGGCTCTGTCGAACCCTGTCGGGTTTGCTCGGGCCCTGTCAGGCTCCGTCGTGCCCTGTCGGGTGTCCTCGGGCCCTGTCGGGCTCCATCGAGCCCTGTCAGGTTTGCTCGGGCCCTGTCGGGTTTCCTCGGGCCCTGTCGGGCTCCATCGAGCTTTGTCAGGCTTTGTCGAACCCTGTCGGATTTGCTCAGGCCCTGTCGGGTTTGCTCGGGTCCTGTCGGGTTCCGTATGGCCCTGTCGGGTTTCCTCGGGCCCTGTCGGACTCTATCGAGCCCTGTCAGGCTCCGTCGGGCTCTTTCGGGTTTGCTCAGGCCCTGTCGGGCTCCGTCGGGCCCTGTCAGGCTTTGTCAGGTCCTGTCAGGTTTGCTCGGGCCCTGTCGGGCCTTGTCGGGCATAGTCAGGTTTGCTCAGCCTCTGTCGGGCTCCAGCGTGCCCTGTCGGGTTTGCCCGGGCCCTGTCAGGCTCCATCAGGCCCTGTCGGGTTTGCTCGGGCCCTATCGGGCTCGGTGGGGCCCTGTCGGGTTTCCTCGGGCCCTGTCGGGCTCCATCGAGCCCTGTCGGGCTCCATCGGCCCCTGTCTGGTTTACGCGGGCACTATCGGGCTCTGTCGGGCCCTGTCGGGTTTCCTCAGGCCCTGTCGGGCTCCATCGAGCCCTGTCGGGCTCCATCGGGCCCTGTCGGGTTTACGCGGGCCCTATCGGGCTCCGTCAGGCCCTGTCGGGTTTGCTCGGGCCCTGTCGGGCTCCGTCGGGCCCTGTCGGGTTTCCTCGGGCCCTGTCGGGCTCCATCGAGCCCTGTCAGGCTTTGTCGAACCCTGTCGGGTTTGCTCGGGCCCTGTCGGGTTTGCTCGGGCCCTGTCGGTCTCTGTCGGGACCTTTCTGGTTTCCTCGGGCCCTGTCAGGCTCCGTCGGGCCCTGTCGGGTTTGCTCGGGCCCTGTCGGGTTTGCTAAAGCCCTGTCAGGCTTCGTCGGACCCTGTCAAGTGTGCTCGGGCCCTGTCGGGCTCCGTTGAGCCCTGTCAGGTTTGCTCGGGCCTTGTCAGGCTCCGTCGGGCCCTGTCGGATTTCCTCGGGCCCTGTCGGGTTTGCTCAGGCCCTGTCGAGGTCCGTCGGGCCCTGTCGGGTTTCCTCGGGCCCTGTCGGACTCCATTGAGCCTTGCAAAGCTCTGTCGGGCTCTTTCAGGTTTGCTCGTGCCCTGGCGGGCTCCGTCGGGCCCTGTCAGGCTTTGTCAGGTACTGTCAGGTTTCCTCGGGCCCTGTCGAGCCTTGTCGGGCCCTGTCGGGTTTGCTTGGGCTCTGTCAGGCTCCAGCGTGCCCTGTCGGGTTTGCCAGGGCCCTGTCAGGCTCCGTCAGGCCCTGTCGGGTTTGCTCGGGCCCTATCGGGCTCCATCGAGCCCTGTCGGGTTTCCTCGGGCCCTGTCGGACTCCATCGAGCCCTGTCAGGCACCGTCGGGCCCTTTCGGGTTTGCTCGGGCCCCGTCGGGCTCCGTCAGGCCCTGTCGGGTTTGCTCGGGCCCTGTCGGGCTCCAACGGGCCCTGTCAGGTTTGCTCAGGCCCTGTCGGGATCCGTTGGGCCCTGTCGGGTTTGCTCGGGCCCTGTCGGACTCCTTCGTGCCCTGTCAGGTTTGCTCGGGACCTGTCAGGTTTGCTCGGGCCCTGTCAGGCTCCGTCGAGCCCTGTCAGGTTTGCTCGGGCCCTGTCGGGTTTGCTCGGGCCCTGTCAGGCTCCGTCGAGCCCTTTCGGGTTTCCTCGGGCCCTGTCGGGCTCCATCGAGCCCTGTCAGGCTTTGTCGAACCCTGTCGGCTTTGCTCGAGCCCTGTTGGGTTTGCTCGGGTCCTGTCGGGCTCTGTCAGGCACTGTCGGGTTTGCTCGGGCCCTGTCAGGCTCCGTCGGGCCCTGTCGGATTTCCTCGGGCCCTCTCGGGTTCCGTCGGGCCCTCTCGGGTTCCGTCGGGCCCTGTCGGGTTTCCTCGGGCCCTGGCGGACTCTATCGAGCCCTGTCAGGCTCCGTCGGGCTCTTTCGGGTTTGCTCAGGCCCTGTCGGGCTCCGTCGGGCCCTGTCAGGCTTTGTCAGGTCCTGTCAGGTTTGCTCGGGCCCTGTTGGGCCTTGTCGGGCATAGTCAGGTTTGCTCGGGCTCTGTCGGGCTCCAGCATGCCCTGTTGGGTTTGCCCGGGCCCTGTCAGGCTCCATCAGGCCCTGTCGGGTTTGCTCGGGCCCTATCGGGCTCCGTGGGGCCCTGTCGGGTTTCCTCGGGCCCTGTCGGGCTCCATCGAGCCCTGTCGGGCTCCATCGGGCCCTATCGGGTTTACGCGGGCCCTATCGGGCTCCGTCAGGCCCTGTCGGGTTTCCTCGGGCCCTGTCGGGCTCCGTCGGGCCCTGTCGGGTTTACGCGGGCCCTATCGGGCTCCGTCAGGCCCTGTCGGGTTTGCTCGGGCCCTGTCGGGCTCCGTCGGGCCCTGTCGGGTTTCCTCGGGCCCTGTCGGGCTCCATCGAGCCCTGTCAGGCTTTGTCGAACCCTGTCGGGTTTCCTCGGGCCCTGTCGGGTTTGCTCGGGCCCTGTCGGTCTCTGTCGGGACCTTTCTGGTTTCCTCGGGCCCTGTCGGGCTCCGTCGGGCCCTGTCGGGTTTGCTCGGGCCCTGTCGGGTTTGCTGAAGCCCTGTTAGGCTTCGTCGGACCCTGTCGAGTGTGCTCGGGCCCTGTCGGGCTCCGTCGAGCCCTGTCAGGTTTGCTCGGGCCTTGTCAGGCTCCGTCGGGCCCTGTCGGATTTACTCGGGCCCTGTCGGGTTTGCTCAGGCCCTGTCGAGGTCCGTGGGGCCCTGTCGGGTTTCCTCAGGCCCTGTCGGACTACATTGAGCCCTGCAAGGCTCCGTCGGGCTCTTTCGGGTTTCCTCGGGCCCTGTCGAGCCTTGTCGGGCCCTGTCAGGTTTGCTCGGGCTCTGTCGGGCTCCAGCGTGCCCTGTCGGGTTTCCTCGGGCCCTGTCGGACTCCATCGAGCCCTGTCAGGCACCGTTGGGCCCTTTCGGGTTTGCTCGGGCGCCGTCGGGCTCCGTCGGGCCCTGTCGGGTTTGCTCGGGCCCTGTCGGGCTCCGTCGGGCCCTGTCGGGTTTCCTCGGGCCCTGTCGGGCTCCATCGAGCCCTGTCAGGCTCCGTCGGGCCCTTTCGGGTTTGCTCGGGCCCTGTCGGGCTCCGTCGGGCCCTGTCAGGCTTTGTCAGGTCCTGTCAGGTTTGCTCAGGCCCTGTCGGGTCTTGTCGGGCCCTGTCGGGTTTGCTCGGGCCCTGTCGGGTTTGCTTGGGCCCTGTCGGGCTCCGTCGGGCCCTGTCGGGTTTCCTCGGGCTCTGTCGGGCTCCGTCGGGCCCTGTCGGGTTTGCTCGGGCCATGTCGGGTTTGCTGAAGCCCTGTCAGGCTTCGTCAGACCCTGTCGGGTTTGCTCGGGCCCTGTCGGGCTCTGCGAGCCCTGTCGGGTTTGCTCGGGCCCTGTCAGGCTCCGTCGCGCCCTGTCGGGTTTCCTCGGACCCTGTCAGGCTCCATCGAGCCCTGTCAGGTTTGCTCGGGCCATCTCGGGTATGCTCGGGCCCTGTCGGGTTTGCCCGCGTCCTGTCGGGCTCTGTCGGGCCCTGTAAGGTTCGCTCGGGCCCTGTCAGGTTCGCTCGGGCCCTGTCGGGTTTCCTCGGGCCCTGTCGGACTCCACTGAGCCCTGTCAGGCTCCGTCGGGCTCTTTCGGGTTTGCTCGGGCCCTGGCGGGCTCCGTCGGGCCCTGTCAGGCTTTGTCAGGACGTGTCAGGTTTGCTCGGGCCCTGTCGGGCCTTGTCGGGCCCTGTCGGGTTTGCTCGGGCTCTGTCGGGCTCCAGCGTGCCCTGTCGGGTTTGCCCGGGCCCTGTCAGGCTCCGTCAGGCCCTGTCGGGTTTGCTCGGGCCCTTTCGGGTTCAATCAGGCCCTGTCGGGTTTCCTTGGGCCCTGTCTGGCTCCATCGAGCCCTGTCAGGCTCCGTCGGGCCCTTTCGGGTTTGCTCGGGCCCTGTCGGGCTCTGTCGGGCCCTGTCGGGTTTGCTCGAGCCCTGTCGGGCTCCGTCGGGCCCTGTCTGGTTTCCTCGGTCTCTGTCGGGCTCCGTCGGGCCCTGTCGGGTTTGCTCCGGCCATGTCGGGTTTGCTGAAGCCCTGTCAGGCTTCGTCGGACCCTGTCGGGTTTGCTCGAGCCCTGTCGGCCTCCATCGGGCCCTGTCGGGTTTGCTCGGGCCCTATCAGGCTCCGTCGGGCCCTGTCGGGTTTCCTCGGGCCCTGTCAAGCTCTATCGAGCCCTGTCAGGCTTCGTCGGGCCCTTTCGGGTTTGCTCGGGCCCTCTCGGGTTCCGTCGGGCCCTGTCGGGTTTCCTCGGGCCCTGTCGGACTCTATCGAGCCCTGTCAGGCTCCGTCGGGCTCTTTCGGGTTTGCTCAGGCCCTGTCGGGCTCCGTCGGGCCCTGTCAGGCTTTGTCAGGTCCTGTCAGGTTTGCTCGGCCCTGTCGGGCCTTGTCGGGCATAGTCAGGTTTGCTCAGCCTCTGTCGGGCTCCAGCGTGCCCTGTCGGATTTGCCCGGACCCTGTCAGGCTCCATCAGGCCCTGTCGGGTTTGCTCGGGCCCTATCGGGCTCCATGGAGCCCTGTCGGGTTTCCTCGGGCCCTGTCGGGCTCCATCGAGCCCTGTCGGGCTCCATCGGGCCCTGTCGGGTTTACGCGGGCCCTATCGGGCTCCGTCTTGCCCTGTCGGGTTTCCTCGGGCCCTGTCGGGCTCCATCGAGCCCTGTCGGGCTCCATCGGGCCCTGTCGGGTTTACGCGGGCCCTATCGGGCTCCGTCAGGCCCTGTCGAGTTTGCTCGGGCCCTGTCAGGCTCCGTCGGGCCCTGTCGGGTTTCCTCGGGCCCTGTCGGGCTCCATCGAGCCTTGTCAGGCTTTGTCGAATCTTGTCGGGTTTGCTCGGGCCCTGTCGGGTTTGCTCAGGCCCTGTCGGTCTCTGTCGGGACCTTTCTGGTTTCCTCGGGCCCTGTCGGGCTCCGTCGGGCCCTGTCGGGTTTGCTCGGGCCCTGTCGGGTTTGCTAAAGCCCTGTCAGGCTTCGTCGGACCCTGTCGAGTGTGCTCGGGCCCTGTCGGGCTCCGTCGAGCCCTGTCAGGTTTGCTCGGGCCTTGTCAGGCTCCGTCGGGCCCTGTCGGATTTCCTCGGGCCCTGTCGGGTTTCCTCAGGCCCTGTCGAGGTCCGTCGGGCCCTGTCAGGCACCGTCGGGCCCTTTCGGGTTTGCTCGGGCCCTGGCGGGCTCCGTCGGGCCCTGTCAGGCTTTGTCAGGACGTGTCAGGTTTGCTCGGGCCCTGTCGGGCCTTGTCGGGCCCTGTCGGGTTTGCTCGGGCTCTGTCGGGCTCCAGCGTGCCCTGTCGGGTTTGCCCGGGCCCTGTCAGGCTTCGTCGGACCCTGTCGGGTTTGCTCGGGCCCTGTCGGGCTCCGTCGAACCCTGTCGGGTTTGCTCGGGCCCTGTCAGGCTCCGTCGTGCCCTGTCGGGTGTCCTCGGGCCCTGTCGGGCTCCATCGAGCCCTGTCAGGTTTGCTCGGGCCCTGTCGGGTTTCCTCGGGCCCTGTCGGGCTCCATCGAGCTTTGTCAGGCTTTGTCGAACCCTGTCGGATTTGCTCAGGCCCTGTCGGGTTTGCTCGGGTCCTGTCGGGTTCCGTATGGCCCTGTCGGGTTTCCTCGGGCCCTGTCGGACTCTATCGAGCCCTGTCAGGCTCCGTCGGGCTCTTTCGGGTTTGCTCAGGCCCTGTCGGGCTCCGTCGGGCCCTGTCAGGCTTTGTCAGGTCCTGTCAGGTTTGCTCGGGCCCTGTCGGGCCTTGTCGGGCATAGTCAGGTTTGCTCAGCCTCTGTCGGGCTCCAGCGTGCCCTGTCGGGTTTGCCCGGGCCCTGTCAGGCTCCATCAGGCCCTGTCGGGTTTGCTCGGGCCCTATCGGGCTCGGTGGGGCCCTGTCGGGTTTCCTCGGGCCCTGTCGGGCTCCATCGAGCCCTGTCGGGCTCCATCGGCCCCTGTCTGGTTTACGCGGGCACTATCGGGCTCTGTCGGGCCCTGTCGGGTTTCCTCAGGCCCTGTCGGGCTCCATCGAGCCCTGTCGGGCTCCATCGGGCCCTGTCGGGTTTACGCGGGCCCTATCGGGCTCCGTCAGGCCCTGTCGGGTTTGCTCGGGCCCTGTCGGGCTCCGTCGGGCCCTGTCGGGTTTCCTCGGGCCCTGTCGGGCTCCATCGAGCCCTGTCAGGCTTTGTCGAACCCTGTCGGGTTTGCTCGGGCCCTGTCGGGTTTGCTCGGGCCCTGTCGGTCTCTGTCGGGACCTTTCTGGTTTCCTCGGGCCCTGTCAGGCTCCGTCGGGCCCTGTCGGGTTTGCTCGGGCCCTGTCGGGTTTGCTAAAGCCCTGTCAGGCTTCGTCGGACCCTGTCAAGTGTGCTCGGGCCCTGTCGGGCTCCGTTGAGCCCTGTCAGGTTTGCTCGGGCCTTGTCAGGCTCTGTCGGGCCCTGTCGGATTTCCTCGGGCCCTGTCGGGTTTGCTCAGGCCCTGTCGAGGTCCGTCGGGCCCTGTCGGGTTTCCTCGGGCCCTGTCGGACTCCATTGAGCCTTGCAAAGCTCCGTCGGGCTCTTTCAGGTTTGCTCGTGCCCTGGCGGGCTCCGTCGGGCCCTGTTAGGCTTTGTCAGGTACTGTCAGGTTTCCTCGGGCCCTGTCGAGCCTTGTCGGGCCCTGTCGGGTTTGCTTGGGCTCTGTCAGGCTCCAGCGTGCCCTGTCGGGTTTGCCAGGGCCCTGTCAGGCTCCGTCAGGCCCTGTCGGGTTTGCTCGGGCCCTATCGGGCTCCATCGAGCCCTGTCGGGTTTCCTCGGGCCCTGTCGGACTCCATCGAGCCCTGTCAGGCACCGTCGGGCCCTTTCGGGTTTGCTCGGGCCCCGTCGGGCTCCGTCAGGCCCTGTCGGGTTTGCTCGGGCCCTGTCGGGCTCCAACGGGCCCTGTCAGGTTTGCTCAGGCCCTGTCGGGATCCGTTGGGCCCTGTCGGGTTTGCTCGGGCCCTGTCGGACTCCTTCGTGCCCTGTCAGGTTTGCTCGGGACCTGTCAGGTTTGCTCGGGCCCTGTCAGGCTCCGTCGAGCCCTGTCAGGTTTGCTCGGGCCCTGTCGGGTTTGCTCGGGCCCTGTCAGGCTCCGTCGAGCCCTTTCGGGTTTCCTCGGGCCCTGTCGGGCTCCATCGAGCCCTGTCAGGCTTTGTCGAACCCTGTCGGGTTTGCTCGAGCCCTGTTGGGTTTGCTCGGGTCCTGTCGGGCTCTGTCAGGCACTGTCGGGTTTGCTCGGGCCCTGTCAGGCTCCGTCGGGCCCTGTCGGATTTCCTCGGGCCCTCTCGGGTTCCGTCGGGCCCTCTCGGGTTCCGTCGGGCCCTGTCGGGTTTCCTCGGGCCCTGGCGGACTCTATCGAGCCCTGTCAGGCTCCGTCGGGCTCTTTCGGGTTTGCTCAGGCCCTGTCGGGCTCCGTCGGGCCCTGTCAGGCTTTGTCAGGTCCTGTCAGGTTTGCTCGGGCCCTGTTGGGCCTTGTCGGGCATAGTCAGGTTTGCTCGGGCTCTGTCGGGCTCCAGCATGCCCTGTTGGGTTTGCCCGGGCCCTGTCAGGCTCCATCAGGCCCTGTCGGGTTTGCTCGGGCCCTATCGGGCTCCGTGGGGCCCTGTCGGGTTTCCTCGGGCCCTGTCGGGCTCCATCGAGCCCTGTCGGGCTCCATCGGGCCCTATCGGGTTTACGCGGGCCCTATCGGGCTCCGTCAGGCCCTGTCGGGTTTCCTCGGGCCCTGTCGGGCTCCGTCGGGCCCTGTCGGGTTTACGCGGGCCCTATCGGGCTCCGTCAGGCCCTGTCGGGTTTGCTCGGGCTCTGTCGGGCTCCGTCGGGCCCTGTCGGGTTTCCTCGGGCCCTGTCGGGCTCCATCGAGCCCTGTCAGGCTTTGTCGAACCCTGTCGGGTTTCCTCGGGCCCTGTCGGGTTTGCTCGGGCCCTGTCGGTCTCTGTCGGGACCTTTCTGGTTTCCTCGGGCCCTGTCGGGCTCCGTCGGGCCCTGTCGGGTTTGCTCGGGCCCTGTCGGGTTTGCTGAAGCCCTGTTAGGCTTCGTCGGACCCTGTCGAGTGTGCTCGGGCCCTGTCGGGCTCCGTCGAGCCCTGTCAGGTTTGCTCGGGCCTTGTCAGGCTCCGTCGGGCCCTGTCGGATTTACTCGGGCCCTGTCGGGTTTGCTCAGGCCCTGTCGAGGTCCGTGGGGCCCTGTCGGGTTTCCTCAGGCCCTGTCGGACTACATTGAGCCCTGCAAGGCTCCGTCGGGCTCTTTCGGGTTTCCTCGGGCCCTGTCGAGCCTTGTCGGGCCCTGTCAGGTTTGCTCGGGCTCTGTCGGGCTCCAGCGTGCCCTGTCGGGTTTCCTCGAGCCCTGTCGGACTCCATCGAGCCCTGTCAGGCACCGTTGGGCCCTTTCGGGTTTGCTCGGGCGCCGTCGGGCTCCGTCGGGCCCTGTCGGGTTTGCTCGGGCCCTGTCGGGCTCCGTCGAGCCCTGTCGGGTTTCCTCGGGCCCTGTCGGGCTCCATCGAGCCCTGTCAGGCTCCGTCGGGCCCTTTCGGGTTTGCTCGGGCCCTGTCGGGCTCCGTCGGGCCCTGTCAGGCTTTGTCAGGTCCTGTCAGGTTTGCTCAGGCCCTGTCGGGTCTTGTCGGGCCCTGTCGGGTTTGCTCGGGCCCTGTCGGGTTTGCTTGGGCCCTGTCGAGCTCCGTCGGGCCCTGTCGAGTTTCCTCGGGCTCTGTCGGGCTCCGTCGGGCCCTGTCGGGTTTGCTCGGGCCATGTCGGGTTTGCTGAAGCCCTGTCAGGCTTCGTCAGACCCTGTCGGGTTTGCTCGGGCCCTGTCGGGCTCTGCGAGCCCTGTCGGGTTTGCTCGGGCCCTGTCAGGCTCCGTCGCGCCCTGTCGGGTTTCCTCGGACCCTGTCAGGCTCCATCGAGCCCTGTCAGGTTTGCTCGGGCCATGTCGGGTATGCTCGGGCCCTGTCGGGTTTGCCCGCGTCCTGTCGGGCTCTGTCGGGCCCTGTAAGGTTCGCTCGGGCCCTGTCAGGTTCGCTCGGGCCCTGTCGGGTTTCCTCGGGCCCTGTCGGACTCCACTGAGCCCTGTCAGGCTCCGTCGGGCTCTTTCGGGTTTGCTCGGGCCCTGGCGGGCTCCGTCGGGCCCTGTCAGGCTTTGTCAGGACGTGTCAGGTTTGCTCGGGCCCTGTCGGGCCTTGTCGGGCCCTGTCGGGTTTGCTCGGGCTCTGTCGGGCTCCAGCGTGCCCTGTCGGGTTTGCCCGGGCCCTGTCAGGCTCCGTCAGGCCCTGTCGGGTTTGCTCGGGCCCTTTCGGGTTCAATCAGGCCCTGTCGGGTTTCCTTGGGCCCTGTCTGGCTCCATCGAGCCCTGTCAGGCTCCGTCGGGCCCTTTCGGGTTTGCTCGGGCCCTGTCGGGCTCCGTCGGGCCCTGTCGGGTTTGCTCGAGCCCTGTCGGGCTCCGTCGGGCCCTGTCTGGTTTCCTCGGTCTCTGTCGGGCTCCGTCGGGCCCTGTCGGGTTTGCTCCGGCCATGTCGGGTTTGCTGAAGCCCTGTCAGGCTTCGTCGGACCCTGTCGGGTTTGCTCGAGCCCTGTCGGCCTCCATCGGGCCCTGTCGGGTTTGCTCGGGCCCTATCAGGCTCCGTCGGGCCCTGTCGGGTTTCCTCGGGCCCTGTCAAGCTCTATCGAGCCCTGTCAGGCTTCGTCGGGCCCTTTCGGGTTTGCTCGGGCCCTCTCGGGTTCCGTCGGGCCCTGTCGGGTTTCCTCGGGCCCTGTCGGACTCTATCGAGCCCTGTCAGGCTCCGTCGGGCTCTTTCGGGTTTGCTCAGGCCCTGTCGGGCTCCGTCGGGCCCTGTCAGGCTTTGTCAGGTCCTGTCAGGTTTGCTCGGGCCCTGTCGGGCCTTGTCGGGCATAGTCAGGTTTGCTCAGCCTCTGTCGGGCTCCAGCGTGCCCTGTCGGATTTGCCCGGGCCCTGTCAGGCTCCATCAGGCCCTGTCGGGTTTGCTCGGGCCCTATCGGGCTCCGTGGGGCCCTGTCGGGTTTCCTCGGGCCCTGTCGGGCTCCATCGAGCCCTGTCGGGCTCCATCGGGCCCTGTCGGGTTTACGCGGGCCCTATCGGGCTCCGTCTTGCCCTGTCGGGTTTCCTCGGGCCCTGTCGGGCTCCATCGAGCCCTGTCGGGCTCCATCGGGCCCTGTCGGGTTTACGCGGGCCCTATCGGGCTCCGTCAGGCCCTTTCGAGTTTGCTCGGGCCCTGTCAGGCTCCGTCGGGCCCTGTCGGGTTTCCTCGGGCCCTGTCGGGCTCCATCGAGCCTTGTCAGGCTTTGTCGAATCTTGTCGGGTTAGCTCGGGCCCTGTCGGGTTTGCTCAGGCCCTGTCGGTCTCTGTCGGGACCTTTCTGGTTTCCTCGGGCCCTGTCGGGCTCCGTCGGGCCCTGTCGGGTTTGCTCGGGCCCTGTCGGGTTTGCTAAAGCCCTGTCAGGCTTCGTCGGACCCTGTCGAGTGTGCTCGGGCCCTGTCGGGCTCCGTCGAGCCCTGTCAGGTTTGCTCGGGCCTTGTCAGGCTCCGTCGGGCCCTGTCGGATTTCCTCGGGCCCTGTCGGGTTTCCTCAGGCCCTGTCGAGGTCCGTCGGGCCCTGTCAGGCACCGTCGGGCCCTTTCGGGTTTGCTCGGGCCCCGTCGGGCTCCGTCAGGCTTTGTCGGGTTTGCTCGGGCCCTGTCAGGCTCCGTCGGGCCCTGTCAGGTTTGCTCAGGCCCTGTCGGGATCCGTTGGGCCCTGTCGGGTTTGCTCGGGCCCTGTCGGACTCCTTCGTGCCCTGTCAGGTTTGCTCGGGCCCTGTCGGGTTTGCTCGGGCCCTGTTGGGTTTGCTCGGGTCCTGTCGGGCTCTGTCGGGCACTGTCGGGTTTGCTCGGACCCTGTCAGGCTCCGTCGGGCCCTGTCGGATTTCCTCGGGCCCTCTCGGGTTCCGTCGGGCCCTCTCCGGTTCCGTCGGGCCCTGTCGGGTTTCCTCAGGCCCTGTCGGACTCTATCGAGCCCTGTCAGGCTCCGTCGGGCTCTTTCGGGTTTGCTCAGGCCCTGTCGGGCTCCGCCGGGCCCTGTCAGGCTTTGTCAGGTCCTGTCAGGTTTGCTCGGGCCCTGTTGGGCCTTGTCGGGCATAGTCAGGTTTGCTCAGGCTCTGTCGGGCTCCAGCGTGCCCTGTCGGGTTTGCCCGGGCCCTGTCAGGCTCCATCAGGCCCTGTCGGGTTTGCTCGGGCCCTATCGGGCTCCGTGGGGCTCTGTCGGGTTTCCTCGGGCCCTGTCGGGCTCCATCGGGCCCTGTCGGGTTTACGCGGGCCCTATCGGGCTCCGTCGGGCCCTGTCGGGTTTCCTCGGGCCCTGTCGGGCTCCGTCGGGCCCTGTCGGGTTTACGCGGGCCCTATCGGGCTCCATCAGGCCCTGTCGGGTTTGCTCGGGCCCTGTCGGGCTCCGTCGGGCCCTGTCGGGTTTCCTCGGGCCCTGTCGGGCTCCATCGAGCCCTGTCAGGCTTTGTCGAACCCTGTCGGATTTGCTCGGGCCCTGTCGGGTTTGCTCGGGCCCTGTCGGTCTCTATCGGGACCTTTCTGGTTTCCTCGGGCCCTGTCGGGCTCCGTCGGGCCCTGTCGGGTTTGCTCGGGCCCTGTCGGGTTTGCTGAAGCCCTGTCAGGCTTCGTCGGACCCTGTCGAGTGTGCTCGGGCCCTGTCGGGCTCCGTCGAGCCCTGTCAAGTTTGCTCGGGCCTTGTCAGGCTCCATCGGGCCCTGTCGTATTTACTCGGGCCCTGTCGGGTTTACTCAGGCCCTGTCGAGGTCCGTCGGGCCCTGTCGGGTTTCCTCGGGCCCTGTCGGACTACATTGAGCCCTGCAAGGCTCCGTCGGGCTCTTTCGGGTTTCCTCGGGCCCTGTCGAGCCTTGTCGGGCCCTGTCGGGTTTGCTGGGGCTCTGTCGGGATTCAGCGTGCCCTGTCGGGTTTTCCCGGGCCCTGTCAAGCTCCGTCAGGCCCTGTCAGGTTTGCTCGGGCCCTATCGGGCTCCGTCGAGCCCTGTCGGGTTTCCTCGGGCCCTGTCGGACTCCATCGAGCCCTGTCAGGCACCATCGGGCCCTTTCGGGTTTGCTCGGGCGCCGTCGGGCTCCGTCGGGCCCTGTCGGGTTTGCTCGGGCCCTGTCGGGCTCCGTCGGGCCCTGTCGGGTTTCCTCGGGCCCTGTCGGGCTCCATCGAGCCCTGTCAGGCTCCGTCGGGCCCTTTCGGGTTTGCTCGGGCCCTGTCGGGCTCCGTCGGGCCCTGTCAGGCTTTGTCAGGTCCTGTCAGGTTTGCTCAGGCCCTGTCGGGTCTTGTCGGGCCTTGTCGGGTTTGCTCGGGCCCTGTCGGGTTTGCTCGGGCCCTGTCGGGCTCCGTCGGGCCCTGTCTGGTTTCCTCGGGCTCTGTCGGGCTCCGTCGGGCCCTGTCGGGTTTGCTCGGGCCATGTCAGGTTTGCTGAAGCCCTGTCAGGCTTCGTCAGACCCTGTCGGGTTTGCTCGGGCCCTGTCGGGCTCTGTCGAGCCCTGTCGGGTTTGCTCGGGCCCTGTCAGGCTCCGTCGCGCCCTGTCGGGTTTCCTCGGGCCCTGTCGGGCTCCATCGAGCCCTGTCAGGTTTGCTGTGGCCATGTCGGGTTTGCTCGGGCCCTGTCGGGTTTGCCCGCGTCCTGTCGGGCTCCGTCGGGCCCTGTCAGGTTTGCTCGGGCCATGTCGGGTATGCTCGGGCCCTGTAGGGTTTGCCCGCGTCCTGTCGGGCTCTGTCGGGCCCTGTCAGGTTCGCTCGGGCCCTGTCAGGTTCGCTCGGGCTTTGTCAGGTTTGCTCGGGCCCTGTCGGGCTCCTTCATGCCCTGTCAGGTTTGCTCGGGCCCTGTCGGGTTTGCTCGGGCCCTGTCGGGCTCCGTCGAGCCCTGTCGGGTTTGCTCAGGCCTGACAGGGCCAGACGGAGCCCGACAGGGCCCGAGGAAACCAGACAGGGCCCGACAGAGCCCGACAGGGCCCAAGCAAACCCGACAGGGTTCGACAAAGCCTGACAGGGCTTGATGGAGCCCGACAGGGCCCGAGGAAACCCGACAGGGCCCGACGAAGCCTGACAGAGCCCGAGCAAACCCGACAGGGCTCGACGGAGCCCGATAGGGCCCGAGCAAACCCGACAGGGCCTGACGGAGCCCGACAGGGCCTGACGGAGCCCGACAGGGCCCGAGCAAGCCCGAAAGGGCCCGACGAAGCCTGACAGGGCTCGATGGATCCCGACAGGGCCCGAGGAAACCCGACAGGGCCCGACGGAGCCCGATAGGGCCTGAGCAAACACGACAGGGCCCGATGGAGCCCGACAGGGCTCGAGCAAACCCGACAGGGTCCGACGAAGCCTGACAGGGCTTCAGCAAACCCGACATGGCCCGAGCAAACCCGACAGGGCCGACGGAGCCCGACAGAACCCGAAGAAACCAGACAGGGCCTGACGGAGCCCGACAGGGCCCGAGCAAACCCGACAGGGCCCTACGGAGCCCGACAGGGCCCGAGCAAACCCGAAAGGGCCCGACGGAGCCTGACAGGGCTCGATGGAGCCAGACAGGGCCCGAGGAAACCCGACAGGGCCTGATTGAACCCGATAAGGCCCGAGCAAACCCGACAGGGCCTGACGGAGCCTGACAGGGCCCGGGCAAACCCGACAGGGCACGCTGGAGCCCGACAGAGCCCGAGCAAACCCGACAGGGCCCGACAAGGCCCGACAGGGCCCGAGCAAACCTGACACGTCCTGACAAAGCCTGACAGGGCCCGACGGAGCCCGCCAGGGCCCGAGAAAACCCGAAAGAGCCCGACGGAGCCTGACAGGGCTCAGTGGAGTCCGACAGGGCCCGAGGAAACCCGACAGGGCCCGACGGAACCCGACAGGGCCTGAGCAAACCCGACAGGGCCCGAGCAAACCCGACAGGGCCCGAAGGAGCCTGACAAGGCCCGAGAAAACCTGACAGGGCTCGACGGAGCCCGACAGGGCCCGAGCACACTTGACAGGGTCCGACGAAGCCTGACAGGGCTTCAGAAAACCCGACAGGGCCCGAGCAAGCCGACAGGGCCCAACGGAGCCTGACAGGGCCTGAGGAAACCCGACAGGGCCCGACGGAGCCCGATAGGGCCCGAGCAAACCCGACAGGACCCGATGGAGCCCGACAGGGCTCGAGCAAACCCGACAGGGCCTGAGCAAATCCGACAGGGCCCGACTGAGCCTGACAGGGCTCGATGGAGCCCGACAGGGCCCGAGGAAACCCGACAGAGCCCGAGGAAACCCGACAGAGCCCGACGAAACCCGAGAGGGCCCGACTGAACCCGAGAGGGCCCGAGGGAATCCGACAGGGCCCGACGGAGCCTGACAGGGCCCGAGCAAACCCGACAGGGCCCGACAGGGCCCGACAGGACCCGAGCAAAGCCGACAGGGCCCGAGCAAACCCGACAGGGTTCGACAAAGCCTGACAAAGCTCAATGGAGCCCGACAGGGCGCGAGGAAACCCGACAGGGCCTGACGGAGCCTGACAGGGCCCGAGCAAACCCGACAGGGCTCGACGGAGCCTTACAGGGCCCGAGCAAACCCGACAGGGCCCGAGCAAACCTGACAGGGCACGAAGGAGCCCGACAGGGCCCGAGCAAACCCGACAAGGCCCAACGGATCCCGACAAGGCCTGAGCAAACCTGACAGGGCCCGACGGAGCCCGACAGGGCACGAGCAAACCCGACAGGGCCTGACGGAGCCTGACAGGGCCCGAGCAAACCCGACAGGGCCCGAGCGAATCTGACAGGGCCCGACGGAGCCCGATAGGACGCGGGCAAACCCGACAGGTCCCGAGCAAACCCGACAGGGCCTGACAAGGCCCGACAGGGCCCGAGCAAACCTGACAGGGCTCGATGGAGCCCGACAGGGCCCGAGGAAACCCGATAGGGCCTGACGGAGCCTGACAGGGCCCGAGCAAACCCGACAGGGTTCGACGGAGCCCGACAGGGCCTGAGCAAACCCGACAGGGTCCGACGAAGCCTGACAGGGCTTCAGCAAACCCGACAGGGCCCAAGCAAATCCGACAGGGCCCGACGGAGCCCGACAGGGCCCGAGGAAACCAGACAGGGCCCGACAGAGCCCGACAGGGCCCGAGCAAACCCGACAGGGCCTGACGGAGCCCGACAGGGCCCGAGCAAACCCGAAAGGGCCCGACGAAGCCTGACAGGGCTCGATGGAGCCCGACAGGGCCCGAGGAAACCCGACAGGGCCCGACGGAGCCCGATAGGGCCCGAGCAAACCCGACAGGACCCGATGGAGCCCGACAGGGCTCAAGCAAACCCGACAGGGCCTGAGCAAATCCGACAGGGCCCGACGGAGCCCGACAGGGCCCGAGCAAACCCAAAAGGGCCCGACGGAGCCTGACAGGGCTCGATGGAGCCCGACTGGGCCCGAGGAAAACCGACAGGGCCCCACGGAGCCCGATAGGGCCCGAGCAAACCCGACAGGGCCCGAGCAAACCCGACAGGGTTCGACAAAGCCTGACAGGGCTCGATGGAGCCCGACAGGGCCCGAGGAAACCCGACAGAGCCTGACGGAGCCTGACAGGGCCCGAGCAAACCCGACAAGGCTCGACGGAGCCTGACAGGGCCCGAGCAAACCCGACAGGGCCCGAGCAAACCTGACAGGGCACGAAGGAGCCCGAAAGGGCTCGAGCAAACCCGACAAGGCCCTACGGATCCCGACAGGGCCTGAGCAAACCTGACAGGGCCCGACGGAGCCCGACAGGGCATGAGCAAACCCGACAGGGCCTGACGGAGCCTGACAGGGCCCGAGCAAACCCGACAGGGCCCGAGCGAATCTGACAGGGCCCGACGGAGCCCGACAGGACGCAGGCAAACCCGACAGGTCCCGAGCAAACCCGACAGGGCCTGACAAGGCCCGACAGGGCCCGAGCAAACCTGACAGGGCCTGACGGAGCCCGACAGGGCTCGAGCAAACCCGATAGGGCCTGATGGAGCCTGACAGGGCCCGAGCAAACCTGACAGGGCCCGAGAGAACCTGACAGGGCCCGACGGAGCCCGACAGGGCGCGAGCAAACCTGACAGGGGCTGACAAGGCCCGACAGGGCCTGAGCAAACCCGACAGGACCCGCCAAAGCCTGATAGGGTCCGATGGAGCCCGACAGGGCCCGAGCAAACCCGACAGGGCCCGAGCAAACCTGACAGGGCTCGATGGAGCCCGACAGGGCCCGAGGAAACCCGACAGGGCCCGACGGAGCCTGACAGAGCCCGAGCAAACCGGAAAGGGCCCGACAAAGCCTGACAGGGCTCGATGGAGCCCGACAGGGCCCGAGGAAACCCGACAGGGCCCGACGGAGCCCGATAGGGCCCGAGCAAACCCGACAGGGCCCGATGGAGCCCGACAGGGCTCGAGCAAACCCGACAGGGTCCGACGAAGCCTGACAGGGCTTCAGCAAACCCGACATGGCCCGAGCAAACCCGACAGGGCCCGACGAATCCCAACAGAGCCCGAGGAAACCAGACAGGGCCCGACGGAGCCCGACAGGGCCCGAGCAAACTTGACAGGGCCCGAGCAAACCCGACAGGGTTCGACAAAGCCTGACAGGGCTTGATGGAGCCCGACAGGGCCCGAAGAAACCAGACAGGGCCCGACGGAGCCCGACAGGGCCCGAGCAAACCCGACAGGGCCCGACGGAGCCCGACAGGGCCCGAGCAAACCCGAAAGGGCCCGACGGAGCCCGACAGGGCCCGAGCAAACCCGAAAGGGCCCGACGGAGCCCGACAGGGCCCGAGCAAACCCGAAAGGGCCCAACGGAGCCCGACAGGGCCCGGGCAAACCCGACAGGGTACGCTGGAGCCCGACAGAGCCCGAGCAAACCCGACAGGGCCCGACAAGGCCCGACAGGGCCCGAGCAAACCTGACACGTCCTGACAAAGCCTTACAGGGCCCGACGGAGCCCGCCAGGGCCCGAGCAAACCCGAAAGAGCCCAACGGAGCATGACAGGGCTCATTGGAGTCCGACAGGGCCCGAGGAAACCCGACAGGGCCCGACGGAACCCGACAGGGCCCGAGCAAACCCGACAGGGCCCGAGCAAACCCCACAGGGCCCGAAGGAGCCTGACAGGGCTCGATGGAGCCCGACAGGGCCCGAGGAAACCCGACAGGGCCCCACGGAGCCCGATAGGGCCCGAGCAAACCCGACAGGGCCTGATGGAGCCTGACAGGGCCCGGGCAAACCAGACAGGGCACGCTGGAGCCCGACAGAGCCCGAACAAACCCGACAGGGCCCGTCAAGGCCCGACAGGGCCCGAGCAAACCTGACAGGACCTGACAAAGCCTGACAGGGCCCGGCGGAGCCCGGCAGGGCCCGAGCAAACCCGAAAGAGCCCGACGGAGCCTGACAGGGCTCAGTGGAGTCCGACAGGGCCCGAGGAAACCCGACAGGGCCCGACGGAAACCGACAGGGCCTGAGCAAACCCGACAGGGCCCGAGCAAACCCGACAGGGCCCGAGCAAACCCGACAGGGCCCGAAGGAGCCTGACAAGGCCCGAGAAAACCTGACAGGGCTCGACGGAGCCCGACAGGGCCCGAGCACACTTGACAGGGTCCGACGAAGCCTGACAGGGCTTCAGAAAACCCGACAGGGCCCGAGCAAGCCGACAGGGCCCAACGGAGCCTGACAGGGCCCGAGGAAACCCGACAGGGTCCGACGGAGCCCGATAGGGCCCGAGCAAACCCGACAGGACCCGATGGAGCCCGACAGGGCTCGAGCAAACCCGACAGGGCCTGAGCAAATCCGACAGGGCCCGACTGAGCCTGACAGGGCTCGATGGAGCCCGACAGGGCCCGAGGAAACCCGACAGGGCCCCACGGAGCCCGATAGGGCCCGAGCAAACCCGACAGGGCCTGATGGAGCCTGACAGGGCCCGGGCAAACCAGACAGGGCACGCTGGAGCCCGACAGAGCCCGAACAAACCCGACAGGGCCCGTCAAGGCCCGACAGGGCCCGAGCAAACCTGACAGGACCTGACAAAGCCTGACAGGGCCCGGCGGAGCCCGACAGGGCCTGACAAACCCGAAAGAGCCTGACGGAGCCTGACAGGGCTCGATAGAGTCCGACAGGGCCCGAGGAAACCCGACAGAGCCCGACGAAACCTGAGAGGGCCCGACTGAACCCGAGAGGGCCCGAGGGAATCCGACAGGGCCCGACGGAGCCTGACAGGGCCCGAGCAAACCCGACAGGGCCCGACAGGGCCCGACAGGACCCGAGCAAAGCCGACAGGGCCCGAGCAAACCCGACAGGGTTCGACAAAGCCTGACAGGGCTCGATGGAGCCCGACAGGGCGCGAGGAAACCCGACAGGGCCTGACGGAGCCTGACAGGGCCCGAGCAAACCCGACAGAACTCGACGGAGCCTTACAGGGCCCGAGCAAACCCGACAGGGCCCGAGCAAACCTGACAGGGCACGAAGGAGCCCGACAGGGCCCGAGCAAACCCGACAAGGCCCAACGGATCCTGACAGGGCCTGAGCAAACCTGACAGGGCCCGACGGAGCCCGACAGGGCACGAGCAAACCCGACAGGGCCTGACGGAGCCTGACAGGGCCCGAGCAAACCCGACAGGGCCCGAGCGAATCTGACAGGGCCCGACGGAGACCGACAGGATGCGGGCAAACCCGACAGGTCCCGAGCAAACCCGACAGGGCCTGACAAGGCCCGACAGGGCCCGAGCAAACCTGACAGGGCTCGATGGAGCCCGACAGGGCCCGAGGAAACCCGATAGGGCCTGACGGAGCCTGACAGGGCCTGAGCAAACCCGACAGGGTTCGACGGAGCCCGACAGGGCCTGAGCAAACCCGACAGGGTCCGACGAAGCCTGACAGGGCTTCAGCAAACCCGACAGGGCCCAAGCAAATCCGACAGGGCCCGACGGAGCCCGACAGGGCCCGAGGAAACCAGACAGGGCCCGACAGAGCCCGACAGGGCCCGAGCAAACCCGACAGGGCCTGACGGAGCCCGACAGGGCCCGAGGAAACCCGATAGGGCCTGACGGAGCCTGACAGGGCCCGAGCAAACCCGACAGGGTTCTACGGAGCCCGACAGGGCCTGAGCAAACCCGACAGGGCCTGACGGAGCCCGACAGGGCCCAAGGAAACCAGACAGGGCCCGACAGAGCCCGACAGGGCCCAAGGAAACCAGACAGGGCCCGACAGAGCCCGACAGGGCCCGAGCAAACCCGACAGGGCCTGACGGAGCCCGACAGGGCCCGAGCAAACCCGAAAGGGCCCGACGAAGCCTGACAGGGCTCGATGGAGCCCGACAGGGCCCGAGGAAACCCGACAGGGCCCGACGGAGCCCGATAGGGCCCGAGCAAACCCGACAGGACCTGATGGAGCCCGACAGGGCTCAAGCAAACCCGACAGGGCCTGAGCAAATCCGACAGGGCCCGACGGAGCCCGACAGGGCCCGAGCAAACCCGAAAGGGCCCGACGGAGCCTGACAGGGCTCGATGGAGCCCGACTGGGCCCGAGGAAACCCGACAGGGCCCCACGGAGCCCGATAGGGCCCGAGCAAACCCGACAGGGCCCGAGCAAACCCGACAGGGTTCGACAAAGCCTGACAGGGCTCGATGGAGCCCGACAGGGCCCGAGGAAACCCGACAGAGCCTGACGGAGCCTGACAGGGCCCGAGCAAACCCGACAAGGCTCGACGGAGCCTGACAGGGCCCGAGCAAACCCGACAGGGCCCGAGCAAACCTGACAGGGCACGAAGGAGCCCGACAGGGCTCGAGCAAACCCGACAGGGCCTGACGGAGCCTGACAGGGCCCGAGCAAACCCGACAGGGCCCGAGCGAATCTGACAGGGCCCGACGGAGCCCGACAGGACGCAGGCAAACCCGAGAGGTCCCGAGCAAATCCGACAGGGCCTGACAAGGCCCGACAGGGCCCGAGCAAACCTGACAGGGCCTAACGGAGCCCGACAGGGCTCGAGCAAACCCGATAGGGCCTGATGGAGCCTGACAGGGCCCGAGCAAACCTGACAGGGCCCGAGAGAACCTGACAGGGCCCGACGGAGCCCGACAGGGCGCGAGCAAACCCGACAGGGCCCGACGGAGCCCGACAGGGCCCGAGCAAACCCGAAAGGGCCCGACGGAGCCTGACAGGGCTCGATGGAGCCAGACAGGGCCCGAGGAAACCCGACAGGGCCTGATTGAACCCGATAGGGCCCGAGCAAACCCGACAGGGCCTGACGGAGCCTGACAGGGCCCGGGCAAACCCGACAGGGCACGCTGGAGCCCGACAGAGCCCGAGCAAACCCGACAGGGCCCGACAAGGCCCGACAGGGCCCGAGGTAACCTGACACGTCCTGACAAAGCCTGACAGGGCCCGACGGAGCTTGCCAGGGCCCGAGCAAACCCGAAAGAGCCCGACGGAGCCTGACAGGGCTCAGTGGAGTCCGACAGGGCCCGAGGAAACCCGACAGGGCCCGACGGAACCCGACAGGGCCTGAGCAAACCCGACAGGGCCCGAGCAAACCCGACAGGGCCCGAAGGAGCCTGACAAGGCCCGAGAAAACCTGACAGGGCTCGACGGAGCCCGACAGGGCCCGAGCACACTTGACAGGGTCCGACGAAGGTTGACAGGGCTTCAGAAAACCCGACAGGGCCCGAGCAAGCCGACAGGGCCCAACGGAGCCTGACAGGGTCCGACGAATGTTGACAGGGCTTCAGAAAACCCGACAGGGCCCGAGCAAGCCGACAGGGCCCAACGGAGCCTGACAGGGCCCGAGGAAACCCGACAGGGCCCGACGGAGCCCGATAGGGCCCGAGCAAACCCGACAGGACCCGATGGAGCCCGACAGGGCTCGAGCAAACCCGACAGGGCCTGAGCAAATCCGACAGGGCCCGACTGAGCCCGACAGGGCCCGAGCAAACCCGAAAGGGCCCGACGGAGCCTGACAGGGATCGATGGAGCCCGACAAGGCCCGAGGAAACCCGACAGGGCCCCACGGAGCCCGATAGGGCCCGAGCAAACCCGACAGGGCCTGATGGAGCCTGACAGGGCCCGGGCAAACCAGACAGGGCACGCTGGAGCCCGACAGAGCCCGAACAAACCCGACAGGGCCCGACGAGGCCCGACAGGGCCCGAGCAAACCTGACAGGACCTGACAAAGCCTGACAGGGCCCGGCGGAGCCCGACAGGGCCTGAGCAAACCCGAAAGAGCCTGACGGAGCCTGACAGGGCTCGATAGAGTCCGACAGGGCCCGAGGAAACCCGACAGAGCCCGACGGAACCCGAGAGGGCCCGACTGAACCCGAGAGGGCCCGAGGGAATCCGACAGGGCCCGACGGAGCCTGACAGGGCCCGAGCAAACCCGACAGGGCCCGACAGGGCCCGACAGGATCCGAGCAAACCCGACAGGGCCCGAGCAAACCCGACAGGGTTCGACAAAGCCTGACAAAGCTCGATGGAGCCCGACAGGGCGCGAGGAAACCCGACAGGGCCTGACGGAGCCTGACAGGGCCCGAGCAAACCCGACAGGGCTCGACGGAGCCTTACAGGGCCTGAGCAAACCCGACAGGGCCCGAGCAAACCTGACAGGGCACGAAGGAGCCCGACAGGGCCCGAGCAAACCCGACAAGGCCCAACGGATCCCGACAGGGCCTGAGCAAACCTGACAGGGCCCGACGGAGCCCGACAGGGCACGAGCAAACCCGACAGGGCCTGACGGAGCCTGACAGGGCCCGAGCAAACCCGACAGGGCCCGAGCGAATCTGACAGGGCCCGACGGAGCCCGACAGGACGCGGGCAAACCCGACAGGTCCCGAGCAAACCCGACAGGGCCTGACAAGGCCCGACAGGGCCCGAGCAAACCTGACAGGGCTCGATGGAGCCCGACAGGGCCCGAGGAAACCCGATAGGGCCTGACGGAGCCTGACAGGGCCCGAGCAAACCCGACAGGGTTCTACGGAGCCCGACAGGGCCTGAGCAAACCCGACAGGGCCTGACGGAGCCCGACAGGGCCCAAGGAAACCAGACAGGGCCCGACAGAGCCCGACAGGGCCCAAGGAAACCAGACAGGGCCCGACAGAGCCCGACAGGGCCCGAGCAAACCCGACAGGGCCTGACGGAGCCCGACAGGGCCCGAGCAAACCCGAAAGGGCCCGACGAAGCCTGACAGGGCTCGATGGAGCCCGACAGGGCCCGAGGAAACCCGACAGGGCCCGACGGAGCCCGATAGGGCCCGAGCAAACCCGACAGGACCTGATGGAGCCCGACAGGGCTCAAGCAAACCCGACAGGGCCTGAGCAAATCCGACAGGGCCCGACGGAGCCCGACAGGGCCCGAGCAAACCCGAAAGGGCCCGACGGAGCCTGACAGGGCTCGATGGAGCCCGACTGGGCCCGAGGAAACCCGACAGGGCCCCACGGAGCCTGATAGGGCCCGAGCAAACCCGACAGGGCCCGAGCAAACCCGACAGGGTTCGACAAAGCCTGACAGGGCTCGATGGAGCCCGACAGGGCCCGAGGAAACCCGACAGAGCCTGACGGAGCCTGACAGGGCCCGAGCAAACCCGACAAGGCTCGACGGAGCCTGACAGGGCCCGAGCAAACCCGACAGGGCCCGAGCAAACCTGACAGGGCACGAAGGAGCCCGACAGGGCTCGAGCAAACCCGACAGGGCCTGACGGAGCCTGACAGGGCCCGAGCAAACCCGACAGGGCCCGAGCGAATCTGACAGGGCCCGACGGAGCCCGACAGGACGCAGGCAAACCCGAGAGGTCCCGAGCAAACCCGACAGGGCCTGACAAGGCCCGACAGGGCCCGAGCAAACCTGACAGGGCCTGACGGAGCCCGACAGGGCTCGAGCAAACCCGATAGGGCCTGATGGAGCCTGACAGGGCCCGAGCAAACCTGACAGGGCCCGAGAGAACCTGACAGGGCCCGACGGAGCCCGACAGGTCGCGAGCAAACCCGACAGGGCCCGACGGAGCCCGACAGGGCCCGAGCAAACCCGAAAGGGCCCGACGGAGCCTGACAGGGCTCGATGGAGCCAGACAGGGCCCGAGGAAACCCGACAGGGCCTGATTGAACCCGATAGGGCCCGAGCAAACCCGACAGGGCCTGACGGAGCCTGACAGGGCCCGGGCAAACCCGACAGGGCACGCTGGAGCCCGACAGAGCCCGAGCAAACCCGACAGGGCCCGACAAGGCCCGACAGGGCCCGAGGTAACCTGACACGTCCTGACAAAGCCTGACAGGGCCCGACGGAGCTTGCCAGGGCCCGAGCAAACCCGAAAGAGCCCGACGGAGCCTGACAGGGCTCAGTGGAGTCCGACAGGGCCCGAGGAAACCCGACAGGGCCCGACGGAACCCGACAGGGCCTGAGCAAACCCGACAGGGCCCGAGCAAACCCGACAGGGCCCGAAGGAGCCTGACAAGGCCCGAGAAAACCTGACAGGGCTCGACGGAGCCCGACAGGGCCCGAGCACACTTGACAGGGTCCGACGAAGGTTGACAGGGCTTCAGAAAACCCGACAGGGCCCGAGCAAGCCGACAGGGCCCAACGGAGCCTGACAGGGCCCGAGGAAACCCGACAGGGCCCGACGGAGCCCGATAGGGCCCGAGCAAACCCGACAGGACCCGATGGAGCCCGACAGGGCTCGAGCAAACCCGACAGGGCCTGAGCAAATCCGACAGGGCCCGACTGAGCCCGACAGGGCCCGAGCAAACCCGAAAGGGCCCGACGGAGCCTGACAGGGATCGATGGAGCCCGACAGGGCCCGAGGAAACCCGACAGGGCCCCACGGAGCCCGATAGGGCCCGAGCAAACCCGACAGGGCCTGATGGAGCCTGACAGGGCCCGGGCAAACCAGACAGGGCACGCTGGAGCCCGACAGAGCCCGAACAAACCCGACAGGGCCCGACGAGGCCCGACAGGGCCCGAGCAAACCTGACAGGACCTGACAAAGCCTGACAGGGCCCGGCGGAGCCCGACAGGGCCTGAGCAAACCCGAAAGAGCCTGACGGAGCCTGACAGGGCTCGATAGAGTCCGACAGGGCCCGAGGAAACCCGACAGAGCCCGATGGAACCCGAGAGGGCCCGACTGAACCCGAGAGGGCCCGAGGGAATCCGACAGGGCCCGACAGAGCCTGACAGGGCCCGAGCAAACCCGACAGGGCCCGACAGGGCCCGACAGGATCCGAGCAAACCCGACAGGGCCCGAGCAAACCCGACAGGGTTCGACAAAGCCTGACAAAGCTCGATGGAGCCCGACAGGGCGCGAGGAAACCCGACAGGGCCTGACGGAGCCTGACAGGGCCCGAGCAAACCCGACAGGGCTCGACGGAGCCTTACAGGGCCCGAGCAAACCCGACAGGGCCCGAGCAAACCTGACAGGGCACGAAGGAGCCCGACAGGGCCCGAGCAAACCCGACAAGGCCCAACGGATCCCGACAGGGCCTGAGCAAACCTGACAGGGCCCGATGGAGCCCGACAGGGCACGAGCAAACCCGACAGGGCCTGACGGAGCCTGACAGGGCCCGAGCAAACCCGACAGGGCCCGAGCGAATCTGACAGGGCCCGACGGAGCCCGACAGGACGCGGGCAAACCCGACAGGTCCCGAGCAAACCCGACAGAGCCTGACAAGGCCCGACAGGGCCCGAGCAAACCTGACAGGGCTCGATGGAGCCCGACAGGGCCCGAGGAAACCCGATAGGGCCTGACGGAGCCTGACAGGGCCCGAGCAAACCCGACAGGGTTCGACGGAGCCCGACAGGGCCTGAGCAAACCCGACAGGGTCCGACGAAGCCTGACAGGGCTTCAGCAAACCCGACAGGGCCCAAGCAAATCCGACAGGGCCCGACGGAGCCCGACAGGGCCCGAGGAAACCAGACAGGGCCCGACAGAGCCCGACAGGGCCCGAGCAAACCCGACAGGGCCTGACGGAGCCTGACAGGGCCCGAGCAAACCCGACAGGGCCCGAGCGAATCTGACAGGGCCCGACGGAGCCCGACAGGACGCAGGCAAACCCGAGAGGTCTCGAGCAAACCCGACAGGGCCTGACAAGGCCCGACAGGGCCCGAGCAAACCTGACAGGGCCTGACGGAGCCCGACAGGGCTCGAGCAAACCCGATAGGGCCTGATGGAGCCTGACAGGGCCCGAGCAAACCTGACAGGGCCCGAGAGAACCTGACAGGGCCCGACGGAGCCCGACAGGGCGCGAGCAAACCTGACAGGGGCTGACAAGGCCCGACAGGGCCTGAGCAAACCCGACAGGACCCGCCAAAGCCTGATAGGGTCCGATGGAGCCCGACAGGGCCCGAGCAAACCCGACAGGGCCCGAGCAAACCTGACAGGGCTCGATGGAGCCCGACAGGGCCCGAGGAAACCCGACAGGGCCCGACGGAGCCTGACAGAGCCCGAGCAAACCGGAAAGGGCCCGACAAAGCCTGACAGGGCTCGATGGAGCCCGACAGGGCCCGAGGAAACCCGACAGGGCCCGACGGAGCCCGATAGGGCCCGAGCAAACCCGACAGGGCCCGATGGAGCCCGACAGGGCTCGAGCAAACCCGACAGGGTCCGACGAAGCCTGACAGGGCTTCAGCAAACCCGACATGGCCCGAGCAAACCCGACAGGGCCCGACGAAGCCCAACAGAGCCCGAGGAAACCAGACAGGGCCCGACGGAGCCCGACAGGGCCCGAGCAAACTTGACAGGACCCGAGCAAACCCGACAGGGTTCGACAAAGCCTGACAGGGTTTGATGGAGCCCGACAGGGCCCGAAGAAACCAGACAGGGCCCGACGGAGCCCGACAGGGCCCGAGCAAACCCGACAGGGCCCGACGGAGCCCGACAGGGCCCGAGCAAACCCGAAAGGGCCCGACGGAGCCTGACAGGGCTCGATGGAGCCAGACAGGGCCCGAGGAAACCCGACAGGGCCTGATTGAACCCGATAGGGCCCGAGCAAACCCGACAGGGCCTGACGGAGCCTGACAGGGCCCGGGCAAACCCGACAGGGCACGCTGGAGCCCGACAGAGCCCGAGCAAACCCGACAGGGCCCGACAAGGCCCGACAGGGCCCGAGGTAACCTGACACGTCCTGACAAAGCCTGACAGGGCCCGACGGAGCCCGCCAGGGCCCGAGCAAACCCGAAAGAGCCCGACGGAGCCTGACAGGGCTCAGTGGAGTCCGACAGGGCCCGAGGAAACCCGACAGGGCCCGACGGAACCCGACAGGGCCTGAGCAAACCCGACAGGGCCCGAGCAAACCCGACAGGGCCCGAAGGAGCCTGACAAGGCCCGAGAAAACCTGACAGGGCTCGACGGAGCCCGACAGGGCCCGAGCACACTTGACAGGGTCCGACGAAGGTTGACAGGGCTTCAGAAAACCCGACAGGGCCCGAGCAAGCCGACAGGGCCCAACGGAGCCTGACAGGGCCCGAGGAAACCCGACAGGGCCCGACGGAGCCCGATAGGGCCCGAGCAAACCCGACAGGACCCGATGGAGCCCGACAGGGCTCGAGCAAACCCGACAGGGCCTGAGCAAATCCGACAGGGCCCGACTGAGCCCGACAGGGCCCGAGCAAACCCGAAAAGGCCCGACGGAGCCTGACAGGGATCGATGGAGCCCGACAGGGCCCGAGGAAACCCGACAGGGCCCCACGGAGCCCGATAGGGCCCGAGCAAACCCGACAGGGCCTGATGGAGCCTGACAGGGCCCGGGCAAACCAGACAGGGCACGCTGGAGCCCGACAGAGCCCGAACAAACCCGACAGGGCCCGACAAGGCCCGACAGGGCCCGAGCAAACCTGACAGGACCTGACAAAGCCTGACAGGGCCCGGCGGAGCCCGACAGGGCCTGAGCAAACCCGAAAGAGCCTGACGGAGCCTGACAGGGCTCGATAGAGTCCGACAGGGCCCGAGGAAACCCGACAGAGCCCGACGGAACCCGAGAGGGCCCGACTGAACCCGAGAGGGCCCGAGGGAATCCGACAGGGCCCGACGGAGCCTGACAGGGCCCGAGCAAACCCGACAGGGCCCGACAGGGCCCGACAGGACCCGAGCAAACCCGACAGGGCCCGAGCAAACCCGACAGGGTTCGACAAAGCCTGACAAAGCTCGATGGAGCCCGACAGGGCGCGAGGAAACCCGACAGGGCCTGACGGAGCCTGACAGGGCCCGAGCAAACCCGACAGGGCTCGACGGAGCCTTACAGGGCCCGAGCAAACCCGACAGGGCCCGAGCAAACCTGACAGGGCACGAAGGAGCCCGACAGGGCCCGAGCAAACCCGACAAGGCCCAACGGATCCCGACAGGGCCTGAGCAAACCTGACAGGGCCCGACGGAGCCCGACAGGGCACAAGCAAACCCGACAGGGCCTGACGGAGCCTGACAGGGCCCGAGCAAACCCGACAGGGCCCGAGCGAATCTGACAGGGCCCGACGGAGCCCGACAGGACGCGGGCAAACCCGACAGGTCCCGAGCAAACCCGACAGGGCCTGACAAGGCCCGACAGAGCCCGAGCAAACCTGACAGGGCTCGATGGAGCCCGACAGGGCCCGAGGAAACCCGATAGGGCCTGACGAAGCCTGACAGGGCCCGAGCAAACCCGACAGGGTTCGACGGAGCCCGACAGGGCCTGAGCAAATCCGACAGGGCCCGACGGAGCCCGACAGGGCCCGAGGAAACCAGACAGGGCCCGACAGAGCCCGACAGGGCCCGAGCAAACCCGACAGGGCCTGACGGAGCCTGACAGGGCCCGAGCAAACCCGACAGGGCCCGAGCGAATCTGACAGGGCCCGACGGAGCCCGACAGGACGCAGGCAAACCCGAGAGGTCCCGAGCAAACCCGACAGGGCCTGACAAGGCCCGACAGGGCCCGAGCAAACCTGACAGGGCCTGACGGAGCCCGACAGGGCTCGAGCAAACCCGATAGGGCCTGATGGAGCCTGACAGGGCCCGAGCAAACCTGACAGGGCCCGAGAGAACCTGACAGGGCCCGACGGAGCCCGACAGGGCGCGAGCAAACCTGACAGGGGCTGACAAGGCCCGACAGGGCCTGAGCAAACCCGACAGGACCCGGCAAAGCCTGATAGGGTCCGATGGAGCCCGACAGGGCCCGAGCAAACCCGACAGGGCCCGAGCAAACCTGACAGGGCTCGATGGAGCCCGACAGGGCCCGAGGAAACCCGACAGGGCCCGACGGAGCCTGACAGAGCCTGAGCAAACCTGACAGGGCCCGACGGAGCCCGACAGGGCACGAGCAAACCCGACAGGGCCTGACGGAGCCTGACAGGGCCCGAGCAAACCCGACAGGGCCCGAGCGAATCCGACAGGGCCCGACGAAACCCGACAGGACGCAGGCAAACCCGACAGGTCCTGAGCAAACCCGACAGGGCCTGACAAGGCCCGACAGGGCCCGAGCAAACCTGACAGGGCCTGACGGAGCCCGACAGGGCTCGAGCAAACCCGATAGGGCCTGATGGAGCCTGACAGGGCCCGAGCAAACCTGACAGGGCCCGAGAGAACCTGACAGGGCCCGACGGAGCCCGACAGGGCGCGAGCAAACCTGACAGGGGCTGACAAGGCCCGACAGGGCCTGAGCAAACCCGACAGGACCCGCCAAAGCCTGATAGGGTCCGATGGAGCCCGACAGGGCCCGAGCAAACCCGACAGGGCCCGAGCAAACCTGACAGGGTTCGATGGAGCCCGACAGGGCCCGAGGAAACCCGACAGGGCCCGACGGAGCCTGACAGGGCTCGATGGAGCCCGACAGGGCCCGAGGAAACCCGACAGGGCCCGACGGAGCCCGATAGGGCCCGAGCAAACCCGACAGGGCCCAATGGAGCCCGACAGGGCTCGAGCAAACCCGACAGGGTCCGACGAAGCCTGACAGGGCTTCAGCAAACCCGACATGGCCCGAGCAAACCCGACAGGGCCCGACGAAGCCCAACAGAGCCCGAGGAAACCAGACAGGGCCCGACGGAGCCCGACAGGGCCCGAGCAAACTTGACAGGACCCGAGCAAACCCGACAGGGTTCGACAAAGCCTGACAGGGCTTGATGGAGCCCGACAGGGCCCGAAGAAACCAGACAGGGCCCGACGGAGCCCGACAGGGCCCGAGCAAACCCGACAGGGCCCGACGGAGCCCGACAGGGCCCGAGCAAACCCGAAAGGGCCCAACGGAGCCTGACAGGGCTCGATGGAGCCAGACAGGGCCCGAGGAAACCCGACAGGGCCTGATTGAACCCGATAGGGCCCGAGCAAACCCGACAGTGCCTGACGGAGCCTGACAGGGCCCGGGCAAACCCGACAGGGCACGCTGGAGCCCGACAGAGCCCGAGCAAACCCGACAGGGCCCGACAAGGCCCGACAGGGCCCGAGGTAACCTGACACGTCCTGACAAAGCCTGACAGGGCCCGACGGAGCCCGCCAGGGCCCGAGCAAACCCGAAAGAGCCCGACGGAGCCTGACAGGGCTCAGTGGAGTCCGACAGGGCCCGAGGAAACCCGACAGGGCCCGACGGAACCCGACAGGGCCTGAGCAAACCCGACAGGGCCCGAGCAAACCCGACAGGGCCCGAAGGAGCCTGACAAGGCCCGAGAAAACCTGACAGGGCTCGACGGAGCCCGACAGGGCCCGAGCACACTTGACAGGGTCCGACGAAGCCTGACAGGGCTTCAGAAAACCCGACAGGGCCCGAGCAAGCCGACAGGGCCCAACGGAGCCTGACAGGGCCCGAGGAAACCCGACAGGGCCCGACGGAGCCCGATAGGGCCCGAGCGAACCTGACAGGACCCGATGGAGCCCGACAGGGCTCGAGCAAACCCGACAGGGCCTGAGCAAATCCGACAGGGCCCGACTGAGCCCGACAGGGCCCGAGCAAACCCGAAAGGGCCCGACGGAGCCTGACAGGGCTCGATGGAGCCCGACAGGGCCCGAGGAAACCCGACAGGGCCCCACGGAGCCCGATAGGGCCCGAGCAAACCCGACAGGGCCTGACGGAGCCTGACAGGGCCCGGGCAAACCAGACAGGGCACGCTGGAGCCCGACAGAGCCCGAACAAAACCGACAGGGCCCGACAAGGCCCGACAGGGCCCGAGCAAACCTGACAGGACCTGACAAAGCCTGACAGGGCCCGGCGGAGCCCGACAGGGCCTGAGCAAACCCGAAAGAGCCTGACGGAGCCTGACAGGGCTCGATAGAGTCCGACAGGGCCCGAGGAAACCCGACAGAGCCCGACGGAACCCGAGAGGGCCCGACTGAACCCGAGAGGGCCCGAGGGAATCCGACAGGGCCCGACGGAGCCTGACAGGGCCCGAGCAAACCCGACAGGGCCCGACAGGGCCCTACAGGACCCGAGCAAACCCGACAGGGCCCGAGCAAACCCGACAGGGTTCGACAAAGCCTGACAAAGCTCGATGGAGCCCAACAGGGCGCGAGGAAACCCGACAGGGCTTGACGGAGCCTGACAGGGCCTGAGCAAACCCGACAGGGCTCGACGGAGCCTTACAGGGCCCGAGCAAACCCGACAGGGCCCGAGCAAACCTGACAGGGCACGAAGGAGCCCGACAGGGCCCGAGCAAACCCGACAAGGCCCAACGGATCCCGACAGGGCCTGAGCAAACCTGACAGGGCCCGACGGAGCCCGACAGGGCACGAGCAAACCCGACAGGGCCTGACGGAGCCTGACAGGGCCCGAGCAAACCCGACAGGGCCCGTACGAATCTGACATGGCCCGACGGAGCCCGACAGGACTCGGGCAAACCCGACAGGTCCCGAGCAAACCCGACAGGGCCTGACAAGGCCCGACAGGGCCCGAGCAAACCTGACAGGGCTCGATGGAGCCCGACAGGGCCCGAGGAAACCCTATAGGGCCTGACGGAGCCTGACAGGGCCCGAGCAAACCCGACAGGGTTCGACGGAGCCCGACAGGGCCTGAGCAAACCCGACAGGGTCCGACGAAGCCTGACAGGGCTTCAGCAAACCCGACAGGGCCCAAGCAAATCCGACAGGGCCCGACGGATCCCGACAGGGCCCGAGGAAACCAGACAGGGCCCGACGGAGCCCGACAGGGCACGAGCAAACCCGACAGGGCCTGACGGAGCCTGACAGGGCCCGAGCAAACCCGACAGGGCCCGAGCGAATCTGACAGGGCCCGACGGAGCCCGACAGGACGCAGGCAAACCCGACAGGTCCCGAGCAAACCCGACAGGGCCTGACAAGGCCCGACAGGGCCCGAGCAAACCTGACAGGGCCTGACGGAGCCCGACAGGGCTCGAGCAAACCCGATAGGGCCTGATGGAGCCCGACAGGGCCCGAGCAAACCCGACAGGGCCCGAGCAAACCTGACAGGGCTCGATGGAGCCCGACAGGGCCCGAGGAAACCCGACAGGGCCCGACGGAGCCTGACAGAGCCCGAGCAAACCGGAAAGGGCCCGACAAAGCCTGACAGGGCTCGATGGAGCCCGACAGGGCCCGAGGAAACCCGACAGGGCCCGACAGAGCCCGATAGGGCCCGAGCAAACCCGACAGGGCCCGATGGAGCCCGACAGGGCTCGAGCAAACCCGACAGGGTTTGACGAAGCCTGACAGGGCTTCAGCAAACCCGACATGGCCCGAGCAAACCCGACAGGGCCCGACGAAGCCCAACAGAGCCCGAGGAAACCAGACAGGGCCCGACGGAGCCCGACAGGGCCCGAGCAAACTTGACAGGGCCCGAGCAAACCCGACAGGGTTCGACAAAGCCTGACAGGGCTTGATGGATCCCGACAGGGCCCGAAGAAACCAGACAGGGCCCGACGGAGCCCGACAGGGCCCGAGCAAACCCGACAGGGCCCGACGGAGCCCGACAGGGCCCGAGCAAACCCGAAAGGGCCCGACGGAGCCCGACAGGGCCCGAGGAAACCCGAAAGGGCCCGACGGAGCCTGACAGGGCTCGATGGAGCCAGACAGGGCCCGAGGAAACCCGACAGGGCCTGACGGAGCCTGACAGGGCCCGGGCAAACCCGACAGGGCACGCTGGAGCCCGACAGAGCCCGAGCAAACCCGACAGGGCCCGACAAGGCCCGACAGGGCCCGAGCAAACCTGACAGGGCCTGATGGAGCCCGACAGGGCTCGAGCAAACCCGATAGGGCCTGACGGAACCCGACAGGGCCTGAGCAAACCCGACAGGGCCCGAGCAAACCCGACAGGGCCCGAAGGAGCCTGACAAGGCCCGAGAAAACCTGACAGGGCTCGACGGAGCCCGACAGGGCCCAAGCACACTTGACAGGGTCCGACGAAGCCTGACAGGGCTTCAAAACCCGACAGGGCCCGAGCAAGCCGACAGGGCCCAACGGAGCCTGACAGGGCCCGAGGAAACCCGACAGGGCCCGACGGAACCCGACAGGGCCTGAGCAAACCCGCCAGGGCCCGAGCAAACCCGACAGGGCCCGAAGGAGCCTGACAAGGCCCGAGAAAACCTGACAGGGCTCGATGGAGCCCGACAGGGCCCGAGCACACTTGACAGGGTCCGACGAAGCCTGACAGGGCTTCAGAAAACCCGACAGGGCCCGAGCAAGCCGACAGGGCCCAACGGAGCCTGACAGGGCCCGAGGAAACCCGACAGGGCCCGACGGAGCCCGATAGGGCCCGAGCAAACCCGACAGGACTCGATGGAGCCCGACAGGGCTCGAGCAAACCCGACAGGGCCTGAGCAAATCCGACAGGGCCCGACTGAGCCCGACAGGGCCCGAGCAAACCCGAAAGGGCCCGACGGAGCCTGACAGGGCTCGATGGAGCCCGACAGGGCCCGAGGAAACCCGACAGGGCCCCACGGAGCCCGATAGGGCCCGAGCAAACCCGACAGGGCCTGATGGAGCCTGACAGGGCCCGGTCAAACCAGACAGGGCACGCTGGAGCCCGACAGAGCCCGAACAAACCCGACAGGGCCCGACAAGGCCTGACAGGGCCCGAGCAAACCTGACAGGACCTGACAAAGCCTGACAGGGCCCGGCGGAGCCCGACAGGGCCTGAGCAAACCCGAAAGAGCCTGACGGAGCCTGACAGGGCTCGATAGAGTCCGACAGGGCCCGAGGAAACCCGACAGAGCCCGACGGAACCCGAGAGGGCCCGACTGAACCCGAGAGGGCCCGAGGGAATCCGACAGGGCCCGACGGAGCCTGACAGGGCCCGAGCAAACCCGACAGGGCCCGACAGGGCCCGACAGGACCCGAGCAAACCCGACAGGGCCCGAGCAAACCCGACAGGGTTCGACAAAGCCTGACAAAGCTCGATGGAGCCCGACAGGGCGCGAGGAAACCCGACAGGGCTCGACGGAGCCTGACAGGGCCCGAGCAAACCCGACAGGGCTCGACGGAGCCTTACAGGGCCCGAGCAAACCCGACAGGGCCCGAGCAAACCTCACAGGGCACGAAGGAGCCCGACAGGGCCCGAGCAAACCCGACAAGGCCCAACGGATCCCGACAGGGCCTGAGCAAACCTGACAGGGCCCGACGGAGCCCGACAGGGCACGAGCAAACCCGACAGGGCCTGACGGAGCCTGACAGGGCCTGAGCAAACCCGACAGGGCCCGAGCGAATCTGACAGGGCCCGACGGAGCCCGACAGGACGCGGGCAAACCCGACAGGTCCCGAGCAAACCCGACAGGGCCTGACAAGGCCCGACAGGGCCCGAGCAAACCTGACAGGGCTCGATGGAGCCCGACAGGGCCCGAGGAAACCCGATAGGGCCTGACGGAGCCTGACAGGGCCCGAGCAAACCCGACAGGGTTCGACAGAGCCCGACAGGGCCTGAGCAAACCCGACAGGGTCCGACGAAGCCTGACAGGGCTTCAGCAAACCCGACAGGGCCCAAGCAAATCCGACAGGGCCCGACGGAGCCCGACAGGGCCCGAGGAAACCAGACAGGGCCCGACAGAGCCCGACAGGGCCCGAGCAAACCCGACAGGGCCTGACGGAGCCCGACAGGGCCCGAGCAAACCCGAAAGGGCCCGACGAAGCCTGACAGGGCTCGATGGAGCCCGACAGGGCCCGAGGAAACCCGACAGGGCCCGACGGAGCCCGATAGGGCCCGAGCAAACCCGACAGGACCCGATGGAGCCCGACAGGGCTCAAGCAAACCCGACAGGGCCCGAGCAAATCCGACAGGGCCCGACGGAGCCCGACAGGGCCCGAGCAAACCCGAAAGGGCCCGACGAAGCCTGACAGGGCTCGATGGAGCCCGACTGGGCCCGAGGAAACCCGACAGGGCCCCACGGAGCCCGATAGGGCCCGAGCAAACCCGACAGAGCCCGAGCAAACCCGACAGGGTTCGACAAAGCCTGACAGGGCTCGATGGAGCCCGACAGGGCCCGAGGAAACCCGACAGAGCCTGACGGAGCCTGACAGGGCCCGAGCAAACCCGACAAGGCTCAACGGAGCCTGACAGGGCCCGAGCAAACCCGACAGGGCCCGAGCAAACCTGACAGGGCACGAAGGAGCCCGACAGGGCTCGAGCAAACCCGACAAGGCCCTACGGATCCCGACAGGGCCTGAGCAAAGCTGACAGGGCCCGACGGAGCCCGACAGGGCACGAGCAAACCCGACAGGGCCTGACGGAGCCTGACAGGGTCCAAGCAAACCCGACAGGGCCCGAGCGAATCTGACAGGGCCCGACGGAGCCCGACAGGACGCAGGGAAACCCGACAGGTCCCGAGCAAACCCGACAGGGCCTGACAAGGCCCGACACGGCCCGAGCAAACCTGACAGGGCCTGACAAAGCCCGACAGGGCTCGAGCAAACCCGATAGGGCCTGATGGAGCCTGACAGGGCCCGAGCAAACCTGACAGGGCCCGAGAGAACCTGACAGGGCCCGACGGAGCCCGACAGGGCGCGAGCAAACCTGACAGGGGCTGACAAGGCCCGACAGGGCCTGAGCAAACCCGACAGGACCCGCCAAAGCCTGATAGGGTCCGATAGAGCCCGACAGGGCCCGAGCAAACCCGACAGGGCCCGAGCAAACCTGACAGGGCTCGATGGAGCCCGACAGGGCCCGAGGAAACCCGACAGGGCCCGACGGAGCCTGACAGAGCCCGAGCAAACCGGAAAGGGCCCGACAAAGCCTGACAGGGCTCGATGGAGCCCGACAGGGCCCGAGGAAACCCGACAGGGCCCGACGGAGCCCGATAGGGCCCGAGCAAACCCGACAGGGCCCGATGGAGCCCGACAGGGCTCGAGCAAACCCGACAGGGTCCGACGAAGCCTGACAGGGCTTCAGCAAACCCGACATGGCCCGAGCAAACCTGACAGGGCCCGACGAAGCCCAACAGAGCCCGAGGAAACCAGACAGGGCCCGACGGAGCCCGAAAGGGCCCGAGCAAACTTGACAGGGCCCGAGCAAACCCGACAGGGTTCGACAAAGCCTGACAGGGCTTGATGGAGCCCGACAGGGCCCGAAGAAACCAGACAGGGCCCGACGGAGCCCAACAGGGCCCGAGCAAACCCGACAGGGCCCGACGGAGCCCGACAGGGCCCGAGCAAACCCGAAAGGGCCCGACAAAGCCTGACAGGGCCCGAGGAAACCCGAAAGGGCCCGACGGAGCCTGACAGGGCTCGATGGAGCCAGACAGGGCCCGAGGAAACCCGACAGGGCCTGATTGAACCCGATAGGGCCCGAGCAAACCCGACAGGGCCTGACGGAGCCTGACAGGGCCCGGGCAAACCCGATAGGGCACGCTGGAGCCCGACAGAGCCCGAACAAACCCGACAGGGCCCGACAAGGCCCGACAGGGCCCGAGCAAACCTGACAGGGCCTGATGGAGCCCGACAGGGCTCGAGCAAACCCGATAGGGCCTGACGGAACAAGACAGGGCCTGAGCAAACCCGACAGGGCCCGAGCAAACCCGACAGGGCCCGAAGGAGCCTGACAAGGCCCGAGAAAACCTGACAGGGCTCGACGGAGCCCGACAGGGCCCGAGCACACTTGACAGGGTCCGACGAAGCCTGACAGGGCTTCAGAAAACCCGACAGGGCCCGAGCAAGCCGACAGGGCCCAACGGAGCCTGACAGGGCCCGAGGAAACCCGACAGGGCCCGATGGAACCCGACAGGGCCTGAGCAAACCCGACAGGGCCCGAGCAAACCCGACAGGGCCCGAAGGAGCCTGACAAGGCCCGAGAAAACCTGACAGGGCTCGACGGAGCCCGACAGGGCCCGAGCACACTTGACAGGGTCCGACGAAGCCTGACAGGGCTTCAGGAAACCCGACAGGGCCCGAGCTAGCCGACAGGGCCCAACGGAGCCTGACAGGGCCCGAGGAAACCCGACAGGGCCCGACGGAGCCCGATAGGGCCCGAGCAAACCCGACAGGACCCGATGGAGCCCGACAGGGCTCGAGCAAACCCGACAGGGCCTGAGCAAATCCGACAGGGCCCGACGGAGCCCGACAGGGCCCGAGCAAACCCGAAAGGGCCCGACGGAGCCTGACAGGGCTCGATGGAGCCCGACAGGGCCCGAGGAAACCCGACAGGGCCCCACGGAGCCCGATAGGGCCCGAGCAAACCCGACAGGGCCTGATGGAGCCTGACAGGGCCCGGGCAAACCAGACAGGGCACGCTGGAGCCCGACAGAGCCCGAACAAACCCGACAGGGCCCGACAAGGCCCGACAGGGCCCGAGCAAACCTGACAGGACCTGACAAAGCCTGACAGGGCCCGGCGGAGCCCGACAGGGCCTGAGCAAACCCGAAAGAGCCTGACGGAGCCTGACAGGGCTCGATAGAGTCCGACAGGGCCCGAGGAAACCCGACAGAGCCCGACGGAACCCGAGAGGGCCCGACTGAACCCGAGAGGGCCCGAGGGAATCCGACAGGGCCCGACGGAGCCTGACAGGGCCCGAGCAAACCCGACAGGGCCCGACAGGGCCCGACAGGACCCGAGCTAACCCGACAGGGCCCGAGCAAACCCGACAGGGTTCGACAAAGCCTGACAAAGCTCGATGGAGCCCGACAGGGCGCGAGGAAACCCGACAGGGCCCGACGGAGCCTGACAGGGCCCGAGCAAACCCGACAGGGCTCGACGGAGCCTTACCGGGCCCGAGCAAACCCGACAGGGCCTGACGGAGCCTGACAGGGTCCGAGCAAACCCGACAGGGCCCGAGCGAATCTGACAGGGCCCGACGGAGCCCGACAGGACGCGGGCAAACCCGACAGGTCCCGAGCAAACCCGACAGGGCCTGACAAGGCCCGACAGGGCCCGAGCAAACCTGACAGGGCTCGATGGAGCCCGACAGGGCCCGAGGAAACCCGATAGGGCCTGACGGAGCCTGACAGGGCCCGAGCAAACCCGACAGGGTTCGACGGAGCCCAACAGGGCCTGAGCAAACCCGACAGGGTCCGACGAAGCCTGACAGGGCTTCAGCAAACCCGACAGGGCCCAAGCAAATCCGACAGGGCCCGATGGAGCCCGACAGGGCCCGAGGAAACCAGACAGGGCCCGACAGAGCCCGACAGGGCCCGAGCAAACCCGACAGGGCCTGACGGAGCCCGACAGGGCCCGAGCAAACCCGAAAGGGCACGACGAAGCCTGACAGGGCTCGATGGAGCCCGACAGGGCCCGAGGAAACCCGACACGGCCCGACGAAGCCTGACAGGGCTCGATGGAGCCCGACAGGGCCCGAGGAAACCCGACAGGGCCCGACGGAGCCCGATAGGGCCTGAGCAAACCCGAAAGGGCCCGACGGAGCATGACAGGGCTCGATGGAGCCCGACTGGGCCCGAGGAAACCCGACAGGGCCCGACGGAGCCCGACAGGGCCCGAGCAAACCGGAAAGGGCCCGACGGAGCCTGACAGGGCTCGATGGAGCCCGACTGGGCCCGAGGAAACCCGACAGGGCCCCACGGAGCCCGATAGGGCCCGAGCAAACCCGACAGGGCCCGAGCAAACCCGACAGGGTTCGACAAAGCCTGACAGGGCTCGATGGAGCCCGACAGGGCCCGAGGAAACCCGACAGAGCCTGACGGAGCCTGACAGGGCCCGAGCAAACCCGACAAGGCTCGACGGAGCCTGACAGGGCCTGAGCAAACCCGACAGGCCCCGAGCAAACCTGACAGGGCACGAAGGAGCCCGACAGGGCTCGAGCAAACCCGACAAGGCCCTACGGATCCCGACAGGGCCTGAGCAAACCTGACAGGGCCTGACAGAGCCCGACAGGGCACGAGCAAACCCGACAGGGCCTGACGGAGCCTGACAGGGCCCGAGCAAACCCGACAGGGCCCGAGCAAATATGACAGGGCCCGACGGAGCCCGACAGGACGCAGGCAAACCCGACAGGTCCCGAGCAAACCCGACAGGGCCTGACAAGGCCCGACAGGGCCCGAGCAAACCTGACAGGGCCTGACGGAGCCCGACAGGGCTCGAGCAAACCCGATAGGGCCTGACGGAGCCTGACAGGGCCCGAGCAAACCTGACAGGGCCCGAGAGAACCTGACAGGGCCCGACGGAGCCCGACAGGGCGCGAGCAAACCTGACAGGGGCTGACAAGGCCCGACAGGGCCTGAGCAAACCCGACAGGACCCGCCAAAGCCTGATAGGGTCCGATGGAGCCCGACAGGGCCCGAGCAAACCCGACAGGGCCCGAGCAAACCTGACAGGGCTCGATGGAGCCCGACAGGGCCCGAGGAAACCCGACAGGGCCCGACGGAGCCTGACAGAGCCCGAGCAAACTGGAAAGGGCCTGACAAAGCCTGACAGGGCTCGATGGAGCCCGACAGGGCCCGAGGAAACCCGACAGGGCCCGACGGAGCCCGATAGGGCCCGAGCAAACCCGACAGGGCCCGATGGAGCCCGACAGGGCTCGAGCAAACCCGACAGGATCCGACGAAGCCTGACAGGGCTTCAGCAAACCCGACATGGCCCGAGCAAACCCGACAGGGCCCGATGAAGCCCAACAGAGCCTGAGGAAACCAGACAGGGCCCGACGGAGCCCGACAGGGCCCGAGCAAACTTGACAGGGCCCGAGCAAACCCGACAGGGTTCGACAAAGCCTGACAGGGCTTGATGGAGCCCGACAGGGCCCGAAGAAACCAGACAGGGCCCGACGGAGCCCGACAGGGCCCGAGCAAACCCGACAGGGCCCGACGGAGCCCGACAGGGCCCGAGCAAACCCGAAAGGGCCCGACGGAGCCTGACAGGGCTCGATGGAGCCAGACAGGGCCCGAGGAAACCCGACAGGGCCTGATTGAACCCGATAGGGCCCGAGCAAACCCGACAGGGCCTGATGGAGCCTGACAGGGCTTGGGCAAACCCGACAGGGCACGCTGGAGCCCGCCAGGGCCCGAGCAAACCCGAAAGAGCCCGACGGAGACTGACAGGGCTCAGTGGAGTCCGACAGGGCCCGAGGAAACCCGACAGGGCCCGACGGAACCCGACAGGGCCTGAGCAAACCCGACAGGGCCCGAGCAAACCCGACAGGGCCCGAAGGAGCCTGACAAGGCCCGAGAAAACCTGACAGGGCTCGACGGAGCCCGACAGGGCCCGAGCACACTCGACAGGGTCCGACGAAGCCTGACAGGGCTTCAGAAAACCCGACAGGGCCCGAGCAAAACGACAGGTCCCAACGGAGCCCGACAGGGCCCGAGGAAACCAGACAGGGCCCGACAGAGCCCGACAGGGCCCGAGCAAACCCGACAGGGCCTGAGCAAACCCGACAGGGTTCGATAAAGCCTGACAGGGCTCGATGGAGCCCGACAGGGCCCAAGGAAACCCGACAGGGCCCGACAGAGCCCGACAGTGCCCAAGCAAACCAGACAGGGCCTGACGGAGCCTGACAGGGCTCGAGCAAACCCGACAGGGCTCGACAAAGCCTGACAGGGCCCGAGCAAACCTGACAGGGCCCGAGCAAACCTGACAAAGCTCGACGGAGCGTGACAGGGCCCGAGCAAACCCGACAGGGCCCGAGCAAACCTGACAGGGCACGAAGGAGCCCGACAGGGCCCGAGCAAACGCGACAGGGCCCAACGGATCCTGACAGGGCCTGAGGAAACCAGACAGGGCCTGAGGAAACCAGACAGGGCCCGACGGAGCCCGACAGGGCCCTAGCAAACCCGACAGGGCTTGACAAAGCCTGACAGGGCCCGAGCAAACCCGACAGGGCCCGACGGAGCCCGACAGGGCCCAAGCAAACCCGTAAGGGCCCGACGGAGCCTGACAGGGCTCGATGGAGCCCGACAGGGCCCGAGGAAACCCGACAGGGCCCGACGGAGCCCGATAGGGCCCGAGCAAACCCGACAGGACCCGATGGAGCCCGACAGGGCTCGAGCAAACCCGACAGGGCCTGAGCAAATCCGACAGGGCCCGACGGAGCCCGACAGGGCCCGAGCAAACCCGAAAGGGCCCGACGGAGCCTGACAGGGCTCGATGGAGCCCGACAGGGCCCGAGGAAACCCGACAGGGCCCCACGGAGCCCGATAGGGCCCGAGCAAACCCGACAGGGCCTGATGGAGCCTGACAGGGCCCGGGCAAACCCGACAGGGCACGCTGGAGCCCGACAGAGCCCGAGCAAACCCGACAGGGCCCGACGAGGCCCGACAGGGCCCGAGCAAACCTGACAGGACCTGACAAAGCCTGACAGGGCCCGACGGAGCCCGACAGGGCCTGAGCAAACCCGAAAGAGCCCGACGGAGCCTGACAGGGCTCGATAGAGTCCGATAGGGCCCGAGGAAACCCGACAGGGCCCGACGGAACCCGAGAGGGCCCGACGGAACCCGAGAGGGCCCGAGGGAATCCGACAGGGCCCGACGGAGCGTGACAGGGCCCGAGCAAACCCGACAGGGCCCGAGCAAACCCGACAGGGCCCGACGGAGCCTGACAGGGCCCGAGCAAACCCGTAAGGGCCCGACGGAGCCTGACAGGGCTCGATAGAGTCCGACAGGGCCCGAGGAAATCCGACAGGGCCCGACGGAACCCGAGAGGGCCCGAGGGAATCCGACAGGGCCCGACGGAGCCTGGCAGGGCCCGAGCAAACCCGACAGGGCCCGACAGAGCCCGACAGGACCCGAGTAAACCCGAAAGGGCCCGAGCAAACCCGACAGGGTTCGACAAAGCCTGACAGGGCTCGATGGAGCCCGACAAGGCCCGAGGAAACCCGACAGGGCCCGACCAAGCCTGACAGGGCCCGAGCAAACCCGAGAGGGCTCGACGGAGGCTGACAGGGCCCGAGCAAACCCGACAGGGCCCGAGCAAACCTGACAGGGCACGAAGGAGCCCGACAGGGCCCGAGCAAACCCGACAAGGCCCAACGGATCCCGACAGGGCCTGAGCAAACCTGACAGGGCCCAACGGAGCCCGACAGGGTACTAGCAAACCCGACAGGGCCCGACGGAGCCCGACAGGGTCCGAGCAAACCCGACAGGGCCCGACGGAGCCCGACAGAGCCCGAGGAAACCAGACAGGGCCCGACGGAGCCCGACAGGGCCCGAGCAAACCCGACAGGGCCCGACGGAGCCCGACAGGGCCCGAGCAAACCCGTAAGGGCCCGACGGAGCCTGACAGGGCTCGATGGAGCCCGAAAGGGCCCGAGGAAAACCGACAGGGCCTGATTGACCCCGATAGGGCCCGAGCAAACCCGACAGGGCCTGACGGAGCCTGACAGGGGCCGGGCAAACCCGACAGGGCACGCTGGAGCCCGACAGAGCCCGAGCAAACCCGACAGGGCCCGACAAGGCCCGACAGGGCTCGAGCAAACCTGACACGTCCTGACAAAGCCTGACAGGGCCCGACGGAGCCCGCCAGGGCCCGAGCAAACCCGAAAGAGCCCGACGGAGACTGACAGGGCTCAGTGGAGTCCGACAGGGCCCGAGGAAACCCGACAGGGCCCGACGGAACCCGACAGGGCCTGAGCAAACCCGACAGGGCCCGAGCAAACCCGACAGGGCCCGAAGGAGCCTGACAAGGCCCGAGAAAACCTGACAGGGCTCGACGGAGCCCGACAGGGCTCGAGCACACTCGACAGGGTCCGACGAAGCCTGACAGGGCTTCAGAAAACCCGACAGGGCCCGAGCAAAACGACAGGTCCCAACGGAGCCCGACAGGGCCCGAGGAAACCAGACAGGGCCCGACAGAGCCCGACAGGGCCCGAGCAAAGCCGACAGGGCCTGAGCAAACCCGACAGGGTTCGATAAAGCCTGACAGGGCTCGATGGAGCCCGACAGGGCCCAAGGAAACCCGACAGGGCCCGACAGAGCCCGACAGTGCCCAAGCAAACCAGACAGGGCCTGACGGAGCCTGACAGGGCTCGAGCAAACCCGACAGGGCTCGACAAAGCCTGACAGGGCCCGAGCAAACCTGACAGGGCCCGAGCAAACCTGACAAAGCTCGACGGAGCGTGACAGGGCCCGAGCAAACCCGACAGGGCCCGAGCAAACCTGACAGGGCACGAAGGAGCCCGACAGGGCCCGAGCAAACGCGACAGGGCCCAACGGATCCTGACAGGGCCTGAGGAAACCAGACAGGGCCTGAGGAAACCAGACAGGGCCCGACGGAGCCCGACAGGGCCCTAGCAAACCCGACAGGGCTTGACAAAGCCTGACAGGGCCCGAGCAAACCCGACAGGGCCCGAGCAAACCCGACAGGGCCCGACGGAGCCCGACAGGGCCCAAGCAAACCCGTAAGGGCCCGACGGAGCCTGACAGGGCTCGATGGAGCCCGACAGGGCCCGAGGAAACCCGACAGGGCCCGACGGAGCCCGATAGGGCCCGAGCAAACCCGACAGGACCCGATGGAGCCCGACAGGGCTCGAGCAAACCCGACAGGGCCTGAGCAAATCCGACAGGGCCCGACGGAGCCCGACAGGGCCCGAGCAAACCCGAAAGGGCCCGACGGAGCCTGACAGGGCTCGATGGAGCCCGACAGGGCCCGAGGAAACCCGACAGGGCCCCACGGAGCCCGATAGGGCCCGAGCAAACCCGACAGGGCCTGATGGAGCCTGACAGGGCCCGGGCAAACCCGACAGGGCACGCTGGAGCCCGACAGAGCCCGAGCAAACCCGACAGGGCCCGACGAGGCCCGACAGGGCCCGAGCAAACCTGACAGGACCTGACAAAGCCTGACAGGGCCCGACGGAGCCCGACAGGGCCTGAGCAAACCCGAAAGAGCCCGACGGAGCCTGACAGGGCTCGATAGAGTCCGATAGGGCCCGAGGAAACCCGACAGGGCCCGACGGAACCCGAGAGGGCCCGACGGAACCCGAGAGGGCCCGAGGGAATCCGACAGGGCCCGACGGAGCGTGACAGGGCCCGAGCAAACCCGACAGGGCCCGAGCAAACCCGACAGGGCCCGACGGAGCCTGACAGGGCCCGAGCAAACCCGTAAGGGCCCGACGGAGCCTGACAGGGCTCGATAGAGTCCGACAGGGCCCGAGGAAATCCGACAGGGCCCGACGGAACCCGAGAGGGCCCGAGGGAATCCGACAGGGCCCGACGGAGCCTGGCAGGGCCCGAGCAAACCCGACAGGGCCCGACAGAGCCCGACAGGACCCGAGTAAACCCGAAAGGGCCCGAGCAAACCCGACAGGGTTCGACAAAGCCTGACAGGGCTCGATGGAGCCCGACAAGGCCCGAGGAAACCCGACAGGGCCCGACCAAGCCTGACAGGGCCCGAGCAAACCCGAGAGGGCTCGACGGAGGCTGACAGGGCCCGAGCAAACCCGACAGGGCCCGAGCAAACCTGACAGGGCACGAAGGAGCCCGACAGGGCCCGAGCAAACCCGACAAGGCCCAACGGATCCCGACAGGGCCTGAGCAAACCTGACAGGGCCCAACGGAGCCCGACAGGGTACTAGCAAACCCGACAGGGCCCGACGGAGCCCGACAGGGTCCGAGCAAACCCGACAGGGCCCGACGGAGCCCGACAGAGCCCGAGGAAACCAGACAGGGCCCGACGGAGCCCGACAGGGCCCGAGCAAACCCGACAGGGCCCGACGGAGCCCGACAGGGCCCGAGCAAACCCGTAAGGGCCCGACGGAGCCTGACAGGGCTCGATGGAGCCCGAAAGGGCCCGAGGAAAACCGACAGGGCCTGATTGAGCCCGATAGGGCCCGAGCAAACCCGACAGGGCCTGACGGAGCCTGACAGGGGCCGGGCAAACCCGACAGGGCACGCTGGAGCCCGACAGAGCCCGAGCAAACCCGACAGGGCCCGACAAGGCCCGACAGGGCCCGAGCAAACCTGACACGTCCTGACAAAGCCTGACAGGGCCCGACGGAGCCCGCCAGGGCCCGAGCAAACCCGAAAGAGCCCGACGGAGACTGACAGGGCTCAGTGGAGTCCGACAGGGCCCGAGGAAACCCGACAGGGCCCGACGGAACCCGACAGGGCCTGAGCAAACCCGACAGGGCCCGAGCAAACCCGACAGGGCCCGAAGGAGCCTGACAAGGCCCGAGAAAACCTGACAGGGCTCGACGGAGCCCGACAGGGCTCGAGCACACTCGACAGGGTCCGACGAAGCCTGACAGGGCTTCAGAAAACCCGACAGGGCCCGAGCAAAACGACAGGTCCCAACGGAGCCCGACAGGGCCCGAGGAAACCAGACAGGGCCCGACAGAGCCCGACAGGGCCCGAGCAAACCCGACAGGGCCTGAGCAAACCCGACAGGGTTCGATAAAGCCTGACAGGGCTCGATGGAGCCCGACAGGGCCCAAGGAAACCCGACAGGGCCCGACAGAGCCCGACAGTGCCCAAGCAAACCAGACAGGGCCTGACGGAGCCTGACAGGGCTCGAGCAAACCCGACAGGGCTCGACAAAGCCTGACAGGGCCCGAGCAAACCTGACAGGGCCCGAGCAAACCTGACAAAGCTCGACGGAGCGTGACAGGGCCCGAGCAAACCCGACAGGGCCCGAGCAAACCTGACAGGGCACGAAGGAGCCCGACAGGGCCCGAGCAAACGCGACAGGGCCCAACGGATCCTGACAGGGCCTGAGGAAACCAGACAGGGCCTGAGGAAACCAGACAGGGCCCGACGGAGCCCGACAGGGCCCTAGCAAACCCGACAGGGCTTGACAAAGCCTGACAGGGCCCGAGCAAACCCGACAGGGCCCGAGCAAACCCGACAGGGCCCGACGGAGCCCGACAGGGCCCAAGCAAACCCGTAAGGGCCCGACGGAGCCTGACAGGGCTCGATGGAGCCCGACAGGGCCCGAGGAAACCCGACAGGGCCCGACGGAGCCCGATAGGGCCCGAGCAAACCCGACAGGACCCGATGGAGCCCGACAGGGCTCGAGCAAACCCGACAGGGCCTGAGCAAATCCGACAGGGCCCGACGGAGCCCGACAGGGCCCGAGCAAACCCGAAAGGGCCCGACGGAGCCTGACAGGGCTCGATGGAGCCCGACAGGGCCCGAGGAAACCCGACAGGGCCCCACGGAGCCCGATAGGGCCCGAGCAAACCCGACAGGGCCTGATGGAGCCTGACAGGGCCCGGGCAAACCCGACAGGGCACGCTGGAGCCCGACAGAGCCCGAGCAAACCCGACAGGGCCCGACAAGGCCCGACAGGGCCCGAGCAAACCTGACAGGACCTGACAAAGCCTGACAGGGCCCGACGGAGCCCGACAGGGCCTGAGCAAACCCGAAAGAGCCCGACGGAGCCTGACAGGGCTCGATAGAGTCCGATAGGGCCCGAGGAAACCCGACAGGGCCCGACGGAACCCGAGAGGGCCCGACGGAACCCGAGAGGGCCCGAGGGAATCCGACAGGGCCCGACGGAGCGTGACAGGGCCCGAGCAAACCCGACAGGGCCCGAGCAAACCCGACAGGGCCCGACGGAGCCTGACAGGGCCCGAGCAAACCCGTAAGGGCCCGACGGAGCCTGACAGGGCTCGATAGAGTCCGACAGGGCCCGAGGAAATCCGACAGGGCCCGACGGAACCCGAGAGGGCCCGAGGGAATCCGACAGGGCCCGACGGAGCCTGGCAGGGCCCGAGCAAACCCGACAGGGCCCGACAGAGCCCGACAGGACCCGAGTAAACCCGAAAGGGCCCGAGCAAACCCGACAGGGTTCGACAAAGCCTGACAGGGCTCGATGGAGCCCGACAAGGCCCGAGGAAACCCGACAGGGCCCGACCAAGCCTGACAGGGCCCGAGCAAACCCGAGAGGGCTCGACGGAGGCTGACAGGGCCCGAGCAAACCCGACAGGGCCCGAGCAAACCTGACAGGGCACGAAGGAGCCCGACAGGGCCCGAGCAAACCCGACAAGGCCCAACGGATCCCGACAGGGCCTGAGCAAACCTGACAGGGCCCAACGGAGCCCGACAGGGTACTAGCAAACCCGACAGGGCCCGACGGAGCCCGACAGGGTCCGAGCAAACCCGACAGGGCCCGACGGAGCCCGACAGAGCCCGAGGAAACCAGACAGGGCCCGACGGAGCCCGACAGGGCCCGAGCAAACCCGACAGGGCCCGACGGAGCCCGACAGGGCCCGAGCAAACCCGTAAGGGCCCGACGGAGCCTGACAGGGCTCGATGGAGCCCGAAAGGGCCCGAGGAAAACCGACAGGGCCTGATTGACCCCGATAGGGCCCGAGCAAACCCGACAGGGCCTGACGGAGCCTGACAGGGGCCGGGCAAACCCGACAGGGCACGCTGGAGCCCGACAGAGCCCGAGCAAACCCGACAGGGCCCGAGCAAACCCGACAGGGCCCGACGGAGCCCGACAGGGCCCGAGCAAACCCGTAAGGGCCCGACGGAGCCTGACAGGGCTCGATGGAGCCCGACAGGGCCCGAGGAAACCCGACAGGGCCCGACGGAGCCCGATAGGGCCCGAGCAAACCCGACAGGGCCTGAGCAAATCCGACAGGGCCCGACGGAGCCCAACAGGGCCCGAGCAAACCCGAAAGGGCCCGACGGAGCCTGACAGGGCTCGATGGAGCCAGACAGGGCCCGAGGAAACCCGACAGGTCCCCACAGAGCCCGATAGCGCCCGAGCAAACCCGACAGGGCCTGATGGAGCCTGACAGGGACCGGGCAAACCCGACAGGGCACGCAGGAGCTCGACAGAGCCCAAGCAAACCCGACAGGGCCCGACAAGGCCCGACAGGGCCCGAGCAAACCTGACAGGACCTGACAAAGCCTGACAGGGCCCGACGGAGCCCGACAGGGCCTGAGCAAACCCGAAAGAGCCCGACGGAGCCTGACAGGGCTCGATAGAGTCCGACAGGGCCCGAGGAAACCCGACAGGGCGCGACGGAGCCTGACAGGGCCCGAGCAAACCCGACAGGGTTCGACGGAGCCCGACAGGGCCCGAGCAAACCCGACAGGGTCCGACGAAGCCTGACAGGGCTTCAGCAAACCCGACAGGGCCCGAGCAAACCCGACAGGGCCCGACGGAGCCCGACAGGGCCCGAGGAAACCAGACAAGGCCCGACAGAGCCCGACAGGGCCCGAGCAAACCCGACAGGGCCCGAGCAAACCCGACAGGGCTCGACAAAGCCTGACAGGGCTTGATAGAGCCCGACAGGGCCCGAGGAAGCCCGACAGGGCCCGACGGAACCCGACAGGGCCTGAGCAAACCCGACAGGGCCCGAGCAAACCCGACAGGGCCCGAAGGAGCCTGACAAGGCCCGAGGAAACCAGACAGGGCTCGACGGAGCCCGACAGGGCCCGAGCACACTTGACAGGGTCCGACGAAGCCTGACAGGGCTTCAGAAAACCCGACAGGGCCCGAGCAAGCCGACAGGGCCCAACGGAGCCTGACAGGGCCCGAGGAAACCCGACAGGGCCCGACGGAGCCCGATAGGGCCCGAGCAAACCCGACAGGACCCGATGGAGCCCGACAGGGCTCGACAAAGCCTGACAGGGCCCAACGGAGCCCGACAGGGCCCAAGGAAACCCGACAGGGCCCGACAGAGCCCGACAGTGCCCAAGCAAACTAGACAGGGCCTGACGGAGCCTGACAGGGCCCGAGCAAACCCGACAGGGCTCGACAAAGCCTGACAGGGCCCGAGCAAACCTGACAGGGCCCGAGCAAACCTGACAAAGCTCGACGGAGCCTGACAGGGCCCGAGCAAACCCGACAGGGCCCGAGCAAACCTGACAGGGCACGAAGGAGCCCGACAGGGCCCGAGCAAACGCGACAGGGCCCAACGGATCCTGACAGGGCCTGAGCAAACCTGACAGGGCCCGACGGAGCCCGACAGGACGCGGGCAAACCCGACAGGGCCCGAGCAAACCCGACAGGGCCTGATAAGGCCCGACGGGGCCTGAGCAAACCCGACAGGACCCGACAAAGCCTGACAGGGTCCGATGGAGACCGACAGGACCCGAGCAAACCCGACAGGGCTCGATGGAGCCCGACAGGGCCCGAGGAAACCCGACAGGGCGCGACGGAGCCTGACAGGGCCCGAGCAAACCCGACAGGGCTCGACGGAGCCCGACAGGGCCTGAGGAAACCAGACAGGGCCCGACGGAGCCCGACAGGGCCCGAGCAAACCCGACAGGGCCCGAGCAAACCCGACAGGGCTCGACGGAGCCCGACAGGGCCTGAGGAAAGCAGACAGGGCCCGACGGAGCCCGACAGGGCCCTAGCAAACCCGACAGGGCTTGACAAAGCCTGACAGGGCACGAGCAAACCCGACAGGGCCCGAGCAAACCCGACATGGCCCGACGGAGCCCGATAGGGCCCGAGCAAACCCGACAGGACCCGATGGAGCCCGACAGGGCTCGAGCAAAACCGACAGGGCCTGAGCAAATCCGACCGGGCCCGACGGAGCCTGACAGGGCCCGAGCAAACCCGAAAGGGCCCGACGGAGCCTGACAGGGCTCGATGGAGCCCGACAGGGCCCGAGGAAACCCGACAGGTCCCCACAGAGCCCGATAGCGCCCGAGCAAACCCGACAGGGCCTGATGGAGCCTGACAGGGACCGGGCAAACCCGACAGGGCACGCAGGAGCTTGACAGAGCCCAAGCAAACCCGACAGGGCCCGACAAGGCCCGACAGGGCCCGAGCAAACCTGACAGGACCTGACAAAGCCTGACAGGGCCCGACGGAGCCCGACAGGGCCTGAGCAAACCCGAAAGAGCCCGACAGAGCCTGACAGGGCTCGATAGAGTCCGACAGGGCCCGAGGAAACCCGACAGGGCGCGACGGAGCCTGACAGGGCCCGAGCAAACCCGACAGGGTTCGACGGAGCCCGACAGGGCCCGAGCAAACCCGACAGGGTCCGACGAAGCCTGACAGGGCTTCAGCAAACCCGACAGGGCCCGAGCAAACCCGACAGGGCCCGACGGAGCCCGACAGGGCCCGAGGAAACCAGACAAGGCCCGACAGAGCCCGACAGGGCCCGAGCAAACCCGACAGGGCCCGAGCAAACCCGACAGGGCTCGACAAAGCCTGACAGGGCTTGATGGAGCCCGACAGGGCCCGAGGAAGCCCGACAGGGCCCGACGGAACCCGACAGGGCCCGAGCAAACCCGACAGGGCCCGAGCAAACCTGACAGGGCCCGAAGGAGCCTGACAAGGCCCGAGAAAACCTGACAGGGCTCGACGGAGCCTGACAGGGCCCGAGCACACTCGACAGGGTCCGACGAAGCCTGACAGGGCTTCAGAAAACCCGACAGGGCCCGAGCAAACCGACAGGGCCCAACGGAGCCCGACAGGGCCCGAGGAAACCAGACAGGGCCCGACAGAGCCCGACAGGGCCCGAGCAAACCCGACAGGGCCTGAGCAAACCCGACAGGGTTCGACGGAGCCCGACAGGGCCCGAGCAAACCCGACAGGGTCCGACGAAGCCTGACAGGGCTTCAGCAAACCCGACAGGGCCCGAGCAAACGCGACAGGGCCCAACGGATCCTGACAGGGCCTGAGCAAACCTGACAGGGCCCGACGGAGCCCGACAGGACGCGGGCAAACCCGACAGGGCCCGAGCAAACCCGACAGGGCCTGATAAGGCCCGACGGGGCCTGAGCAAACCCGACAGGACCCGACAAAGCCTGACAGGGTCCGATGGAGACCGACAGGACCCGAGCAAACCCGACAGGGCTCGATGGAGCCCGACAGGGCCCGAGGAAACCCGACAGGGCGCGACGGAGCCTGACAGGGCCCGAGCAAACCCGACAGGGCTCGACGGAGCCCGACAGGGCCTGAGGAAACCAGACAGGGCCCGACGGAGCCCGACAGGGCCCGAGCAAACCCGACAGGGCCCGAGCAAACCCGACAGGGCTCGACGGAGCCCGACAGGGCCTGAGGAAAGCAGACAGGGCCCGACGGAGCCCGACAGGGCCCTAGCAAACCCGACAGGGCTTGACAAAGCCTGACAGGGCACGAGCAAACCCGACAGGGCCCGAGCAAACCCGACATGGCCCGACGGAGCCCGATAGGGCCCGAGCAAACCCGACAGGACCCGATGGAGCCCGACAGGGCTCGAGCAAAACCGACAGGGCCTGAGCAAATCCGACCGGGCCCGACGGAGCCTGACAGGGCCCGAGCAAACCCGAAAGGGCCCGACGGAGCCTGACAGGGCTCGATGGAGCCCGACAGGGCCCGAGGAAACCCGACAGGTCCCCACAGAGCCCGATAGCGCCCGAGCAAACCCGACAGGGCCTGATGGAGCCTGACAGGGACCGGGCAAACCCGACAGGGCACGCAGGAGCTTGACAGAGCCCAAGCAAACCCGACAGGGCCCGACAAGGCCCGACAGGGCCCGAGCAAACCTGACAGGACCTGACAAAGCCTGACAGGGCCCGACGGAGCCCGACAGGGCCTGAGCAAACCCGAAAGAGCCCGACAGAGCCTGACAGGGCTCGATAGAGTCCGACAGGGCCCGAGGAAACCCGACAGGGCGCGACGGAGCCTGACAGGGCCCGAGCAAACCCGACAGGGTTCGACGGAGCCCGACAGGGCCCGAGCAAACCCGACAGGGTCCGACGAAGCCTGACAGGGCTTCAGCAAACCCGACAGGGCCCGAGCAAACCCGACAGGGCCCGACGGAGCCCGACAGGGCCCGAGGAAACCAGACAAGGCCCGACAGAGCCCGACAGGGCCCGAGCAAACCCGACAGGGCCCGAGCAAACCCGACAGGGCTCGACAAAGCCTGACAGGGCTTGATGGAGCCCGACAGGGCCCGAGGAAGCCCGACAGGGCCCGACGGAACCCGACAGGGCCCGAGCAAACCCGACAGGGCCCGAGCAAACCTGACAGGGCCCGAAGGAGCCTGACAAGGCCCGAGAAAACCTGACAGGGCTCGACGGAGCCTGACAGGGCCCGAGCACACTCGACAGGGTCCGACGAAGCCTGACAGGGCTTCAGAAAACCCGACAGGGCCCGAGCAAACCGACAGGGCCCAACGGAGCCCGACAGGGCCCGAGGAAACCAGACAGGGCCCGACAGAGCCCGACAGGGCCCGAGCAAACCCGACAGGGCCTGAGCAAACCCGACAGGGTTCGACAAAGCCTGACAGGGCCCAACGGAGCCCGACAGGGCCCAAGGAAACCCGACAGGGCCCGACAGAGCCCGACAGTGCCCAAGCAAACCAGACAGGGCCTGACGGAGCCTGACAGGGCCCGAGCAAACCCGACAGGGCTCGACAAAGCCTGACAGGGCCCGAGCAAACCTGACAGGGCCCGAGCAAACCTGACAAAGCTCGACGGAGCCTGACAGGGCCCGAGCAAACCCGACAGGGCCCGAGCAAACCTGACAGGGCACGAAGGAGCCCGACAGGGCCCAAGCAAACGCGACAGGGCCCAACGGAACCTGACAGGGCCTAAGCAAACCTGACAGGGCCCGACGGAGCCCGACAGGACGCGGGCAAACCCGACAGGGCCCGAGCAAACCCGACAGGGCCTGATAAGGCCCGACGGGGCCTGAGCAAACCCGACAGGACCCGACAAAGCCTGACAGGGTCCGATGGAGACCGACAGGACCCGAGCAAACCCGACAGGGCTCGATGGAGCCCGACAGGGCCCGAGGAAACCCGACAGGGCGCGACGGAGCCTGACAGGGCCCGAGCAAACCCGACAGGGCTCGACGGAGCCCGACAGGGCCTGAGGAAACCAGACAGGGCCCGACGGAGCCCGACAGGGCCCTAGCAAACCCGACAGGGCCCGAGCAAACCCGACAGGGCTCGACGGAGCCCGACAGGGCCTGAGGAAAGCAGACAGGGCCCGACGGAGCCCGACAGGGCCCTAGCAAACCCGACAGGGCTTGACAAAGCCTGACAGGGCACGAGCAAACCCGACAGGGCCCGAGCAAACCCGACAGGGCCCGACGGAGCCCGACAGGGCCCGAGCAAACCCGTAAGGGCCCGACGGAGCCTGACAGGGCTCGATGGAGCCCGACAGGGCCCGAGGAAACCCGACAGGGCCCGACGGAGCCCGATAGGGCCCGAGCAAACCCGACAGGACCCGATGGAGCCCGACAGGGCTCGAGCAAACCCGACAGGGCCTGAGCAAATCCGACAGGGCCCGACGGAGCCCGACAGGGCCCGAGCAAACCCGAAAGGGCCCGACGGAGCCTGACAGGGCTCGATGGAGCCCGACAGGGCCCGAGGAAACCCGACAGGGCCCCACGGAGCCCGATAGGGCCCGAGCAAACCCGACAGGGCCCGATGGAGCCCGACAGGGCTCGAGCAAACCCGACAGGGTCCGAGCAAACCCGACAGGGCCCGAGCAAACCCGACAGGGCCCGACGGAGCCCGACAGAGCCCGAGGAAACCAGACAGGGCCCGACGGAGCCCGACAGGGCCCGAGCAAACCTGACAGGGCCCGACGGAGCCCGACAGGGCCCGAGCAAACCCGTAAGGGCCCGACGGAGCCTGACAGGGCTCGATGGAGCCCGACAGGGCCCGAGGAAACCCGACAGGGCCTTATTGAGCCCGATAGGGCCCGAGCAAACCCGACAGGGTCTGACGGAGCCTGACAGGGCCCGGGCAAACCCGACAGGGCACGCTGGAGCCCGACAGAGCCCGAGCAAACCCGACAGGGCCCGACAAGGCCCGACAGGGCCCGAGCAAACCTGACAGGACCTGACAAAGCCTGACAGGGCCCGACGGAGCCCGCCAGGGCCCGAGCAAACCCGAAAGAGCCTGACAAAGCCTGACAGGGCTCAGTGGAGTCCGACAGGGCCCGAGGAAACCCGACAGGGCCCGACGGAGCCTGACAAGGCCTGAGAAAACCTGACAGGGCTCGATGGAGCCCGACAGGGCCCGAGCACACTCGACAGGGTCCGACGAAGCCTGACAGGGCTTCAGAAAACCCGACAGAGCCCGAGCAAACCGACAGGGCCCAACGGAGCCCGACAGGGCCCGAGGAAACCAGACAGGGCCCGACAGAGCCCGACAGGGCCCGAGCAAACCCGACAGGGCCTGAGCAAACCCGACAGGGTTCGACAAAGCCTGACAGGGCCCGACAGAGCCCGCCAGGGCCCAAGCAAACCCGAAAGAGCCCGACGGAGCCTGACAGGGCTCAGTGGAGTCCGACAGGGCCCGAGGAAACCCGACAGGGCCCGACGGAACCCAACAGGGCCTGAGCAAACCCGACAGGGCCCGAGCAAACTTGACAGGGCCCGACAAAGCATGACAAGGCCCGAGAAAACCTGACAGGGCTCGACGGAGCCCGACAGGGCCCGAGCACACTCGACAGGGTCCGACGAAGCCTGACAGGGCTTCAGAAAACCCGACAGGGCCCGAGCAAACCGACAGGGCCCAACGGAGCCCGACAGGGCCCGAGGAAACCAGACAGGGCCCGACAGAGCCCGACAGGGCCCGAGCAAACCCGACAGGGCCTGAGCAAACCTGACAGGGTTCGACAAAGCCTGACAGGGCTCGATGGAGCCCGACAGGGCCCAAGGAAACCCAACAGGGCCCGACAGAGCCCGACAGTGCCCAGGCAAACCTGACAGGGCCCGACGGAGCCCGACAGGGCACGAGCAAACCAGACAGGGCCTGACGGAGCCTGACAGGGCCCGAGCAAACCCGACAGGGCTCGACAAAGCCTGACAGGGCCCGAGCAAACCTGACAAAGCTCGACGGAGCCTGACAGGGCCCGAGGAAACCCGACAGGGCCCAAGCAAACCTGACAGGGCACGAAGGAGCCTGACAGGGCCCGAGCAAACCCGACAGGGCCCAACGGATCCCGACAGGGCCCGAGCAAACCTGACAGGGCCCGACGGAGCCCGACAGGACGCGGGCAAACCCGACAGGGCCCGAGCAAACCCGACAGAGCCTGACAAGAACCGACGGGGCCTGAGCAAACCCGACAGGACCCGACAAAGCCTGACAGGGTCCGATGGAGACCGACAGGGCCCGAGCAAACCCGACAGGGCTCGATGGAGCCCGACAGGGCCCGAGGAAACCCGACAAGGCGCGACGGAGCCTGACAGGGCCCGAGCAAACCCGACAGGGCTCGACGGAGCCCGACAGGGCCTGAGGAAAGCAGACAGGGCCCGACGGAGCCCGACAGGGCCCTAGCAAACCCGACAGGGCCTGAGCAAACCCGACAGGGCCCGACAGAGCCCGACAGGGCCTGAGGAAACCAGACAGGGCCCGACGGAGCCCGACAGGGCCCAAGCAAACCTGACAGGGCCTGACGGAGCCCGACAGGGGTCGAGCAAACCCGATAGGGCCTGACGGAGCCTGACAGGGCCCGAGCAAACCTGACAGGGCCCGAGAGAACCTGACAGGGCCCGACAGAACCCGAAAGGGCGCGAGCAAACCCGACAGGGGCTCACAAGGCCCGACAGGGCCTGACCAAACCCGACAGGACCCGCCAAAGCCTGATAGGGTCCGATGGAGCCCGACAGGGCCCGAGGAAACCCGACAGGTCGCGACGGAGCCTGACAGGGCCCGAGCAAACCCGACAGGGTTCGACGGAGCCCGACAGGGCCCGAGCAAACCCGACAGGGTCCGACGAAGCCTGACAGGGCTTCAGAAAACCCGACAGGGCCCGAGCAAACCCGACAGGGCCCGACAGAGCCCGACAGGGCCCGAGGAAACCAGACAGGGCCCGACAGAGCCCGACAGGGCCCGAGCAAACCCGACAGGGCCCGAGCAAACCCGACAGGGCCCGACGGAGCCTGACAGAGCCCGAGCAAACCCGACAGGGCTCGACGGAGCCCGATAATGCCCGAGAAAACCCGACAGGGCCTGACGGAGCCCGACAGGGCCCGAGCAAACCCGAAAGGGCCCGACGAAGCCTGACAGGGCTCGATGGAGCCCGACAGGGCCCGAGGAAACCCGACAGGGCCCGACGGAGCCCGATAGGGCCCGAGCAAACCCGACAGGGCCTGATGGAGCCCGACAGGGCTCGAGCAAACCCGACAGGGTCCGAGCAAACCCGACAGGGCCCGAGCAAACCCGACAGGGCCCGACGGAGCCCGACAGAGCCCGAGGAAACCAGACAGGGCCCGACGGAGCCCGACAGGGCCCGAGCAAACCTGACAGGGCCCGACGGAGCCCGACAGGGCTCGATGGAGCCCGACAGGGCCCGAGGAAACCCGACAGGGCCTTATTGAGCCCGATAGGGCCCGAGCAAACCCGACAGGGCCTGACGGAGCCTGACAGGGCCCGGGCAAACCCGACAGGGCACGCTGGAGCCCGACAGAGCCCGAGCAAACCCGACAGGGCCCGACAAGGCCCAACAGGGCCCGAGCAAACCTGACAGGACCTGACAAAGCCTGACAGGGCCCGATGGAGCCCGCCAGGGCCCGAGGAAACCCGAAAGAGCCCGACGGAGCCTGACAGGGCTCAGTGGAGTCCGACAGGGCCCGAGGAAACCCGACAGGGCCCGACGGAGCCTGACAAGGCCCGAGAAAACCTGACAGGGCTCGACGGAGCCCGACAGGGCCCGAGCACACTCGACAGGGTCCGACGAAGCCTGACAGGGCTTCAGAAAACCCGACAGAGCCCGAGCAAACAGACAGGGCCCAACGGAGCCCGACAGGGCCCGAGGAAACCAGACAGGGCCCGACAGAGCCCGACAGGGCCCGAGCAAACACGACAGGGCCTGAGCAAACCCGACAGGGTTCGACAAAGCCTGACAGGGCCCGACAGAGCCCGCCAGGGCCCAAGCAAACCCGAAAGAGCCCGACGGAGCCTGACAGGGCTCAGTGGAGTCCGACAGGGCCCGAGGAAACCCGACAGGGCCCGACGGAACCCAACAGAGCCTGAGCAAACCCGACAGGGCCCGAGCAAACCCGACAGGGCCCGACAAAGCATGACAAGGCCCGAGAAAACCTGACAGGGCTCGACGGAGCCCGACAGGGCCCGAGCACACTCGACAGGGTCCGACGAAGCCTGACAGGGCTTCAGAAAACCCGACAGGGCCCGAACAAACCGACAGGGCCCAACGGAGCCCGACAGGGCCCGAGGAAACCAGACAGGGCCCGACAGAGCCCGACAGGGCCCGAGCAAACCCGACAGGGCCTGAGCAAACCTGACAGGGTTCGACAAAGCCTGACAGGGCTTGATGGAGCCCGACAGGGCCCAAGGAAACCCAACAGGGCCCGACAGAGCCCGACAGTGCCCAAGCAAACCTGACAGGGCCCGACGGAGCCCGACAGGGCACGAGCAAACCAGACAGGGCCTGACGGAGCCTGACAGGGCCCGAGCAAACCCGACAGGGCTCGACAAAGCCTGACAGGGCCCGAGCAAACCTGACAAAGCTCGACGGAGCCTGACAGGGCCCGAGGAAACCCGACAGGGCCCAAGCAAACCTGACAGGGCACGAAGGAGCCCGACAGGGCCCGAGCAAACCGACAGGGCCCAACGGATCCCGACAGGGCCCGAGCAAACCTGACAGGGCCCGACGGAGCCCGACAGGATGCGGGCAAACCCGACAGGGCCCGAGCAAACCCGACAGAGCCTGACAAGGCCCGACGGGGCCTGAGCAAACCCGACAGGACCCGACAAAGCCTGACAGGGTCCGATGGAGACCGACAGGGCCCAAGCAAACCCGACAGGGCTCGATGGAGCCCGACAGGGCCCGAGGAAACCCGACAGGGCGCGACGGAGCCTGACAGGGCCCGAGCAAACCCGACAGGGCTCGACGGAGCCCGACAGGGCCTGAGGAAAGCAGTCAGGGCCCGACGGAGCCCGACAGGGCCCTAGCAAACCCGACAGGGCCTGAGCAAACCCGACAGGGCCCGACAGAGCCCGACAGGGCCTGAGGAAACCAGACAGGGCCCGACGGAGCCCGACAGGGCCCTAGCAAACCCGACAGGGCTTGACAAAGCCTGACAGGGCCCGAGTAAACCCGACAGGGCCCGAGGAAACCCGACAGGGCCCGACGGAGCCCGACAGGGCCCGAGCAAACCCGTAAGGGCCCGACGGAGCCTGACAGGGCTCGATGGAGCCCGACAGGGCCCGAGGAAACCCGACAGGGCCCGACGGAGCCCGATAGGGCCCGAGCAAACCCAAGAGGGCCCGATGGAGCCCGACAGGGCTCGAGCAAACCCGACAGGGCCTGAGCAAATCCAACACGGCCCGACGGAGCCCGACAGGGCCCGAGCAAACCCGAAAGGGCCCGACGGAGCCTGACAGGGCTCGATGGAGCCCGACAGGGCCCGAGGAAACCCGACAGGGCCCCACGGAGCCCGATAGGGCCCGAGCAAACCCGAAAGGGCCTGATGGAGCCTGACAGGGACCGGGCAAACCCGACAGGGCACGCTGGAGCCCGACAGAGCCCGAGCAAACCCGACAGGGCCCGATAAGGCCCGACAGGGCCCGAGCAAACCTGAAAGGACCTGACAAAGCCTGACAGGGCCCGACGGAGCCCGACAGGGCCTGAGCAAACCCGAAAGAACCCGACGGAGCCCGACAGGGCTCGATAGAGTCCGACAAGGCCCGAGGAAACCCGACAGGGCTTGACGGAACCCGAGAGGGCCCGACGGAACCCGAGAGGGCCCGAGGGAATCCGACAGGGCCCGACGGAGCCTGACAGGGCCCGAGCAAACCAGACAGGGCCCGACAGAGCCCGACAGGACCCGAGCAAACCCGACAGGGCCCGAGCAAACCCGACAGGGCCCGAGCAAACCCGACAGGGTTCGACAAAGCCTGACAGGGCTCAATGGAGCCCGACAAGGCCCGAGGAAACCCGACAGGGCCCGACGGAGCCTGACAGGGCCCGAGCAAACCCGACAGGGCTCGACGGAGCCTGACAGGGCCCGACCAAACCCGACAGGGCTCGACGGAGCCCGATAATGCCCGAGCAAACCCGACAGGGCTCGACGGAGCCTGACAGGGCCCGAGCAAACCCGACAGGGCCCGAGCAAACCTGACAGGGCTCGATGGAGCCCGACAAGGCCCGAGGAAACCCGACAGGGCCCGACAGAGCCTGACAGGGCCCGAGCAAACCCGACAGGGCACGCTGGAGCCCGACAGAGCCCGAGCAAACCCGACAGGGCCCGATAAGGCCCGACAGGGCCCGAGCAAACCTGAAAGGACCTGACAAAGCCTGACAGGGCCCGACGGAGCCCGACAGGGCCTGAGCAAACCCGAAAGAACCCGACGGAGCCCGACAGGGCTCGATAGAGTCCGACAAGGCCCGAGGAAACCCGACAGGGCTTGACGGAACCCGAGAGGGCCCGACGGAACCCGAGAGGGCCCGAGGGAATCCGACAGGGCCCGACGGAGCCTGACAGGGCCCGAGCAAACCAGACAGGGCCCGACAGAGCCCGACAGGACCCGAGCAAACCCGACAGGGCCCGAGCAAACCCGACAGGGCCCGAGCAAACCCGACAGGGTTCGACAAAGCCTGACAGGGCTCAATGGAGCCCGACAAGGCCCGAGGAAACCCGACAGGGCCCGACGGAGCCTGACAGGGCCCGAGCAAACCCGACAGGGCTCGACGGAGCCTGACAGGGCCCGACCAAACCCGACAGGGCTCGACGGAGCCCGATAATGCCCGAGCAAACCCGACAGGGCTCGACGGAGCCTGACAGGGCCCGAGCAAACCCGACAGGGCCCGAGCAAACCTGACAGGGCTCGATGGAGCCCGACAAGGCCCGAGGAAACCCGACAGGGCCCGACAGAGCCTGACAGGGCCCGAGCAAACCCGACAGGGCTCGACGGAGCCTGACAGGGCCCGACCAAACCCGACAGGGCTCGACGGAGCCCGATAATGCCTGAGCAAACCCGACAGGGCTCGACGGAGACTGACAGGGCCCGAGCAAACCCGACAGGGCCCGAGCAAACCTGACAGGGCTCGATGGAGCCTGACAGGGCCCGAGCAAACCCGACAGGCCCCGAGCAAACCTGACAGGGCCCGAAGGAGCCCGACAGGGCTCGACGGAGCCTGACAGGGCCCGAGCAAACCCGACAGGGCCTGAGCAAACCTGACAGGGCCCAACGGAGCCCGACAGGGCACTAGCAAACCCGACAGGGCCTGACGGAGCCTGACAGGGCTTGAGCAAACCCGACAGGGCCCGAGCGAATCTGACAGGGCCCGACGGAGCCTGACAGGACGCGGGCAAACCCGACAGGTCCCGAGCAAACCCGACAGGGCCTGACAAGGCCCGACAGGGCCCAAGCAAACCTGACAGGGCCTGACGGAGCCCGACAGGGGTCGAGCAAACCCGATAGGGCCTGACGGAGCCTGACAGGGCCCGAGCAAGCCTGACAGGGCCCGAGAGAACCTGACAGGGCCCGACGGAGCCCGACAGCGCGCGAGCAAACCCAACAGGGGCTGACAAGGCCCGACAGGGCCTGAGCAAACCCGAAAGGACCCGCCAAAGCCTGATAGGGTCCGATGGAGCCCGACAGGGCCCGAGGAAACCCGACAGGGCGCGACGGAGCCTGACAGGGCCCGAGCAAACCCGACAGGGTTCGACAGAGCCCGACAGGGCCCGAGCGAACCAGACAGGGTCCGACGAAGCCTGACATGGCTTCAGCAAACCCGACAGGGCCCGAGCAAACCCGACAGGGCCCGACGGAGCCCGACAGGGCCCGAGGAAACCAGACAGGGCCCGACAGAGCCCGACAGGGCCCGAGCAAACCCGACAGGGCCCGAGCAAACCCGACAGGGCTCGATAAAGCCTGACAGGGCTTGATGGAGCCCGACAGGGCCCGAGGAAACCCGACAGGGCCGGACGGAGCCTGACAGAGCCCGAGCAAACCCGACAGGGCTCGACGGAGCCCGATAGGGCCCGAGCAAACCCGACAGGGCCTGACGGAGCCCGACAGGGCCCGAGCAAACCCGAAAGGGCCCGACGAAGCCTGACAGGGCTCGATGGAGCCCGACAGGGCCCGAGGAAACCCGACAGGGCCCGACGGAGCCCGACAGGGTCCGAGCAAACCCGACAGGGCCCGACAGAGCCCGACAGAGCCCGAGGAAACCAGACAGGGCCCGACGGAGCCCGACAGGGCCCTAGCAAACCCGACAGGGCCTGAGCAAACCCGACAGGGCCCGACAGAGCCCGACAGGGCCTGAGGAAACCAGACAGGGCCCGACGGAGCCCGACAGGGCCCAAGCAAACCTGACAGGGCCTGACGGAGCCCGACAGGGGTCGAGCAAACCCGATAGGGCCTGACGGAGCCTGACAGGGCCCGAGCAAACCTGACAGGGCCCGAGAGAACCTGACAGGGCCCGACAGAACCCGAAAGGGCGCGAGCAAACCCGACAGGGGCTCACAAGGCCCGACAGGGCCTGACCAAACCCGACAGGACCCGCCAAAGCCTGATAGGGTCCGATGGAGCCCGACAGGGCCCGAGGAAACCCGACAGGTCGCGACGGAGCCTGACAGGGCCCGAGCAAACCCGACAGGGTTCGACGGAGCCCGACAGGGCCCGAGCAAACCCGACAGGGTCCGACGAAGCCTGACAGGGCTTCAGAAAACCCGACAGGGCCCGAGCAAACCCGACAGGGCCCGACAGAGCCCGACAGGGCCCGAGGAAACCAGACAGGGCCCGACAGAGCCCGACAGGGCCCGAGCAAACCCGACAGGGCCCGAGCAAACCCGACAGGGCCCGACGGAGCCTGACAGAGCCCGAGCAAACCCGACAGGGCTCGACGGAGCCCGATAATGCCCGAGAAAACCCGACAGGGCCTGACGGAGCCCGACAGGGCCCGAGCAAACCCGAAAGGGCCCGACGAAGCCTGACAGGGCTCGATGGAGCCCGACAGGGCCCGAGGAAACCCGACAGGGCCCGACGGAGCCCGATAGGGCCCGAGCAAACCCGACAGGGCCTGACAAGGCCCGACAGGGCCCAAGCAAACCTGACAGGGCCTGACGGAGCCCGACAGGGGTCGAGCAAACCCGATAGGGCCTGACGGAGCCTGACAGGGCCCGAGCAAGCCTGACAGGGCCCGAGAGAACCTGACAGGGCCCGACGGAGCCCGACAGCGCGCGAGCAAACCCAACAGGGGCTGACAAGGCCCGACAGGGCCTGAGCAAACCCGAAAGGACCCGCCAAAGCCTGATAGGGTCCGATGGAGCCCGACAGGGCCCGAGGAAACCCGACAGGGCGCGACGGAGCCTGACAGGGCCCGAGCAAACCCGACAGGGTTCGACAGAGCCCGACAGGGCCCGAGCGAACCAGACAGGGTCCGACGAAGCCTGACATGGCTTCAGCAAACCCGACAGGGCCCGAGCAAACCCGACAGGGCCCGACGGAGCCCGACAGGGCCCGAGGAAACCAGACAGGGCCCGACAGAGCCCGACAGGGCCCGAGCAAACCCGACAGGGCCCGAGCAAACCCGACAGGGCTCGATAAAGCCTGACAGGGCTTGATGGAGCCCGACAGGGCCCGAGGAAACCCGACAGGGCCGGACGGAGCCTGACAGAGCCCGAGCAAACCCGACAGGGCTCGACGGAGCCCGATAGGGCCCGAGCAAACCCGACAGGGCCTGACGGAGCCCGACAGGGCCCGAGCAAACCCGAAAGGGCCCGACGAAGCCTGACAGGGCTCGATGGAGCCCGACAGGGCCCGAGGAAACCCGACAGGGCCCGACGGAGCCCGACAGGGTCCGAGCAAACCCGACAGGGCCCGACAGAGCCCGACAGAGCCCGAGGAAACCAGACAGGGCCCGACGGAGCCCGACAGGGCCCTAGCAAACCCGACAGGGCCTGAGCAAACCCGACAGGGCCCGACAGAGCCCGACAGGGCCTGAGGAAACCAGACAGGGCCCGACGGAGCCCGACAGGGCCCAAGCAAACCTGACAGGGCCTGACGGAGCCCGACAGGGGTCGAGCAAACCCGATAGGGCCTGACGGAGCCTGACAGGGCCCGAGCAAACCTGACAGGGCCCGAGAGAACCTGACAGGGCCCGACAGAACCCGAAAGGGCGCGAGCAAACCCGACAGGGGCTCACAAGGCCCGACAGGGCCTGACCAAACCCGACAGGACCCGCCAAAGCCTGATAGGGTCCGATGGAGCCCGACAGGGCCCGAGGAAACCCGACAGGTCGCGACGGAGCCTGACAGGGCCCGAGCAAACCCGACAGGGTTCGACGGAGCCCGACAGGGCCCGAGCAAACCCGACAGGGTCCGACGAAGCCTGACAGGGCTTCAGAAAACCCGACAGGGCCCGAGCAAACCCGACAGGGCCCGACAGAGCCCGACAGGGCCCGAGGAAACCAGACAGGGCCCGACAGAGCCCGACAGGGCCCGAGCAAACCCGACAGGGCCCGAGCAAACCCGACAGGGCCCGACGGAGCCTGACAGAGCCCGAGCAAACCCGACAGGGCTCGACGGAGCCCGATAATGCCCGAGAAAACCCGACAGGGCCTGACGGAGCCCGACAGGGCCCGAGCAAACCCGAAAGGGCCCGACGAAGCCTGACAGGGCTCGATGGAGCCCGACAGGGCCCGAGGAAACCCGACAGGGCCCGACGGAGCCCGATAGGGCCCGAGCAAACCCGACAGGGCCTGATGGAGCCCGACAGGGCTCGAGCAAACCCGACAGGGTCCGAGCAAACCCGACAGGGCCCGAGCAAACCCGACAGGGCCCGACGGAGCCCGACAGAGCCCGAGGAAACCAGACAGGGCCCGACGGAGCCCGACAGGGCCCGAGCAAACCTGACAGGGCCCGACGGAGCCCGACAGGGCTCGATGGAGCCCGACAGGGCCCGAGGAAACCCGACAGGGCCTTATTGAGCCCGATAGGGCCCGAGCAAACCCGACAGGGCCTGACGGAGCCTGACAGGGCCCGGGCAAACCCGACAGGGCACGCTGGAGCCCGACAGAGCCCGAGCAAACCCGACAGGGCCCGACAAGGCCCAACAGGGCCCGAGCAAACCTGACAGGACCTGACAAAGCCTGACAGGGCCCGATGGAGCCCGCCAGGGCCCGAGGAAACCCGAAAGAGCCCGACGGAGCCTGACAGGGCTCAGTGGAGTCCGACAGGGCCCGAGGAAACCCGACAGGGCCCGACGGAGCCTGACAAGGCCCGAGAAAACCTGACAGGGCTCGACGGAGCCCGACAGGGCCCGAGCACACTCGACAGGGTCCGACGAAGCCTGACAGGGCTTCAGAAAACCCGACAGAGCCCGAGCAAACAGACAGGGCCCAACGGAGCCCGACAGGGCCCGAGGAAACCAGACAGGGCCCGACAGAGCCCGACAGGGCCCGAGCAAACACGACAGGGCCTGAGCAAACCCGACAGGGTTCGACAAAGCCTGACAGGGCCCGACAGAGCCCGCCAGGGCCCAAGCAAACCCGAAAGAGCCCGACGGAGCCTGACAGGGCTCAGTGGAGTCCGACAGGGCCCGAGGAAACCCGACAGGGCCCGACGGAACCCAACAGAGCCTGAGCAAACCCGACAGGGCCCGAGCAAACCCGACAGGGCCCGACAAAGCATGACAAGGCCCGAGAAAACCTGACAGGGCTCGACGGAGCCCGACAGGGCCCGAGCACACTCGACAGGGTCCGACGAAGCCTGACAGGGCTTCAGAAAACCCGACAGGGCCCGAACAAACCGACAGGGCCCAACGGAGCCCGACAGGGCCCGAGGAAACCAGACAGGGCCCGACAGAGCCCGACAGGGCCCGAGCAAACCCGACAGGGCCTGAGCAAACCTGACAGGGTTCGACAAAGCCTGACAGGGCTTGATGGAGCCCGACAGGGCCCAAGGAAACCCAACAGGGCCCGACAGAGCCCGACAGTGCCCAAGCAAACCTGACAGGGCCCGACGGAGCCCGACAGGGCACGAGCAAACCAGACAGGGCCTGACGGAGCCTGACAGGGCCCGAGCAAACCCGACAGGGCTCGACAAAGCCTGACAGGGCCCGAGCAAACCTGACAAAGCTCGACGGAGCCTGACAGGGCCCGAGGAAACCCGACAGGGCCCAAGCAAACCTGACAGGGCACGAAGGAGCCCGACAGGGCCCGAGCAAACCGACAGGGCCCAACGGATCCCGACAGGGCCCGAGCAAACCTGACAGGGCCCGACGGAGCCCGACAGGATGCGGGCAAACCCGACAGGGCCCGAGCAAACCCGACAGAGCCTGACAAGGCCCGACGGGGCCTGAGCAAACCCGACAGGACCCGACAAAGCCTGACAGGGTCCGATGGAGACCGACAGGGCCTGAGGAAAGCAGTCAGGGCTTGACGGAGCCCGACAGGGCCCTAGCAAACCCGACAGGGCCTGAGCAAACCCGACAGGGCCCGACAGAGCCCGACAGGGCCTGAGGAAACCAGACAGGGCCCGACGGAGCCCGACAGGGCCCTAGCAAACCCGACAGGGCTTGACAAAGCCTGACAGGGCCCGAGTAAACCCGACAGGGCCCGAGGAAACCCGACAGGGCCCGACGGAGCCCGACAGGGCCCGAGCAAACCCGTAAGGGCCCGACGGAGCCTGACAGGGCTCGATGGAGCCCGACAGGGCCCGAGGAAACCCGACAGGGCCCGACGGAGCCCGATAGGGCCCGAGCAAACCCAAGAGGGCCCGATGGAGCCCGACAGGGCTCGAGCAAACCCGACAGGGCCTGAGCAAATCCAACACGGCCCGACGGAGCCCGACAGGGCCCGAGCAAACCCGAAAGGGCCCGACGGAGCCTGACAGGGCTCGATGGAGCCCGACAGGGCCCGAGGAAACCCGACAGGGCCCCACGGAGCCCGATAGGGCCCGAGCAAACCCGAAAGGGCCTGATGGAGCCTGACAGGGACCGGGCAAACCCGACAGGGCACGCTGGAGCCCGACAGAGCCCGAGCAAACCCGACAGGGCCCGATAAGGCCCGACAGGGCCCGAGCAAACCTGAAAGGACCTGACAAAGCCTGACAGGGCCCGACGGAGCCCGACAGGGCCTGAGCAAACCCGAAAGAACCCGACGGAGCCCGACAGGGCTCGATAGAGTCCGACAAGGCCCGAGGAAACCCGACAGGGCTTGACGGAACCCGAGAGGGCCCGACGGAACCCGAGAGGGCCCGAGGGAATCCGACAGGGCCCGACGGAGCCTGACAGGGCCCGAGCAAACCAGACAGGGCCCGACAGAGCCCGACAGGACCCGAGCAAACCCGACAGGGCCCGAGCAAACCCGACAGGGCCCGAGCAAACCCGACAGGGTTCGACAAAGCCTGACAGGGCTCAATGGAGCCCGACAAGGCCCGAGGAAACCCGACAGGGCCCGACGGAGCCTGACAGGGCCCGAGCAAACCCGACAGGGCTCGACGGAGCCTGACAGGGCCCGACCAAACCCGACAGGGCTCGACGGAGCCCGATAATGCCCGAGCAAACCCGACAGGGCTCGACGGAGCCTGACAGGGCCCGAGCAAACCCGACAGGGCCCGAGCAAACCTGACAGGGCTCGATGGAGCCCGACAAGGCCCGAGGAAACCCGACAGGGCCCGACAGAGCCTGACAGGGCCCGAGCAAACCCGACAGGGCTCGACGGAGCCTGACAGGGCCCGACCAAACCCGACAGGGCTCGACGGAGCCCGATAATGCCTGAGCAAACCCGACAGGGCTCGACGGAGACTGACAGGGCCCGAGCAAACCCGACAGGGCCCGAGCAAACCTGACAGGGCTCGATGGAGCCTGACAGGGCCCGAGCAAACCCGACAGGGCCCGAGCAAACCTGACAGGGCCCGAAGGAGCCCGACAGGGCTCGACGGAGCCTGACAGGGCCCGAGCAAACCCGACAGGGCCTGAGCAAACCTGACAGGGCCCAACGGAGCCCGACAGGGCACTAGCAAACCCGACAGGGCCTGACGGAGCCTGACAGGGCTTGAGCAAACCCGACAGGGCCCGAGCGAATCTGACAGGGCCCGACGGAGCCTGACAGGACGCGGGCAAACCCGACAGGTCCCGAGCAAACCCGACAGGGCCTGACAAGGCCCGACAGGGCCCAAGCAAACCTGACAGGGCCTGACGGAGCCCGACAGGGGTCGAGCAAACCCGATAGGGCCTGACGGAGCCTGACAGGGCCCGAGCAAGCCTGACAGGGCCCGAGAGAACCTGACAGGGCCCGACGGAGCCCGACAGCGCGCGAGCAAACCCAACAGGGGCTGACAAGGCCCGACAGGGCCTGAGCAAACCCGAAAGGACCCGCCAAAGCCTGATAGGGTCCGATGGAGCCCGACAGGGCCCGAGGAAACCCGACAGGGCGCGACGGAGCCTGACAGGGCCCGAGCAAACCCGACAGGGTTCGACAGAGCCCGACAGGGCCCGAGCGAACCAGACAGGGTCCGACGAAGCCTGACATGGCTTCAGCAAACCCGACAGGGCCCGAGCAAACCCGACAGGGCCCGACGGAGCCCGACAGGGCCCGAGGAAACCAGACAGGGCCCGACAGAGCCCGACAGGGCCCGAGCAAACCCGACAGGGCCCGAGCAAACCCGACAGGGCTCGATAAAGCCTGACAGGGCTTGATGGAGCCCGACAGGGCCCGAGGAAACCCGACAGGGCCGGACGGAGCCTGACAGAGCCCGAGCAAACCCGACAGGGCTCGACGGAGCCCGATAGGGCCCGAGCAAACCCGACAGGGCCTGACGGAGCCCGACAGGGCCCGAGCAAACCCGAAAGGGCCCGACGAAGCCTGACAGGGCTCGATGGAGCCCGACAGGGCCCGAGGAAACCCGACAGGGCCCGACGGAGCCCGATAGGGCCCGAGCAAACCCGACAGGGCCCGATGGAGCCCGACAGGGCCCGAGCAAACCCGACAGGGTCCGAGCAAACCCGACAGGGCCCGACAGAGCCCGACAGAGCCCGAGGAAACCAGACAGGGCCCGACGGAGCCCGACAGGGCCCGAGCAAACCCGACAGGGCCCGACGAAGCCCGAGAGGGCCCGAGCAAACCCGTAAGGGCCCGACGGAGCCTGACAGGGCTCGATGGAGCCCGACAGGGCCCGAGGAAACCCGACAGGGCCTGATTGAGCCCGATAGGGCCCGAGCAAACCCGACAGGGCCTGACGGAGCCTGACAGGGCCCGGGCAAACCCGACAGGGCACGCTGGAGCCTGACAGAGACCGCGCAAACCCGACAGGGCCCGACAAGGCCCGACAGGGCCCGAGCAAACCTGACACGTCCTGACAAAGCCTGACAGGGCCCGACGGAGCCCGCCAGGGCCCGAGCAAACCCGAAAGAGCCCGACGGAGCCTGACAGGGCTCAGTGGAGTCCGACAGGGCCCAAGGCAACCCGACAGGGCCCGACGGAGCGTGACAAGGCCCGAGAAAACCTGACAGGGCTCGACGGAGCCCGACAGGGCTCGAGCACACTCGACAGGGTCCGACGAAGCCTGACAGGGCTTCAGAAAACCCGACAGGGCCCGAGCAAACCGACAGGGCCCAACGGAGCCCGACAGTGCCCGAGGAAACCAGACAGGGCCCGACAGAGCCCGACAGGGCCCGAGCAAACCCGACAGGGCCTGAGCAAACCCGACAGGGTTCGACAAAGCCTGACAGGGCTCGATGGAGCCCGACAGGGCCCAAGGAAACCCGACAGGGCCCGACGGAGCCCGACAGTGCCCAAGCAAACCCGACAGGACCCGATGGAGCCTGACAGGGCACGAGCAAACCAGACAGGGCTTGACGGAGCCTGACAGGGCCCGAGCAAATCCGAAAGGGCCCAACGGATCCCGACAGGGCCCAAGCAAACCTGACAGGGCCCGACGGACCCCGACAGGGCACGAGCAAACCCGACAGGGCCCGAGCGAATCTGACAGGGCCCGACGGAGCCCGACAGGACGTGGGCAAACCCGACAGGGCCCGAGCAAACCCGACAGGGCCAGACAAGACCCGACAGGGCCTGAGCAAACCCGACAGGACCCGACAAAGCCTGACAGGGCTCGATGGAGCCCGACAGGGCCCAAGGAAACCCGACAGGGCCCGACGGAGCCCGATAGGGCCCGAGCAAACCCGACAGGGCCTGACGGAGCCCGACAGGGCCCGAGCAAACCTGAAAGGGCCCGACGAAGCCTGACAGGGCTCGATGGAGCCCGACAGGGCCCGAGGAAACCCGACAGGGCCCGACGGAGCCCGATAGGGCCCGAGCAAACCCGACAGGGACCGATGGAGCCCGACAGGGCTCGAACAAACCCGACAGGGCCTGAGCAAATCCGACAGGGCCCGACGGAGCCCGACAGGGCCCGAGCAAACCCGAAAGGGCCTGACAGAGCCTGACAGGACCCGTGCAAACCCGACAGGGCCCGAGCAAACCTGACAGGGTTCGACAAAGCCTGACAGGGCTCGATGGAGCCCGACAGGGCTCGAGCAAACCCGACAGGGTCCGAGCAAACCCGACAGGGCCCGACGGAGCCCGACAGAGCCCGAGGAAACCAGAGAAGGGCCCGACGGAGCCCGACAGGGCCCGAGCAAACCCGACAGGGCCCGATGGAGCCCGACAGGGCCCGAGCAAACCTGAAAGGGCCCGACGGAGCCTGACAGGGCTCGATGGAGCCCGACAGGGCCCGAGGAAACCCGACAGGGCCTGATTGAGCCCGATAGGGCCCGAGCAAACCTGACAGGGCTCGATGGAGCCCGACAAGGCCCGAGGAAATTCGACAGGGCCCGACAGAGCCTGACAGGGCCCGAGCAAACCCGACAGGGCTCGACGGAGCCTGACAGGGCCCGACCAAACTTGACAGGGCTCGACGGAGCCCGATAATGCCCGAGCAAACCCGACAGGGCTCGACGGAGCCTGACAGGGCCCGAGCAAACCCGACAGGGCCCGAGCAAACCTGACAGGGCTCGATGGAGCCCGACAAGGCCCGAGGAAACCCGACAGGGCCCGACGGAGCCTGATAGGGCCCGAGCAAACCCGACAGGGCTCGACGGAGCCTGACAGGGCCCGAGCAAACCCGACAGGGCCTGAGCAAACCTGACAGGGCCCAACGGAGCCCGACAGGGCACTAGCAAACCCGACAGGGCCTGACGGAGCCTGACAGGGCCCGAGCAAACCTGACAGGGCCCGAGCGAATCTGACAGGGCCCGACGGAGCCTGACAGGACGCGGGCAAACCCGACAGGTCCCGAGCAAACCCGACAGGGCCTGACAAGGCCCGACAGGGCCCAAGCAAACCTGACAGGGCCTGACGGAGCCCGACAGGGGTCGAGCAAACCCGATAGGGCCTGACGGAGCCTGACAGGGCCCGAGCAAGCCTGACAGGGCCCGAGAGAACCTGACAGGGCCCGACGGAGCCCGACAGCGCGCGAGCAAACCCAACAGGGGCTGACAAGGCCCGACAGGGCCTGAGCAAACCCGAAAGGACCCGCCAAAGCCTGATAGGGTCCGATGGAGCCCGACAGGGCCCGAGGAAACCCGACAGGGCGCGACGGAGCCTGACAGGGCCCGAGCAAACCCGACAGGGTTCGACGGAGCCCGACAGGGCGCGTGCAAACCCGACAGGGTCCGACGAAGCCTGACAGGGCTTCAGCAAACCCGACAGGGCCCGAGCAAACCCGACAGGGCCCGACGGAGCCCGACAGGGCCCGAGGAAACCAGACAGGGCCCGACAGAGCCCGACAGGGCCCGAGCAAACCCGACAGGGCCCGAGCAAACCCGACAGGGCTCGACAAAGCCTGACAGGGCTTGATGGAGCCCGACAGGGCCCGAGGAAACCCGACAGGGCCGGACGGAGCCTGACAGAGCCCGAGCAAACCCGACAGGGCTCGACGGAGCCCGATAGGGCCCGAGCAAACCCGACAGGGCCTGACGGAGCCCGACAGGGCCCGAGCAAACCCGAAAGGGCCCGACGAAGCCTGACAGGGCTCGATGGAGCCCGACAGGGCCCGAGGAAACCCGACAGGACCCGACGGAGCCCGATAGGGCCCGAGCAAACCCGACAGGGCCCGAGTAGCCCGACAGGGCCCGAGCAAACCCGACAGGGTCCGAGCAAACCCGACAGGGCCCGACAGAGCCCGACAGAGCCCGAGGAAACCAGACAGGGCCCGACGGATCCCGACAGGGCCCGAGCAAACCCGACAGGGCCCGACGGAGCCCGAGAGGGCCCGAGCAAACCCGTAAGGGCCCGACGGAGCCTGACAGGGCTCGATGGAGCCCGACAGGGCCCGAGGAAACCCGACAGGGCCTGATTGAGCCCGATAGGGCCCGAGCAAACCCGACAGGGCCTGACGGAGCCTGACAGGGCCCGGGCAAACCCGACAGGGCACGCTGGAGCCCGACAGAGACAGCGCAAACCCGACAGGGCCCGACAAGGCCCGACAGGGCCCGAGCAAACCTGACACGTCCTGACAAAGCCTGACAGGGCCCGACGGAGCCCGCCAGGGCCCGAGCAAACCCGAAAGAGCCCGACGGAGCCTGACAGGGCTCAGTGGAGTCCGACAGGGCCCAAGGCAACCCGACAGGGCCCGACGGAGCGTGACAAGGCCCGAGAAAACCTGACAGGGCTCGACGGAGCCCGACAGGGCCCGAGCACACTCGACAGGGTCCGACGAAGCCTGACAGGGCTTCAGAAAACCCGACAGGGCCCAACGGAGCCTGACAGTGCCTGAGGAAACCAGACAGGGCCCGACAGAGCCCGACAGGGCCCGAGCAAACCCGACAGGGCCTGAGCAAACCCGACAGGGTTCGACAAAGCCTGACAGGGCTCGATGGAGCCCGACAGGGCCCAAGGAAACCCGACAGGGCCCGACGGAGCCCGACAGTGCCCAAGCAAACCTGACCGGGCCCGACGGAGCCCGACAGGGCACGAGCAAACCAGACAGGGCTTGACGGAGCCTGACAGGGCCCGAGCAAACCCGACAGGGCCCAACGGATCCCGACAGGGCCCAAGCAAACCTGACAGGGCCCGACGGAGCCCGACAGGGCACGAGCTAACTCGACAGAGCCTGACGTAGCCTGACAGGGCCCGAGCAAACCCGACAGGGCCCGAGCGAATCTGACAGGGCCCGACGGAGCCCGACAGGACGTGGGCAAACCCGACAGGGCCCGAGCAAACCCGACAGGGCCAGACAAGACCCGACAGGGCCTGAGCAAACCCGACAGGACCCGACAAAGCCTGACAGGGCTCGATGGAGCCCGACAAGGCCCAAGGAAACCCAACAGGGCCCGACGGAGCCCGATAGGGCCCGAGCAAAGCCGACAGGGCCTGACGGAGCCCGACAGGGCCCGAGCAAACCTGAAAGGGCCCGACGAAGCCTGACAGGGCTCGATGGAGCCCGACAGGGCCCGAGGAAACCCGACAGGGCCCGACGGAGCCCGATAGGGCCCGAGCAAACCCGACAGGGACCGATGGAGCCCGACAGGGCTCGAACAAACCCGACAGGGCCTGAGCAAATCCGACAGGGCCCGACGGAGCCCGACAGGGCCCGAGCAAACCCGAAAGGGCCCGACGAAGCCTGATAGGGTCCGATGGAGCCCGACAGGGCCCGAGGAAACCCGACAGGGCGCGACGGAGCCTGACAGGGCCCGAGCAAACCCGACAGGGTTCGACGGAGCCCGACAGGGCCCGAGCAAACCCGACAGGGTCCGACGAAGCCTGACAGGGCTTCAGAAAACCCGACAGGGCCCGAGCAAACCCGACAGGGCCCGACAGAGCCCGACAGGGCCCGAGGAAACCAGACAGGGCCCGACAGAGCCCGACAGGGCCCGAGCAAACCCGACAGGGCCCGAGCAAACCCGACAGGGCTCGACAAAGCCTGACAGGGCTCGATGGAGCCCGACAGGGCCCGAGGAAACCCGATAGGGCCCGACGGAGCCTGACAGAGCCCGAGCAAACCCGACAGGGCTCGACGGAGCCCGATAATGCCCGAGAAAACCCGACAGGGCCTGACGGAGCCCGACAGGGCCCGAGCAAACCCGAAAGGGCCCGACGAAGCCTGACAGGGCTCGATGGAGCCCGACAGGGCCCGAGGAAACCCGACAGGGCCCGACGGAGCCCGATAGGGCCCGAGCAAACCCGACAGGGCCCGATGGAGCCCGACAGGGCTCGAGCAAACCCGACAGGGTCCGAGCAAACCCGACAGGGCCCGAGCAAACCCGACAGGGCCCGACGGAGCCCGACAGAGCCCGAGGAAACCAGACAGGGCCCGACGGAGCCCGACAGGGCCCGAGCAAACCTGACAGGGCCCGACGGAGCCCGACAGGGCCCGAGCAAACCCGTAAGGGCCCGACGGAGCCTGACAGGGCTCGATGGAGCCCGACAGGGCCCGAGGAAACCCGACAGGGCCCCACGGAGCCTGATAGGGCCCGAGCAAACCCGACAGGGCCTGACGGAGCCTGACAGGGCCCGGGCAAACCCGACAGGGCACGCTGGAGCCCGACAGAGCCCGAGCAAACCCGACATGGCCCGACAAGGCCCGACAGGGCCCGAGCAAACCTGACAGGACCTGACAAAGCCTGACAGGGCCCGATGGAGCCCGCCAGGGCCCGAGCAAACCCGAAAGAGCCCGACGGAGCCTGACAGGGCTCAGTGGAGTCCGACAGGGCCCGAGGAAACCCGACAGGGCCCGACGGAGCCTGACAAGGCCCGAGAAAACCTGACAGGGCTCGACGGAGCCCGACAGGGCCCGAGCACACTCGACAGGGTCCGACGAAGCCTGACAGGGCTTCAGAAAACCCGACAGAGCCCGAGCAAACCGACAGGGCCCAACGGAGCCCGACAGGGCCCGAGGAAACCAGACAGGGCCCGACAGAGCCCGCCAGGGCCCAAGCAAACCCGAAAGAGCCCGACGGAGCCTGACAGGGCTCAGTGGAGTCCGACAGGGCCCGAGGAAACCCGACAGGGCCCGACGGAACCCAACAGGGCCTGAGCAAACCCGACAGGGCCCGAGCAAACCCGACAGGGCCCGACAAAGCATGACAAGGCCCAAGAAAACCTGACAGGGCTCGACGGAGCCCGACAGGGCCCGAGCACACTCGACAGGGTCCGACGAAGCCTGACAGGGCTTCAGAAAACCCGACAGGGCCCGAGCAAACCGACAGGGCCCAACGGAGCCCGACAGGGCCCGAGGAAACCAGACAGGGCCCGACAGAGCCCGACAGGGCCCGAGCAAACCCGACAGGGCCTGAGCAAACCTGACAGGGTTCGACAAAGCCTGACAGGGCTTGATGGAGCCCGACAGGGCCCAAGGAAACCCAACAGGGCCCGACAGAGCCCGACAGTGCCCAAGCAAACCTGACAGGGCCCGACGGAGCCCGACAGGGCACGAGCAAACCAGACAGGGCCTGACGGAGCCTGACAGGGCCCGAGCAAACCCGACAGGGCTCGACAAAGCCTGACAGGGCCCGAGCAAACCTGACAAAGCTCGACGGAGCCTGACAGGGCCCGAGGAAACCCGACAGGGCCCAAGCAAACCTGACAGGGCACGAAGGAGCCCGACAGGGCCCGAGCAAACCCGACAGGGCCCAACGGATCCCGACAGGGCCCGAGCAAACCTGACAGGGCCCGACGGAGCCCGACAGGACGCGGGCAAACCCGACAGGGCCCGAGCAAACCCGACAGAGCCTGACAAGGCCCGACGGGGCCTGAGCAAACCCGACAGGACCCGACAAAGCCTGACAGGGTCCGATGGAGACCGACAGGGCCCGAGCAAACCCGACGGAGCTCGATGGAGCCCGACAGGGCCCGAGGAAACCCGACAGGGCGCGACGGAGCCTGACAGGGCCCGAGCAAACCCGACAGGGCTCGACGGAGCCCGACAGGGACTGAGGAAAGCAGACAGGGCCCGACGGAGCCCGACAGGGCCCTAGCAAACCCGACAGGGCCTGAGCAAACCCGACAGGGCCCGACAGAGCCCGACAGGGCCTGAGGAAACCAGACAGGGCCCGACAGAGCCCGACAGGGCCCTAGCAAACCCGACAGGGCTTGACAAAGCCTGACAGGGCCCGAGTAAACCCGACAGGGCCCGAGGAAACCCGACAGGGCCCGACGGAGCCCGACAGGGCCCGAGCAAACCCGTAAGGGCCCGACGGAGCCTGACAGGGCTCGATGGAGCCCGACAGTGCCCGAGGAAACCCGACAGGGCCCGACGGAGCCCGATAGGGCCCGAGCAAACCCGACAGGGCCCGATGGAGCCCGACAGGGCTCGAGCAAACCCGACAGGGCCTGAGCAAATCCAACACGGCCCGACGGAGCCCGACAGGGCCCGAGCAAACCCGAAAGGGCCCGACGGAGCCAGACAGGGCTCGATGGAGCCCGACAGGGCCCGAGGAAACCCGACAGGGCCCCACGGAGCCCGATAGGGCCCGAGCAAACCCGAAAGGGCCTGATGGAGCCTGACAGGGACCGGGCAAACCCGACAGGGCACGCTGGAGCCCGACAGAGCCCGAGCAAACCCGACAGGGCCCGATAAGGCCCGACAGGGCCCGAGCAAACCTGACAGGACCTGACAAAGCCTGACAGGGCCCGACGGAGCCCGACAGGGCCTGAGCAAACCCGAAAGAGCCCGACGGAGCCCGACAGGGCTCGATAGAGTCCGACAAGGCCCGAGGAAACCCGACAGGGCTTGACGGAACCCGAGAGGGCCCGACGGAACCCGAGAGGGCCCGAGGGAATCCGACAGGGCCCGACGGAGCCTGACAGGGACCGAGCAAACCAGACAGGGCCCGACAGAGCCCGACAGGACCCGAGCAAACCCGACAGGGCCCGAGCAAACCCGACAGGGTTCGACAAAGCCTGACAGGGCTCAATGGAGCCCGACAAGGCCCGAGGAAACCCGACAGGGCCCGACGGAGCCTGACAGGGCCCGAGCAAACCCGACAGGGCTCGACGGAGCCTGACAGGGCCCGACCAAACCCGACAGGGCTCGACGGAGCCCGATAATGCCCGAGCAAACCCGACAGGGCTCGACGGAGCCTGACAGGGCCCGACCAAACCCGACAGGGCTCGACGGAGCCCGATAATGCCTGAGCAAACCCGACAGGGCTCGACGGAGCCTGACAGGGCCCGAGCAAACCCGACAGGGCCCGAGCAAACCTGACAGGGCTCGATGGAGCCCGACAAGGCCCGAGGAAACCCGACAGGGCCCGACGGAGCCTGACAGGGCCCGAGCAAACCCGACAGGGCTCGACGGAGCCTGACAGGGCCCGAGCAAACCCGACAGGGCCTGAGCAAACCTGACAGGGCCCAACGGAGCCCGACAGGGCACTAGCAAACCCGACAGGGCCTGACGGAGCCTGACAGGGCTTGAGCAAACCCGACAGGGCCCGAGCGAATCTGACAGGGCCCGACGGAGCCTGACAGGACGCGGGCAAACCCGACAGGTCCCGAGCAAACCCGACAGGGCCTGACAAGGCCCGACAGGGCCCAAGCAAACCTGACAGGGCCTGACGGAGCCCGACAGGGGTCGAGCAAACCCGATAGGGCCTGACGGAGCCTGACAGGGCCCGAGCAAACCCGACAGGGCTCGACGGAGCCCGATAGGGCCCGAGCAAACCCGACAGGGCCTGACGGAGCCCGACAGGGCCCGAGCAAACCCGAAAGGGCCCGACGAAGCCTGACAGGGCTCGATGGAGCCCGACAGGGCCCGAGGAAACCCGACAGGGCCCGACGGAGCCCGATAGGGCCCGAGCAAACCCGACAGGGCCCGATGGAGCCCGACAGGGCCCGAGCAAACCCGACAGAGCCTGACAAGGCCCGACGGGGCCTGAGCAAACCCGACAGGACCCGACAAAGCCTGACAGGGTCCGATGGAGACCGACAGGGCCCGAGCAAACCCGACAGGGCTCGATGGAGCCCGACAGGGCCCGAGGAAACCCGACAGGGCGCGACGGAGCCTGACAGGGCCCGAGGAAACCCGACAGGGCCCGACGGAGCCCGATAGGGCCCGAGCAAACCCGACAGGGACCGATGGAGCCCGACAGGGCTCGAACAAACCCGACAGGGCCTGAGCAAATCCGACAGGGCCCGAGCAAACCCGACAGGGACCGAGGAAACCAGACAGGGCCCGACAGAGCCCGACAGGGCCCGAGCAAACCTGACAGGGCCTGAGCAAACCCGACAGGGCCCGAGCAAACCCGACAGGGCCCGAGCAAACCCGACAGGGCCCAACGGATCCCGACAGGGCCCGAGCAAACCTGACAGGGCCCGACGGAGCCCGACAGGGCAGGAGCAAACTCGACAGAGCCTGACGGAGCCTGACAGGGCCCGAGCAAACCCGACAGGGCCCGAGCGAATCTGACTGGGCCGGACGGAGCCCGACAGGACGTGGGCAAACCCGACAGGGCCCGAGCAAACCCCACAGGACTTGACAGAGCCTGACAGGGCCCGAGCGAATCTGACAGGACCCGACGGAGCCCGACAGGACCCGGGCAAACCCGACAGGGCCCGAGCAAACGCGACAGGGCCTGACAAGGCCCGACAGGGCCTGAGCAAAACCGACAGGACCCGACAAAGCCTGACATGGTCCGATGGAGCCCGACAGGGCCCGAGCAAACCCGACAGGGCTCGATGGAGCCCGACAGGGCCCAAGGAAACCCAACAGGGCGCGACGGAGCCTGTCGGGTTTGCTGGGGCTCTGTCGGGCTCCATTGGGCCCTGTCGGGTTTGCTCGGGCCCTGTCGGGTTTGCTCGGGCCCTGTCGGATTTCCTCAGGCCCTGTCGGGTTTGCTCGGGCCCTGTCAGGTTCCGTCGGGCCCTGTCGGGTTTCCTCGGGCCCTGTCGGAATCTATCGAGCCCTGTCACGCTCCGTCGGGCTCTTTCGGGTTTGCTCAGGCCCTGTCGGGCTCCGTCGGGCCCTGTCAGGCTTTGTCAGGTCCAGTCAGGTTTGCTCGGGCCCTGTCGGGCCTTGTCGGGCCCTGTCGGGTTTGCTCGGGCTCTCTCAGGCTCCAGCATGCCCTGTCGGGTTTGCCCGGGCCCTGTCAGGCTCCGTCAGGCCCTGTCGGGTTTGCTCGGGCCCTATCGGGCTCTGTGGGGCCCTGTCGGGTTTCCTCGGGCCCTGTCGGACTCCATCGAGCCCTGTCAGGCTCCGTCGGGCCTTTTCGGGTTTGCTCGGGCCCTGTCGGGCTCCATCGGACCCTGTCAGGCTTTGTCAGGTCCAGTCAGGTTTGTTCGGGCCCTGTCGGGCCTTGTCGGGCCCTGTCGGGTTTGCTCGGGCTCTGTCGGGCTCCGTTGGGCCCTGTCGGGTTTGCTCGGGCCCTGTCGGGTTTGCTCGGGCCCTGTCAGGCTCCGTCAAGCCCTGTCGGGTTTGCTCGGGCCCTGTCGGGTTTGCTCGGGCCCTGTCTGGTTTCCTCAGGCCCTGTCGGGATTCGTCGGGCCCTGTCTGGTTTCCTCAGGCCCTGTCGGGCTCCGTCGGGCCCTTTCGGGTTTGCTCGGGCCCTGTCAGGCTCCGTCGCGCCCTGTCGGGTTTCCTCGGGCCCTGTCGGGCTCCATCGAGCCCTGTCGGGTTTGCTCAGGCCCTGTCGGGCCTTGTCAGGCCCTGTCGGGTTTCCTCGGGCCCTGTCGGGTTTTCCCGCGTCCTGTCGGGATCCGTCAGGCCCTGTCAGATTCGCTTGGGCCCTGTCGGGTTTGCTCGGGCCCTGTCAGGCTCCGTCAGGCCCTGTCGGGTTTGCTCGGGCCCTATCGGGCTTTGTGGGGCCCTGTCGGGTTTCCTCGGGCCCTGTCGGGCTCCATCGAGCCCTGTCAGGCTCCGTCGGGCCCTTTCGGGTTTGCTTGGGCCCTGTCGGGATCCGTTGGGCCCTGTTGGGTTTGCTCGGGCCCTGTAGGGCTCCTTCGTGCCCTGTCAGGTTTGCTCGGGCCCTGTCGGGTTTGCTCGGGCCCTGTCAGGCTCCGTCAAGCCCTGTCGGGTTTGCTCGGGCCCTGTCGGGTTTGCTAGGGCCCTGTCGGGCTCCTTCGGGCCCTGTCTGGATTCCTCAGGCCCTGTCGGGCTCCGTCGAGCCCTGTTGGGTTTGCTCAGGCCCTGTCGGGTTTGCTGAAGCCCTGTCAGGCTTCGACGGATCCTGTCGGGTTTGCTCGGGCCCTGTCAAGCTCCGTCGAGCCCTTTCGTGTTTGCTCGGGCCCTGTCAGGCTGCGTCGGGCCCTGTCGGATTTCCTCAGGCCCTGTCGGGTTTGCTCGGGCCCTGTCAGGTTCCGTCGGGCCCTGTCGGGTTTCCTCGGGCCCTGTCGGAATCTATCGAGCCCTGTCACGCTCCGTCGGGCTCTTTCGGGTTTGCTCAGGCCCTGTCGGGCTCCGTCGGGCCCTGTCAGGCTTTGTCAGGTCCAGTCAGGTTTGCTCGGGCCCTGTCGGGCCTTGTCGGGCCCTGTCGGGTTTGCTCGGGCTCTCTCAGGCTCCAGCATGCCCTGTCGGGTTTGCCCGGGCCCTGTCAGGCTCCGTCAGGCCCTGTCGGGTTTGCTCGGGCCCTATCGGGCTCCGTGGGGCCCTGTCGGGTTTCCTCGGGCCCTGTCGGGCTCCATCGAGCCCTGTCAGGCTCCGTCGGGCCTTTTCGGGTTTGCTCGGGCCCTGTCGGGCTCCATCGGACCCTGTCAGGCTTTGTCAGGTCCAGTCAGGTTTGTTCGGGCCCTGTCGGGCCTTGTCGGGCCCTGTCGGGTTTGCTCGGGCTCTGTCGGGCTCCGTTGGGCCCTGTCGGGTTTGCTCGGGCCCTGTCGGGTTTGCTCGGGCCCTGTCAGGCTCCGTCAAGCCCTGTCGGGTTTGCTCGGGCCCTGTCGGGTTTGCTAGGGCCCTGTCGGGATCCGTCGGGACCTGTCTGGTTTCCTCAGGCCCTGTCGGGCTCCGTCGGGCCCTGTCGGGTTTGCTCGGGCCCTGTCGGGTTTGATGAAGCCCTGTCAGGCTTCGACGGACCCTGTCGGGTTTGCTCGGGCCCTGTCGGGCTGCGTCGAGCCCTTTCAGGTTTGCTCGGGCCCTGTCAGGCTCCGTCGCGCCCTGTCGGGTTTCCTCGGGCCCTGTCGGGCTCCATCGAGCCCTGTCGGGTTTGCTCAGGCCCTGTCGGGCCTTGTCAGGCCCTGTCGGGTTTGCTCGGGCCCTGTCGGGTTTTCCCGCGTCCTGTCGGGCTCCGTCAGGCCCTGTCAGATTCGCTCGGGCCCTGTCGGGTTTGCTCGGGCCCTGTCAGGCTCCGTCAGGCCCTGTCGGGTTTGCTCGGGCCCTATCGGGCTCCGTGGGGCCCTGTCGGGTTTCCTCGGGCCCTGTCGGGCTCCATCGAGCCCTGTCAGGCTCCGTCGGGCCCTTTCGGGTTTGCTTGGGCCCTGTCGGGCTCCGTCGGGCCCTGTCAGGTTTGCTTGGGCCCTGTCGGGATCCGTTGGGCCCTGTTGGGTTTGCTCGGGCCCTGTAGGGCTCCTTCGTGCCCTGTCAGATTTCCTCGGGCCCTGTCGGGTTTGCTCGGGCCCTGTCAGGCTCCGTCAAGCCCTGTCGGGTTTGCTCGGGCCCTGTCGGGTTTGCTAGGGCCCTGTCGGGCTCCTTCGGGCCCTGTCTGGTTTCCTCAGGCCCTGTCGGGCTCCGTCGATCCCTGTTGGGTTTGCTCAGGCCCTGTCAGGTTTGCTGAAGCCCTGTCAGGCTTCGACGGATCCTGTCGGGTTTGCTCGGGCCCTGTCAAGCTCCGTCGAGTCCTTTCGGGTTTGCTCGGGCCCTGTCAGGCTCCGTCGGGCCCTGTCGGGTTTGCTCGGGCCCTGTCAGGTTCCGTCGGGCCCTGTCGGGTTTCCTCGGGCCCTGTCGGGTTTCCTCGGGCCCTGTCGGGTTTCCTCGGGCCCTGTCGGAATCTATCGAGCCCTGTCACGCTCCGTCGGGCTCTTTCGGGTTTGCTCAGGCCCTGTCGGGCTCCGTCGGGCACTGTCAGGCTTTGTCAGGTCCAGTCAGGTTTGCTCGGGCCCTGTCGGGCCTTGTCGGGCCCTGTCGGGTTTGCTCGGGCTCTCTCAGGCTCCAGCATGCCCTGTCGGGTTTGCCCGGGCCCTGTCAGGCTCCGTCAGGCCCTGTCGGGTTTGCTCGGGCCCTATCGGGCTCCGTGGGGCCTTTTCGGGTTTCCTCGGGCCCTGTCGGGCTCCATCGAGCCCTGTCAGGCTCCGTCGGGCCTTTTCGGGTTTGCTCGGGCCCTGTCGGGCTCCATCGGACCCTGTCAGGCTTTGTCAGGTCCAGTCAGGTTTGTTCGGGCCCTGTCGGGCCTTGTCGGGCCCTGTCGGGTTTGCTCGGGCTCTGTCGGGCTCCGTTGGGCCCTGTCGGGTTTGCTCGGGCCCTGTCGGGTTTGCTCGGGCCCTGTCAGGCTCCGTCAAGCCCTGTCGGGTTTGCTCGGGCCCTGTCGGGTTTGCTAGGGCCCTGTCGGGATCCGTCGGGCCCTGTCTGGTTTCCTCAGGCCCTGTCGGGCTCCGTCGGGCCCTGTCGGGTTTGCTCGGGCCCTGTCGGGTTTGATGAAGCCCTGTCAGGCTTCGACGGACCCTGTCGGGTTTGCTCGGGCCCTGTCGGGCTGCGTCGAGCCCTTTCGGGTTTGCTCGGGCCCTGTCAGGCTCCGTCAGGCCCTATCGGGTTTGCTTGGGCCCTGTCGGGCTCCGTCGGGCCCTGTCAGGTTTGCTTGGGCCCTGTCGGGATCCGTTGGGCCCTGTTGGGTTTGCTCGGGCCCTGTAGGGCTCCTTCGTGCCCTGTCAGGTTTGCTCGGGCCCTGTCGAGTTTGCTCGGGCCCTGTCAGGCTCCATCGAGTCCTGTCGGGTTTGCTCGGGCTCCGTCAGGCTCCGTCGGGCCCTGTCGGGTTTCCTTGGGCCCTGTCGGACTCCATCGAGCCTTGTCAGGCTTTGTCGAACCCTGTCGGGTTTGCTCGGGCCCTGTCGGGTTCTGTCAGGCCCTGTCTGGTTTCCTCGGGCCCTGTCGGGCTCCTTTGAGCCCTGTCAGGTTTGCTCGGGCCGTTTCGGGTTTGCTCGGGCCCTGTCAGGCTCCATCGCGCCCTGTCGGGTTTGCTCGGGCCCTGTCAGGCTCCGTCGAGCCCTGTCGGGTTTCCTCGGGCCCTGTCGGAATCTATCGAGCCTTGTCACGCTCCGTCGGGCTCTTTCGGGTTTGCTCAGGCCCTGTCGGGCTCCGTCGGGCACTGTCAGGCTTTGTCAGGTCCAGTCAGGTTTGCTCGGGCCCTGTCGGGCCTTGTTGGGCCCTGTCGGGTTTGCTCGGGCTCTCTCAGGCTCCAGCATGCCCTGTCGGGTTTGCCCGGGCCCTGTCAGGCTCCGTCAGGCCCTGTCGGGTTTGCTCGGGCCCTGTCGGGTTTGCTAGGGCCCTGTCGGGATCCGTCGGGCCCTGTCTGGTTTCCTCAGGCCCTGTCGGGCTCCGTCGGGCCCTGTCGGGTTTGCTCGGGCCCTGTCGGGTTTGATGAAGCCCTGTCAGGCTTCGACGGACCCTGTCGGGTTTGCTCGGGCCCTGTCGGGCTGCGTCGAGCCCTTTCGGGTTTGCTCGAGCCCTGTCAGGCTCCGTCGCGCCCTGTCGGGTTTCCTCGGGCCCTGTCGGGCTCCATCGAGCCCTGTCGGGTTTGCTCAGGCCCTGTCGGGCCTTGTCAGGCCCTGTCGGGTTTGCTCGGGCCCTGTCGGGTTTTCCCGCGTCCTGTCGGGCTCCGTCAGGCCCTGTCAGGTTCGCTCGGGCCCTGTCGGGTTTGCTCGGGCCCTGTCAGGCTCCGTCAGGCCCTGTCGGGTTTCCTCGGGCCCTGTCGGGCTCCATCGAGCCCTGTCAGGCTCCGTCGGGCCTTTTCGGGTTTGCTCGGGCCCTGTCGGGCTCCATCGGACCCTGTCAGGCTTTGTCAGGTCCTGTCAGGTTTGTTCGGGCCCTGTCGGGCCTTGTCGGGCCCTGTCGGGTTTGCTCGGGCCCTGTCGGGTTTGCTCGGGCCCTGTCAGGCTCCGTCAAGCCCTGTCGGGTTTGCTCGGGCCCTGTCGGGTTTGCTAGGGCCCTGTCGGGATCCGTCGGGCCCTGTCTGGTTTCCTCAGGCCCTGTCGGGCTCCGTCGGGCCCTGTTGGGTTTGCTCGGGCCCTGTCGGGTTTGATGAAGCCCTGTCAGGCTTCGAAGGACCCTGTCGGGTTTGCTCGGGCCCTGTCGGGCTGCCTCCAGCCCTTTCGGGTTTGCTCGGGCCCTGTCAGGCTCCGTCGCGCCCTGTCGGGTTTCCTCGGGCCCTGTCAGGCTCCATCGAGCCCTGTCGGGTTTGCTCAGGCCCTGTCGGGCCTTGTCAGGCCCTGTCGGGTTTGCTCGGGCCCTGTCGGGTTTTCCCGCGTCCTGTCGGGCTCCGTCAGGCCCTGTCAGATTCGCTCGGGCCCTGTCGGGTTTGCTCGGGCCCTGTCAGGCTCCGTCAGGCCCTGTCGGGTTTGCTCGGGCCCTATCGGGCTCCGTGGGGCCCTGTCGGGTTTCCTCGGGCCCTGTCGGGCTCCATCGAGCCCTGTCAGGCTCCGTCGGGCCCTTTCGGGTTTGCTTGGGCCCTGTCGGGCTCCGTCGGGCCCTGTCAGGTTTGCTTGGGCCCTGTCGGGATCCGTTGGGCCCTGTTGGGTTTGCTCGGGCCCTGTAGGGCTCCTTCGTGCCCTGTCAGGTTTGCTCGGGCCCTGTCGAGTTTGCTCGGGCCCTGTCAGGCTCCGTCGAGTCCTGTCGGGTTTCCTCGGGCCCCGTCAGGCTCCGTCGGGCCCTGTCGGGTTTCCTTGGGCCCTGTCGGACTCCATCGAGCCCTGTCAGGCTTTGTCGAACCCTGTCGAGTTTGCTCGGGCCATGTCGGGTTTGCTCGGGCCCTGTCGGGTTCTGTCGGGCCCTGTCTGGTTTCCTCGGGCCCTGTCGGGCTCCTTTGAGCCCTGTCAGGTTTGCTCGGGCCGTTTCGGGTTTGCTCGGGCCCTGTCAGGCTCCATCGCGCCCTGTCGGGTTTGCTCGGGCCCTGTCAGGCTCCGTCGGGCCCTGTCGGGTTTCCTCGGGCCCTGTCGGGCTCCATCGAGCCCTGTCAGGCTTTGTCGAACCCTGTCGGGCTCCGTCGGGCCCTGTACGGTTTGCTCGGGCCCTGTCAGGTTTGCTGAAGCCTTGTCAGGCTTCATCGGACCCTGTCAAGTGTGCTCATACCCTGACGGGCTCCGTCGAGCCCTGTCAGGTTTGCTCGGGCCCTGTCAGGCTCCGTCAGGCTCTGTCGGATTTCCTCTGGCCCTGTCGGGTTTGCTCGGGCTCTGTCGGGTTTGCTAGGGCCCTGTCGGGCTCCGTCGGGCCCTGTCTGGTTTCCTCAGGCCCTGTCGGGATCCGTTGGGCCCTGTCGGGTTTGCTCGGGCCCTGTCAGGCTCAGTCGCGCCCTGTCGGGTTTCCTCGGGCCCTGTCGGGCTCCATCGAGCCCTGTCGGGTTTGCTCGGGCCCTGTCGGGCTCCATCGGACCTTGTCAGGCTTTGTCGGGTCCTGTCGGGTTTGCTCAGGCCCTGTCGGGCCTTGTCAGGCCCTGTCGGGTTTGCTCGGACCCTGTCGGGTTTGCCCGCCTCTTGTCGGGCTCCGTCGGGCCCTGTCAGATTCGCTCGGGCCCTGTCGCGTTTGCTCGTGTCCTGTCAGGCTCCGTCGGGCCCTGTCAGGTTTGCTTGCGCCCTGTCGGGATCCGTTGGGCCCTGTCAGGTTTGCTCGGGCCCTGTCGGGCTCCTTCGTGCCCTGTCAGGTTTGCTCGGGCCCTGTCGGGTTTGCTCGGGCCCTGTCAGGCTCCGTCGAGCCCTGTCGGGTTTGCTCGGGCCCTGTCAGGCTCCGTCGGGCCCTGTCGGGTTTCCTTGGGCCCTGTCAGGCTCCATCGAGCCCTGTCAAGCTTTGTCGAACCCTTTCAGGTTTGCTCGGGCCATGTCGGGTTTGCTCGGGCCCTGTCAGGCTCTGTCGGGCCCTGTCTGGTTTCCTCGGGCCCTGTCGGGCTCCTTCGAGCCCTGTCAGGTTTGCTCGGGCCGTGTCGGGTTTGCTCGGGCCCTGTCAGGCTCGCTCGAGCCCTGGCGGGTTTGCTCGGGCCCTGTCGGGCCATGTCGGGCCCTGTCGGGTTTGCTCGGGCTCTGTCGGGCTCTAGCATGCCCTGTCGGGTTTGCCCGGGCCCTGTCAGGCTCCGTCAGGCCCTGTCGGGTTTGCTCGGGCCCTATCGGGCTCCGTGGGGCCCTGTCGGGTTTCCTCGGGCCCTGTCGGGCTCCATCGAGCCCTGTCAGGCTCCGTCGGGCCCTTTCGGGTTTGATCGGGCCCTGTCGGGCTCCGTCAGGCCCTGTCGGACTTGCTCAGGCCCTGTCGGGTTTGCTCGAGCCCTGTCGGGCTCCGTCGGGCCCTGTCGGGTTTGCTCGGGCCCTATCGGGCTCCGTCGGGCTCTGTTGGGTTTCCTCGGGCCCTGTCAGGCTCCATCGAGCCCTGTCAGGCTTCGTCGGGCCCTTTCGGGTTTGCTCGGGCCCTGTCGGGCTCCGTCAGGCCCTGTCGGGTTTGCTCGGGCCCTATCGGGCTCCGTCGGGCCCTGTCGGGTTTCCTCGGGCTCTGTCGGTCTCCATCGAGCCCTGTCAGGCTCCGTCGGGCCCTGTCGGGTTTGCTCGGGCCCTGTCGGGTTTGCTCAGGCACTGTCGGGTTTGCTCAGGCCCTGTCGGGTTTGCTCAGGCCCTGTCGGGTTTGCTTGGGCCCTGTCGGGCTCCGTCGGGCCCTGTCGGGTTTCCTCGGGCCCTGTCGGGCTCCATCGAGCCCTGTCAGGCTCCGTCGGGCCCTTTCGGGTTTGCTCGGGCCCTGTCGGGCTCCGTCGAGCCATGTCGGGTTTCCTCGGGCCCTGTCGGGTTCCATCGAGCCCTGTCAGGCTCCGTCGGGCCTTTTTGGGTTTGCTCGGGCCCTGTCGGGCTCCGTCGGGCCCTGTCAGGCTTTGTCAGGTCCTGTCAGGTTTGTTCTGGCCCTGTCAGGCCTTGTCGGGCCCTGTCGGGTTTGCTCGGGCTCTGTCGGGCTCCGTTGGGCCCTGTCGGGTTTGCTCGGGCACTGTCGGGTTTGCTCAGGCCCTGTCAGGCTCCGTCGACCCCTGTCAGGTTTGCTCGGGCCCTGTCGGGCTCCGTCGGGCCCTGTCCGGTTTGCTCGGGCCCTGTCGGATTTGCTTGGGCCATGTCGGGCTCCGTCGAGCCATGTCAGGTTTGCTCGGGGCCTGTCGGGCTCCATCGAACCCTGTCAGGCTTTGTCGGGTCCTGTCGGGTTTGCTCAGGCCCTGTCAGGCTCCATCGACCCCTGTCAGGTTTGCTCGGGCCCTGTCGGGTTTGCTCAGGCCCTGTCAGGCGCCGTCGACCCCTGTCAGGTTTGCTCGGGCCCTGTCGGGTTTGCTCAGGCCCTGTCAGGCTCCGTCGAGCCCTGGCGGGTTTGCTCGGGCCCTGTCAGGCTCCGTCAGGCCCTGTCGGGTTTGCTAGGGCCCTGTCGGGTTTGCTAGGGCACTGTTGGGCTCCGTCGGGCCCTGTCTGGTTTCCTCGGGCCCTGTCGGGCTCCGTCGGACCCTGTCGGGTTTGCTCAGGCCCTGTCGGGTTTGCTGAAGCCCTGTTGGGCTTCGTCGGACCCTGTCGGGTTTGCTCGGGCCCTGTCGGGCTCCGTCGAGCCCTGTCGGGTTTGCTCGGGCCCTGTCAGGCTCCGTCGCGCCCTGTCGGGTTTCCTCGGGCCCTGTCGGGCTCCATCAAGCCCTGTCGGGTGTCCTCGGGCCCTGTCGGGTTTGCTCGGGCCCTGTCAGGCTCCATCGGACCCTGTCAGGCTTTGTTGGGTTCTGTCAGGTTTGCTCGGGCCCTGTCGGGTTTGCCCGCGTCCTGTCGGGCTTTGTCAAGCCCAGTCAGATTCGTTCGGACCCTGTCGGGTTTGCTCGGGCCCTGTCAGGCTCCGTCAGGCCCTGTCGGATTTGCTCGGGCCCTGTCGGGCTCCGTCGCGCCCTGTCGGGTTTGCTCGGGCTCTGTCGGGCTCCAGCGTGCCCTGTCGGGTTTGCCCGGGCCCTGTCGGGCTCCATCGAGCCCTGTCAGGCTTCGTCGGGCCCTTGCGGGTTTGCTCGGGCCCTGTCGGGCTCCGTCAGGCCCTGTCGGGTTCGCTCGGGCCCTATCGGTCTCCGTCGGGCCCTGTCGGGTTTCCTCGGGCCCTGCCGGGCTCCATGGAGCCCTGCCAGGCACCGTCGGGCCCTTTCGGGTTTGCTTGGGCCCTGTCGGGCTCCGTCGGGCCCTGTCGGGTTTCCTCGGGCCCTGTCGGGTTTGCTCGGGCCCTGTCGGGCTCCAGCGTGCCCTGTCGGGTTTGCCCGGGCCCTGTCGGGCTCCATCGAGCCCTGTCAGGCTTCGTCGGTCCCTTGCGGGTTTGCTCGGGCCCTGTCGGGCTTCGTCAGGCCCTGTCGGGTTCGCTCGGGCCCTATCGGGCTCCGTCGGGCCCTGTCGGGTTTCCTCGGGCCCTGTCGGGCTCCATCGAGCCCTGTCAGGCTCCGTCGGGCCCTTTCGGGTTTGCTCGGGCCCTGTCGGGCTCCGTCGGGCCCTGTCGGGTTTGCTCGGGCCCTGTCGGGTTTGCTCGGGCCCTGTCAGGCTTTGTCAAGCCCTGTCGGGTTTGCTAGGGCCCTGTCGGGCTCCGTCGGGCCCTGTCTGGTTTCCTCAGGCCCTGTCGGGCTCCGTCGAGCCCTGTCGGGTTTGCTCAGGCCCTGTCGGGTTTGCTCGTGCCCTGTCGGGCTCCGTCGGGCCCTGTCTGGTTTCCTCAGGCCCTGTCGGGCTCCGTCGAGCCCTGTCGGGTTTGCTCGGGCCCTGTCGGGCTTTGTCGGGTCCTGTCGGGTTTCCTCGGGCCCTGTCGGGCTCCATCGGACCCTGTCAGGCTTTGTCGGGTCCTGTCAGGTTTGCTCAGGCCCTGTCGGGCCTTGTCAGGCCCTGTCGGGTTTGCTCAGGCCCTGTCGGGCTCCGTCGGGCCCTGTCAGATTCGCTCGGGCCCTGTCGGGTTTGCTCGGGCCCTGTCAGGCTCCGTCAGGCCCTGTCGGGTTTGCTCGGGCCCTGTCAGGCTCCCCTTGTCCTCAGGACTCATTCTCACATCCTGGGCACCCCCCATTGTCCCCAGGGTGCAACTTGTGGGGGTCAGGATTTGGGGTACAGGGTTTGGGGGTGCAGGGTTTAGTGGTGTAGGGTTTGGGGGTGCAGGTCTTGGGGAGGCAGAATTGGGGGTTCAGGTTTTTAGAGTTCAGGGATTTGGGGGTGCAGATTTTGGGTGTTCAGGACCTGGGGGTGCAGGATTTGGGGATGTAGGTTTGGGGTGCAGGGCTTAGGGTTTCAGTACCTTGGGTTGAAGAGGTTTGGGGGGAAGGGTTGTGTACGGCAGGATTTGGGGGTGCAGGGCTTTGGGCTGAATGTTTGGGGGTGCAGGGTTCGCATGTTTAGGAACTGGGGGTGCAGAATTTGGGTTTGCAGGTTTGGGGAATTTTGCGGTAAAGGATTTGGGGTGCAGGGTTGGGGGACGCAGGATCTGAGGGTGCAGCGTTTGGGGTGCAGAGTTAGGGGCTGCAGGATCTGGGGTGCAGGGTTTGGGGGGCACTGTTTTGGGGGGAAGGATTTGCGAGATGCAGGGTTTAAGGGTTTAGAATTGGAGGTGTCGAATTTTGGGGTGCAGGAGGTGTGGGGTTTGGGGTTGCAGGATTTCGGGGAGAATGGTTTGGGGGTGCAAGACTTGAGGGTGCAGGGTTTGGGGGTTTGGGACATGGGGCTGGAGGATTTGGGGGTGCAGGATTTGGGGTGCAGTGTGTGGGGGTGCAAGATCTTGGGGTGTACGAGCGTTGGGTGTGGGATTTGAAGGACAATGATTTGGGGGTGCAGGGATTGGGGGTGTAGGGTTTTGGGGTTGCTGCGTTTGGAGATTCGGGATGTGGAGGTCAAGGATTTAGGGGTACAAGGGCTGGTTGCAGGATTTGGGGTGCAGGGTTTGGTTGCAGGATTTGGGGTGCAGGGTTTGAAGTGCAGGGCTAAAGGGGGCAGGATTTGGAGGTGCAAGATTTGGTGGTCTGGGGTACTGGGCTGCAGGGTTTTGGGGTGCGGGATTTGGGGGTGCAGGTTCCATGTCTTTAGGAACTGGGCGGGGAGGGTTTCTTGGTGCGGACTTTTGAGTGCAAGTTTGAGGGGCCTTGATTTTGGGGTGCATGGTTTGGGGGGCAGGATTCCGGGTGTAAGGTTTTGAGGTGCAGGACTTGGGGGCGCAGGTTTCACACGTTAAGGAACTGGGGCTGCAGAGGTTGGGGGTGCAGCGTTGTGGGCTGCAGGGTTGAAGGGTGCAGGATTTAGGGGTACAGGTTTTGGGGGTGCAGGAGCTGGGGGTGCAGGCTGTAGGGATCAGAATATGGGGGTGCAGGGTTCTGGGGTGCAGGATCTGGGTGAGCAGGCTGTTGGGGTACAGAACCTTGTAGTTCAGCGTTTACAGGCAGGATTTGGGGGTGCAGGGCTTTGGGGTGAGGGGTCTGGGGTGAGGGGTTCAGGTGTTCAGCACCTAGGGGTGCAGGACTTGAGGGCTGGAGGATTTGGGGGTGCAGGGATTTTGGGGTGCAGGGATTTCAGGGTGCAACTTGTGGGGTGCAGGGTTTTGGGGGGGAGGATTGGGGGAGCAGGGTTTTGGGGTGCAAGGTTCAGTGGTGCAGGGTTCTGGGGGTGCAGGGTTTAGCGCCAGAATTGGGGGTGCAGGGTTTGGGATTGCAGGGTGTTGGGGGAAGGATCTGGGGGTACAAGATGTGAGGTAGCAGGGTTTTGGGGTGCAACTTGTGGGGGCAGGATTTGGGGTACAGGAGGTGGGGGGTGCAGGGTTTGGGGTGTAGGATTTAGTGGAGCAGGGACTGGGGGTGCAGGTCTTGGGGAGGCAGAATTGGGGGTGCAGATTTTGGCTGTTCAGGACCTGGGGGTGCAGGATTTGGGGATGTAGGTTTCGGGGGGTAGATTTTGGGGTGCTGGGTTCGGCACATGGGTCTGGAGGATTTGGGGGTGCAGGGTTAAGGGGTTTAGGATTTTGGGGTGCACAGATTAGGGTGCACGTTCTGGGCATGTATGATTTGAGAGTGCAGGGCTTTGGGGTACAGGATTTGGGGTGCAGGGTTTTGGGGTCAGGATCTGGGGGTGCAGGGTGTTGGGGAGAAGGATTTGGGGGTGCAGCATTTTGAAGTGCAGGGTTTGGAGGAGGGAGGTTTTGGGGGTGAAAGATTTGGTGGTTCAGGTTTTGGGGGTGCAGTGTTAAGAGGGTGGAGGATTAGGGGTGCAGGATTTGGGGGTGCACTGTTTGGGGGTGCAGGGTTTAGAAGTCAGGTCTCAGAGTGCAGCGTTTGGGGTGCAGGGGCTTGGGGGGAAATTTAAGGTTGCAGAGTGTGGGGTGCACAGGACTGGGGCACAGGATTTGGGGGTGCGGGGTTTCAGGGTTCAGGATTTGGAGGTGTGGAGTTTTGGGGTGCAGGGGATGGGGGTGAAGGATTTGAGGCTGCAGGGTGGTGGGGGGAGGATTTGGGGGTGAGAGATTTGGGGTGCAGGATGTTGGGGTGCAGAGTTTTGGGAGGCAAGGATCTGGGGCTGCAGGATTTGGGGGTTCAGTGTTTAGGGCAGCACAACCTCGGGGTGCAGGGGTTTGCAGTGAAAGGTTTGGTAGGCAGGATTTGGGGTGCAGGATTCTGGGGTGCTGGGTTTGGGGTACAGGATTTGGTGTTGCAGGGATGGGGTTGAAGGGCTTGGGTTTCCAGGCCTTTGAGGTGCAGGATTTGGAGGTGCAAGGTTTGGGAGGGAATTCTTTGGGGTGCAGGGTTTAGGGTTCCAGGAGGTGGGGGAAGGACCTTGGGGTGTAGGGTTTGGGGGGGCAGGGTTTTGGGGGAAGGATTTAGGGGTGCAGGGTTTTGAAGTGCAGCGTTTCAGGGGGGCATGATTTTGGGGGTTTGGGGCACTCACCGCCGGGTCCTGGCGCAGCAGCTCCTGAGCCCCGCCCACAGCCCCTCCCAGCGCAGCCATTGGCTGCGGGCCAGCGCCAGCCCCGCCCATGCCTGGGGGTCACCAGAGGTCAGCGGGGTCACCCTGAGCCCCCAATGTCCCATTGACCCCATTGATCCCAATGTCCCCATTGACTCCCATTGATCCCCAATGTCCCCAATACCCTCAATGTTCCATTGACCCCCAATTTCCCCCCAATTTCGCATTGACCCCAATGTCCCATTCACCCCATTGACCCCAATGTCCCATTGACCCCCATTGCCCCCCAATGTCCCATTCACCCCATTGGCCCCAATGTTCCCCCATTGACCCCCATGTCCCCATTGATCCCAATGTCCCCCCATTGACCCCAATGTCCCCCCATTGACCCCCATTGCCCCCAATGTCCCATTCACCCCATTGGCCCCAATGTCCCCATTGACCCCAATGTCCCATTCATCCCATTGACCCCAATGTCCCCATTGCCCCCAATGTCCCCCATTCACCCCAATGTCCCCCCCATTGACCCCAATGTCCCATTGACCCCAATATCCCCATTGACCCCAATGTCCCATTGACCCCAATGTCCCCCCATTGACCCCATTACCCCAATATCCCCATTCACCCCAATGTCCCATTGACCCCAATGTCCCCCCATTGTCCCCATTGACCCCAATGTCCCCCCATTGTCCCCAATGTCCCATTGACCCCAATGTCCTATTCACCCCATTGACCCCAATGTCCCCCCATTGTCCCCATTGACCCCAATGTCCCATTCACCCCATTGACCCCAATGTCCCCCCATTGTCCCCAATGTCCCATTGACCCCAATATCCCATTCACCCCATTGACCCCAATGTCCCCCCATTGTCCCCATTGACCCCAATGCCCCCACTGACCCCAATTTTCCCCCAACATCCCCAATGTCCCCATTGTCCCAAATGTCCCCATTACCCCCATTGACCCCAATGTCCCATTGACCCCATTACCCCAATATCCCCATTCACCCCAATGTCACATTGACCCCAATGTCCCCCCATTGTCCCCATTGACCCCAATGTCCCATTCACCCCAATGTCCCATTCACCCCATTGACCCCAATGTCCCCACCACCCCCATTGTCCCCAATGTCCCATTGACCCCAATGTCCCATTCACCCCATTGCCCCCATTGGTCCCCATTGCCCCCCATTGGCCCCAATGTCCCATTCACCCCATTGTCCCCATTGACCCCAATGCCCCCATTGACCCCAATTTTCCCCAACATCCCCAATGTCCCCATTGTCCCAAATGTCCCCATTACCCCCATTGACCCCAATGTCCCATTGACCCCCATTGGCCCCATTGATCCCCATTGCCCCTCATTGACCCCATTGACCCCAATGTCCCCATCACCCCAATATCCCCATTCACCCCAATGTCCTCCCATTGTCCTCATTGACCTCAATGTCCCATTCACCCCATTGGCCCCAATGTCCCATTGACCCCATTGGCCCCCATTGTCCCATTCACCCCATTGGCCCCAATGTCCCCCCATTGACCCCAATATCCCCAATACCCCAATATCGCCATTTACCCCAATGTCCCCCCATTGCCCCCAATGTCCCCCCATTGTCCCCAATGTCCCATTGACCCCCATTGATCTCCATTCACCCCCAATGTCCCATTGACCTCAATGTCCTATTGAGCCCATTGACCCCAATGTCCCCATCACCCCCATTGACCCCAATGTCCCCCCATTGACCCCAATGTCCCATTCACCCCATTGGCCCCAATGTCCCCACTGACCCCAATGTCCCATTCACCCCATTGACCCCAATGTCCCCACCACCCCCATTGACCCCAATGTCCCATTCACCCCACTGACCCCATTGATCCCCATTACCCCCAATGTCCCATTCACCCCATTGACCCCAATATCTCCCCATTGTCCCCACTGACCCCAATGTCCCATTCACCCCATTGCCCCCAATGTCCCATTGACCCCAATGTCCCATTCACCCCATTGACCCCAGTGTCCCCCCATTGTCCCCATTCACCCCCATGTCCCATTCCCCCCAATGTCCCATTCACCCCCATGTCCCATTCACCCCATTGACCCCAATGTCCCATTGACCCCAATGTCCCATTGACCCCAATGTCCCATTCACCCCATTGACCCCAATGTCCCATTGACCCCATTGATCCCCATTACCCCCAATGTCCCATTCACCCCACTGACCCCAATGTCCCCACCACCCCCATTGTCCCCATTGTCCCCAATGCCCCCTTACCTGTCTCACCTCCCTCTCCAGCTCCGCTCCCACCCCCCCAATCCCCCTCAGCGGGGCCAGCCCGGGGTGCAGCTGCTGCAACGGCTCCTCCTCTGCATTCATTAACAATTAACACCCTCAGCAGCGCTAATTAACACCCCCCCCACCCCCCCATATCCCCGCTGCCCCCTAATTACCCCCTAATTCGCGCTAATCACCCCTAATTCCCCCTCATTACTCACCCAGCAGCCCCTCGATGTCCGCAACCGCCATCTTGCCCCGCCGGGAGGGCCACAAACCACCTCAAAATTGACCCAAAATAGCGCTTTTTCAACCCAAAACCCTCCCGCTGAGGCTCCCCGAGCTGTGTCCCCAAAGCCCCCGCTGTTGTCACCTCGGGAAAAGCGCGAAAAAAGCGGCCCCGGGGGTCCCCGCGCTTCGCTTCGCGCTCTGAGGGAAAGCGCGGGAAAACGAGCGGAGACGGAAAGAGCCGAGCGGAGCCGAATGGGCCCGAGCGGAGCCGAATGGGCCCGAGCGGAGCCGAACGGCGCACGAGCGGAGCCGAACGGCGCCCGAGCGGAGCCGAACGGCGCCCGAGCGGAGCCGAACGGCGCCCGAGCGGAGCCGAGCGGCGCCCGAGCGGAGCCGAGCGGCGCCCGAGTCCCGGCCGGGGCCGAACGCACCCGAAGGGACCCGAAGTCTTCCCGAAGGGGTCCGAGTGGAGCCGAACGCACCCGAACGCACCCGAAGGGGCCGAACGCACCCGAAGGGACCCGAAGTCTTCCCGAAGGGGTCCGAGTGGAGCTGAACGCACCCGAAGGGACCCGAACCCACCCGAAGGGGCCCGAGTGGAGTCGAACAAACCCGAAGGGACCCGAACCCACCCGAAGGGACCCGAACGCACCCGAAGGGACCCAAACGCACCCGAAGGGGTCCGAGTGGAGCCGAACGCACCCGAAGGGACCCGAACGCACCCGAAGGGACCCGAAGTCTCCCCGAAGGGGCCCGAACCCACCCGAAGGGGCCCGAAGTCTCCCCGAAGGGACCCGAAGTCTCCCCGAAGGGACCCGAACCCACCCGAAAGTGCCCCAAAAGGCACCAAACTCCCAAATCCCCCCCTTTTTACCCCAAAACCCGTGTTCCGCTCCCCCCCCGGCCCCTCCTCTTCCTCCCCCCGCCCCCTTTCTTCCCCTTTTCCCGCCTCACGATCGTTTCCCGCCGCGGCGGTGGCTGCGAGCGAGGCCACGCCCCCTTCCTCAGGCGGCGGCCAATGGGAAGCGGGGGGGGGGGTGCGTGGCCACGCCCACTGTGCGTGGCGTGCGCGGAGGCGGCTCCGAGAGGAGCCGAAGATACACGAAGGGAGCCGAAGGGACCCGAGGGGACCCGAAGGGACCCGAACGCACCCGAAGGGACCCGAACGCACCCGAAGGGACCCGAGTGGGGCCCGAACGCACCCGAGGGGACCCGAAGGCACCCGAAGGCACCCGAAGGGACCCGAACGCACCCGAAGGGACCCGAACGCACCCGAAGGGACCCGAGTGGGACCCGAACACACCCGAAGGGACCCGAAGGGACCCGAGTGGGGCCCGCACTCACCCGAAGGGACCCGAAGGGACCCGAACACACTTAGGGGGCTCCATGAGTCACTTATGGGTCACTATGGGGCACTCCTGGGTCCCTAAGGGGGAAATTATGGGGGTCTATGGGGAGTTCAGGAGGGACCCAGGAGTACCCCAAGGGACCCAGGAGTGCCCCAAAGGACCCAGGAGTTCAGGAGGGACCCAGGAGTGCCCCAAAGGACCCAGGAGTACCCAAATGTGTTGTGTTTTGTTTTTTCTCTCTTGTTTATGTCCTCTTTTACCTGAAATGGGACAATGGGGGCAATGGGGGGCAATGGGGTCAATGGGGGGCAATGGGGTCAGTGGGGGGCAATGGGGTCAGTGGGGGGCAATGGGGGACAATGGGGGACAATGGGGGCAGTGGGTACAATGGGGGCAATGGGGGGCAATGGGGGCAATGGGGGGCAATGGGGGGCAATGGGGGCAGTGGGGGGCAATGGGGGGCAATGGGGTCAATGGGAGTCAATGCGGTCAATGGGTCAATGGGGTCAATGGGGGCAATGGGAGTCAATGGGGGGCAATGGGGATCAATGGGTCAACGGGGTCAATGGGGGTCAATGGGTCAATGGGGGCAATGGGGGCAATGGGGATCAATGGGGGGCAATGGGGGGCAATGGGGATCAATGGTGATCAATGGGGGGCAATGGGGGTCAATGGGGGGTCAATGAACTCAATGACTCAATGACTCAATGGGGGTCAATGGGGATCAATGGGTCAATGGGGTCAGTGGGGTCAATGGGTCAATGGGAATCAATGGGGTCAATGGGGGTCAATGGGGTCAATGGGGTCAATGGGGATCAATGGGGTCAATGGGTCAATGGGGTCAATGGGGATCAATGGGTCAATGGGGGTCAATCGGTCAATGGGGATCAATGGGGGTCAATGGGGTCAGTCAATGGGGTCAATGGGGTCAATGGGAGTCAATGGGGTCAATGGGTCCCAGGGTCGCATTCCCGCTGTCCCTGTCCCCGCTGTCCCAGGGCTCAGTGCTCACTCCTCATTGGTTCCTGGCCTTTTGCATTCATTAATATTCGGTTAATTATTCGTTAAGGTTTTCTTGCCATAGTTGAGCCCAGCAGGAACCCCCGGGGTCCTAAAACCCTCCCTCTCTATGGGTCCCTATGGGGCTCTATGGGTCCCTATGGAGCTCTATGGGTCCCTATGGGTCCCTATGGAGCTCTCTAGGTCCCTATGGGGTTCCATGGGGCTCTGTGGTTTCCTATGGGCCTCTATGGGGCTCTATGGGTCCCTATGGGTCCCTATGGGTCCTTATGGGTCTTAATGGGTCTCTATGGGGCTCCTTGGGTCTCTATGGGTCCCTATGGGTCTCTATGGGTCTCTATGGGTCTCTACGGGTCCCTATGGGTCTCTATGGGTCTCTACAGGCTCTATGGGTCCCTATGGGGCTCCTTGATGCTCTATGGGTCTCTATGGAACCCCCAGGGTCCTAAAACCCTCCCTCTCTATGGGTCCCTTTGGGTCTCTATGGGTCCCTATGGGTCTCTATGGGGTTCCATGGGGCTCTGTGGCTCCCTATGGGCCTCTATGGTCTCTATGGGTCCCTATGGGGTCCTACGGAGCTCTATGGGTCCCTATGGGTCTCTACAGGCTCTACGGTCCCTATGGGTCTCTATGGTGTTTTGTGACACCATGGGGACCCCGCCTTGTCCCCAGAGCCCATTGTGACATCCTGGGGACCCCCTTTGTCCCCAGGGCCCATTGGACGTCCCATGACTCCCCCTTGTCCCCAGGGCCCATTGTGACATCCAGAGGACCCCGCTTTCTCCCCTGGGCGCATTGTGACTTCCTAGGACCCCCCATTGTCCCCAGGGATCATTGGGACACCGTGGGGACCCCCTTTGTCCCCAGGGCCCATTGTGATATTCGGGGGACCCCCTTGTCCCCAGGGCCCATTGTGACATCCCAGGACCCCCCATTGTCCCCAGAGCCCATTGTGACATCCTAGGGACCCCCTTTGTCCCCAGGGCCCATTTTCCCACCATGGGGACCCCCTTTGTTACTGGGTCCCATTGTGACATTCCAGGACCTTACTTTGTCCCCAGGGCCCATTGTGACACCATCGGGACCCCCATTTGTCCCCAGGGCCCATTGTGACATTCAGAGGACCCCTCTTTGTCCCCAGGGCCCATTGTGAATTCCCAGGGCACCATGTTGTCCCCAGGGCCCATTGTGACATCCTGGGGACCCCCTTTGTCCCTGTCGAGGGTTAAGATTCCTAACCCCAACTCCTAACCCAGACCATAACGCTAATCCTAATCCTAAACCTAAGCCTAATTCCTAACCCTAAACCCAATCCTAACCCAATCCCTTAACCCTAACCCAATCTCTTAACCCTTATCCCAATCCCTTAACCCTAACCCAAACTCCTAACTCTAAGCCTAAGCCCAACCCAGACGCCTAAGCCCAACCCAGACGCCTAAGCCCAACCCAGACGCCTAAGCCCAACCCAGACGCCTAAGCCAAACTCCTAACACTAAGCCTAACCCTAACGGAAACTCCTAACCCTAACCCAAACTCCTAGCCTTAAGACTAACCCTAAATCCTAACTCAAACTCCTAACCCTAAGTCTAAGCCTAAACCAAACTCCTAAGCTTAAGACTAAGCCTAACCCAAACTCCTAAGCCTAACCCTAACCCAAACTCCAAAACCTAAGCCTAACCCTAACCCAAACCCAAACTCAGTGGCCACTAAGCAGGCCTGGAGCTGTCAGGAGAAAGGACTCCCTGGAGCTCACCCAGCTCTAAACTCAGCCCCAACCTGCTGCTGCCTCGGCAGCCGGCACTGCGAGCGGCGCAGAGATGGAGCAGTTGGCAAAGAGCTTTGCAAGGCAGAGCCCTCTGGGGCACAGCACTGAGCTGGACCCACTTCCCCTCTGCGTGACCGAGCGTCAGCCAAGAAAGCAGCAAGCTAAATTTCACAGGAACGGAAAATTAACATGGAAACGCTCATTTGTTCCCAGGTCGTACCTGTGGGATTGCCCCGAGGCTCACGGACACACTCAGGTGAAGCAGTCAAGGAGCCGCTGCCTACAGGGACGGCTGGAATCGAGCAGAAAGGAAAAGCGTTTCCATTTCACGTTGTGAAATGACCTGCAGCGCCTGGACGGGGGTCAGGCAACAACACGGGACCCAGACGCATGCTGAAATTGCCAAAGCTGCAGAGGGGCTGCAGACCCCTTGTCTGGGACCTGGCAGCTTCCAAACTACTGTGTCCAGGCCACATGCAACACCCCTCAAGGACCAGATGGACCAACACGGGGCCTCTCAGGGCCTTCTGACCAGGAGACCTCTCACACACACAAAAGGAAACCCACACTAACGTGGGAGCATGGAGCACCAGGGCAAAAAATGATCATCCATGTTTCTCCTAAATCAGAGCCTGCTGGCTACTGCAAGGCTCAACTATTGCAAGAAAACGTTCACAAATAATAAACCAAATACTAACAAACGCAAAAGGCCAGTAACCAATGAACACTGAACACTGGGCACTGGAGACAGTGGGGGGTCCTGGGATGTCACAATGGGCCCTGGGGACAAAGTAAGGTCCTCGGCTGTCACAATGAGCCCTGAGGACAAGGGGGGTCCCCAGAATTTCACAATGAGCACTGGGGACAAAGTGGGGTCCTGGGATGTCAAAATGGGCCCTGGGGACAAAGGGGGTCCCTTAATTGTCACAATGGGCCCTGGGGACAAGGGGGGTCCCCACGGTGTCACAATGGGCCCTGGGGACAAAGTGGGGTCCTGGAATGTCACAATGGGCCCAGAGGACAAAGGGGGTCCCCATGGTGCCACAATGGGCCCTGGGGACAAAGGGGGTCCTGAGACGTCACAATGGGCCCTGGGGAAAAGGCGGGGTCCCCACGGTGTCACAATGGGCCCTGGGGACAATGGGGGGTCCTGGGATGTCACAATGGGCCCCAGTGACAAAGGGGGTCCCCATGGTGCAACAACGAGCTCTGGGGATAAAGGGGGTCTCCAGGATGTCACAATGGGCCCTGGGGACAAAGGAAGTCCCCAGAATGCCACAATGGGTCCTGGAAAGAAGTGGGGTCCCCACGGTGTCACAATGGGCCTTGGGGACAAAGGGGGGTCCCCAGGATGTCACAATGGGCCCCGGGGACAAAGGGGTCCCCAGGATGTCACAATGGGTACTGGGGACAAAGGCGGGGTCCCCATGGTGTCACAATGGACCCAAGTGACAGGACGAGTCCCCACGGTACCACTATGGGCCCTGGAGACCAGGGGGTTCCCCGGATTTCACAATGGGCCCTGGGGAAAAGGGGGGGTCCCCAGGATGTCACAATGGGCACTGGGGACAAAGGGGGGTCCCCACGGTGCCATGATGGGCCCTGGCGACAAGGGGGTCCCCAGGATGTCACAATGGGCCCATGGGACAAAGGGGGTACCCATGGTGTCACAATGGGCCCTGGGGACAACTTGGGGTCCTGGGATGTCACAATGGGCCCCGGTGACAAAGGGGGTCCCCGTGGTGCCACAATGTGCCCCTGGGACAAAGGGGGTCCCCAGAATGTCATAATGGGCACTGGGGACAACGGGGGTCCCCAGGATGTCACAAGTGGCCCTGGGGATAAAGGGGGTCCCCATGGTGCCACAATGGGTCGTGTGGACAAGGGGGTCCCCAGGATGTTCACAACGGGCCCTGAGGACAAAGGGGGTCCCCACGGTGTCACAATGGTCCCTGGGGACAACTTGGGGTCCTGGGATGTCACAATGGGCCCTGGGGACAAAGGCGGTCCCCAGGATGTCACAATAAGCCCTGGGGACAAGGGGGGTCCCCAGGATGTCACAATGGGCACTGGGGACAAAGGGGGTACCCACGGTGTCACTATAGGCCCTGGGGACAACGGGGGGTCCCCACGGTGCCACGATGGGCCCTGGGGACAAGGGGGTCCCCAGGATGTTCACAATGGGCCCTGGAGACAATGGGGTGTCCCCAGGATGTCACAATGGGCCCTGGGGACAAAGAGGGTCCCCAGGATGTCACAATCGGCCCTGGGCACAAAGGGGGGTGCACATGGTGTCAAAATGGGCCCTGGGGACAAAGGGCGTCCCCAGGATGTCACAGTGGGCCCTGGGGACAAAGTGGTCCCCATGGTATCAGAATGGGCCCTGGGGACAAAGAGGGGTGCCCTGAATGTCACAATGGGCCCTGAGGACAAAGGGGGGTCCCCAGGATGTCGCAATGGGCCTTGGGGACAATGGGGGGTCCTAGGATGTCACAATGGGCCCGAGTGACAAATGGGGTCTCCATGGTGTCACAATGGGCCCTGAAGACAAAGGGGGTCCCCTGAATGTCACAATGGGCCCTGGAGACAATTGGGGGTTTTGGGATGTCACGATGGGCTCTGACAACAAGGGGAGGTGCCCATGGTGTCACAATGGGTCCTCAGTGACAAGGGGGGTCCCTATAGTGTCACAATGGGCTCTGCAGACAATGGGGGGTCCTGGGATGTCACAATGGGCACCAGTGACAAAGGGGGTCCTCATGGTGCCACAATGGGCCCTGGGGAGTAAGTGGGGTCCTGGGATGTCACAATGGGTCCTGGGGACAAAGGGTGATCCTTTGATGTCACAAGGGGCCCTGGAGGCAAGGGGGTCCCCAGGATGTTACAATGGGCCCTGGGCACAAAGGGGGGTCCCCATAGTGTCACAATGGGTCCCCAGTGACAAGGGGGTCCCCACGGTGCCACGATGGGCCCTGGGGACAAGAGGGGGTCCCCATGGTGTCACAATGGACCCTGGGGTCAAAGGGGGTTCCCAGGACATCACAATGGGCTCTGGGGACAATGGGGATCCTGGGACATCACAATGAGCCCTGGGGACAAGGGGGGGGTCCTGGGACGTCACAATGGGTCCTGGGGACAAAGCGGTTCCCCAGGATGTCACAATGGGCCCCAGGGACAAAGCAGGGTCCTGGGACGTCACAATGGGCCCTGGAGACAAAGGGATTCCCCAGGATGTCACAATGGGCCCTGGGGACAAAGGGGGTCCCCACAGTGTCACAATGGTCCCTGGGGACAAAGGAGATCCCCACAGTGTCACAATGGGCCCAGGGGACAATGGGGGGTCCTGGGACGTTATAATGGGCCCTCGGGAAAAAGGGGGTCCACATGGTGCCACAATGGGCCCTGGGGACAACGGGGGTCCCAGGATGCCACAATGGACACTGGGGACAAGGGGGTCCCCAGGATGTCACAATGGGCCCTGGGGACAACGGTGGCTCCTGGGATGTCACAATGGGCCCTGGGGACAAAGTGGGGTCCTAAGATGTCACAATGGGCACTGGGGACAAAGGGGGTCCCCATGGTGCCACAATGGGCCTTGGGGACAATGGGGTCTCCCCAGGATGTCACAATGGGCCTTGGGGACAAAGGGGTGTCCCCTGAATGTGCATAATGGGCCTGGGGACAAAGGGTGGTCGCCGGGATGTCTCAGTGGGCCCTGGGGACAATGGGGGGTCCTGGGATGTCACAATGGGCCCCAGTGACAAATGGGGTCTCCACGGTGTCACAATGGGCCCTGGGGATAAAGGGGGGTCTCCAGGATGTCACAATGGGCCCAAGTGATGAGTCCCCACAGTGCCACTATGGGCCCTGGAGACAAGGGGGGTCCCCAGGATGTCACGATGGGGCCTGGGGACAACGAGGGGTCCTGGGACGTCACAATGAGCCCTGGGGAAAAAGGGTGGTCCCCATGATGTCACAATGGGCACTGGAGACAGTGGGGGGTCCTGGGATGTCACAATGGGCCCTGGGGACAAAGTAAGGTCCTCGGCTGTCACAATGAGCCCTGAGGACAAGGGGGGTCCCCAGAATTTCACAATGAGCACTGGGGACAAAGTGGGGTCCTGGGATGTCAAAATGGGCCCTGGGGACAAAGGGGGTCCCTTAATTGTCACAATGGGCCCTGGGGACAAGGGGGGTCCCCACGGTGTCACAATGGGCCCTGGGGACAAAGTGGGGTCCTGGAATGTCACAATGGGCCCAGAGGACAAAGGGGGTCCCCATGGTGCCACAGTGGGCCCTGGGGACAAAGGGGGTCCTGAGACGTCACAATGGGCCCTGGGGAAAAGGCGGGGTCCCCACGGTGTCACAATGGGCCCTGGGGACAATGGGGGGTCCTGGGATGTCACAATGGGCCCCAGTGACAAAGGGGGTCCCCATGGTGCGACAACGAGCTCTGGGGATAAAGGGGGTCTCCAGGATGTCACAATGGGCCCTGGGGACAAAGGAAGTCCCCAGAATGCCACAATGGGTCCTGGAAAGAAGTGGGGTCCCCACGGTGTCACAATGGGCCTTGGGGACAAAGGGGGGTCCCCAGGATGTCACAATGGGCCCCGGGGACAAAGGGGTCCCCAGGATGTCACAATGGGTACTGGGGACAAAGGCGGGGTCCCCATGGTGTCACAATGGACCCAAGTGACAGGACGAGTCCCCACGGTACCACTATGGGCCCTGGAGACCAGGGGGTTCCCCGGATTTCACAATGGGCCCTGGGGACAAGGGGGGTCCCCAGGATGTCACAATGGGCACTGGGGACAACGAGGGGTCCTGGGACGTCACAATGAGCCCTGGGGAGAAAGGGGGGTCCCCACCCTGTCAGAAGGGACCCTGGGGACAAGGTGGGGTCCTGGGATGTCACAATGGGCCCTGGGGACAAAGGGGGTGTCCATGGTGCCACAATGGGCCCTGGGGACTAGGGGGGGGGGGGGGGTCCCCTCGGTGCCACGATGGGCCCTGGGGACAAGGGGGTCCCCAGGATGTCACAATGGGCCCTGAGGACAAATTGGGGTTCTGGGATGTCACAATGGGCCCTGGGGACAAAGGGGGTCCCCAGAATGTCACAATGGGCCCTGGGGACATTTGGGGTCCCCAGAATGTCACAATGGGCCCTGGGGACAATGGGGGATCCTGAGACGTCACAATGGGCCCTGGGGACAAAGTGGGTCCCCATGGTGTCACAACACCCTGGGGACAATGCAGGGTCCCCAGGATGTCACAATGGCCCCTGGGGACATTAGGGGTCCCCACAGTTTCACGATCTTAACCCTTGACACCCCCCAACTACTGGGTCCTTAGGGTTACTCCCGGGTCCCTCCTGAACTGAATCCCCGCCCGAACTCCTGGGTCTGATAGAGGGCACGAACATTTTAAGGGTTAACAAAACATAATTGGGTGCCCACTAACGAGCCAACACTTTAGGGCTGAGCCACACGAGCCCTTAGTTCAGAGCTTTAGGTGAACTCATGGTAAGGAAACCAGAACCCAGCAGTGCCAGGATCAGGAGTTTTACGGCACCAGCTGTGAACTCGAGGGGACGAGAGAACCGAGATTTACAGCAAAAAGGGGGTGCCAGGCTGGGTTCAACCGACCTGGAGCTTGGGTCCCAGTCCATTCAACACAAGGAGCCAAACCTGAGGAAGCTGAAGGAGCCTTCATCCAAAGACCCCTCCTCCAGAGCACCAGGTGGCGCCGCGCAGGCGAACAGGGGGCGTCCAGGCGGAGACTACGGCAGTGATGAGCGGGAAAGGTTCTGGATGTGTGCGGGCGCTCCGGGGTCGTTGGGACACGAGCTCCTCGCTGTATTTAAACGCAGCTCCTGCCGCTCGGAGCGGCGCACGAGGGGTGGAACCATCGCTCCCCTTGCGCCCGACGGCGAAACGAACGCAGCTGCTCTGGAGCCCTGCGGGGTGTGGAGGTTCATGGCTCCGGAGGCTGTAAAGTTGTTTCTGCGCCTCCGTTCCCCTCATGGCCCCCCCATTCCCTTCACACCGACCCTCAATCCACCCCCCACCCGACCCCCAGCTCCCCCCAAACCCCGACCCCCAGCTCCCCCCCACCGACCCCCAAATGCCCCCCCGACCCCCAATTCCTCCCCAGACTGACCCCCAATGCCCCCTCACACCGACCCCCAAGGCCGCCCCCGCACACCAACCCCCCAGTTCCCCCCTCAAACACCGACCCCCAATCCCCCCCCGGACCCTAATTCCCCCTCGCACTGACCCCCAACGCCCCCCACACCAACCCCTAATGCCCCTCACATCGACCCCCAAATCCTCCCCAGACTGACCCCTCAAATCCTCCCCAGACCAACCCCCAACTTCCCCCCCACACCGACCCCCAATTCCCCCTCACACCGACCCCCAATGTCCCCCCCCCCACACCAGACCCCAATTCCCCCCCACACCGACCCCCAATTCCCCCCACACTGATCCCCAATGCCCCCCCCCACACCGACCCCCAATTCCTCCCCAGACTGACCCCCAATGCCCCCTCACACCGACCCCCAAGGCCCCCCCTGCACTGACCCCCCCACACCGACCCCCCAATTCCCCCCTCAAACACCGACCCCCAGTGCCCCCCCACTGGACCCTAATTCCCCCTCGCACCGACCCCCAATGCCCCCCCACACACTGACCCCCAGTTCCTGCCCCCCACACCAACCCCTAATGCCCCTCACATCGACCCCCAAATCCTCCCCACACTGACCCCTCAAATCCTCCCCAGACCAACCCCCAACTTCCCCCACACCGACCCCCAATTCCCCCTCACACCGACCCCCCAAGCCCCCCCCACCGATCCTCAATTCCTCCCCACACCGACCCCCAATGTCCTGCTCACACCGACCCTCAGTTCCTCCCCCACACCGCCCCCCAATTCCCCCCTCACACCGACCCCAAATCCCCACCCCCACACTGCCCCCCAAATCCCCCCCTCACACCGACCCCCAATGCCCCTGACGCCGACCCCAATTCCTCCCCCCACACCGACCCCCAATGCCCCTCACGCCGACCCCCAGTTCCCCTCACAACCTCCACCAAAACGGCGGCGCCTCCCTCTCCTCCCTCCCGCCTTTTCCCGCCACACACTCCCGGACGTGACGCCGGCGAGGGGGCGTGGCCGGCGGCGAGGGGGCGTGGCCGCGGCGCCGGCGGGCGGGAAGCGCCGGGGCGGGAAACGCCGGGTGAGGAGATCGCGTCCCCTCGGGTCCCTCGTGTCTCTTCATGTCCCATCGCGTCCCTCGGGTCCCTCGTGTCCCTTCATGTCCCATCGTGTCCCCTCATGTCCCATCGTGTCCCCTCGCGTCCCTCGGGTCCCTTCATCGTCCCCTCGTGTCCCTCGGGTCCCCTCGTGTCCCCTCATCTCCTCAGCACCCCCGCTGGAGCCCGCCCGTCCCTCCCCTCCAGGAGAGACCCCGGGGCTGGGGCAGATCCGCCATCAATCCCCCCACAGACTTTTTCCCTCTTTCCTCCCCCTCTTCCCTCTTTTGCCCCCTTTTCCCCCTTTATCCCTCTTTCCCCCCTTTTTCCCTTTCCCCCCCTTTTTCCCTCTTTTTCCTCTTTCCCCCCCTTTCTCCTCTTTCCCCTCTTGCCCCCCTTTTCTCTCTTCCCCCTTTATCCCTCTTCCCCTCTTTTTCCCTCTTTCCCCTCTTTTCCCCCCTTTTTCCTCTTTCCCCTCTTTCCCTTTTTCCCTCTTTCCCCTCTTTTCCCCCCTTTATCCCTCTTTCCCCTCTTTTTCCCTTCCCCCCTTTCACCCCCTTTTCCGTCTTTTCCCCCTTTTCCCTCTTTCCCCCCTTTTTCCATATTTTTCCTCTTTCCCCCTTTATCCCTGTTTCCCCCTTTTTCCCTCTTTCCCCCTTTTTTCCTTCTTCCCCTCTTTCCCCCCTTTTCCCTCTTTTTCCTCTTTCCCCCCTTTTCCCCCCTCTTCCCCTCTTCCCCCCTTTTCCCTCTTTCCTCCCCTTTTCCCTCTTCCCCTCTTCCCCCCCTTTTCCCTCTTTTTCCTCTTCTCCCCCTTTCCCCCCCTTTTCCCTCTTTTTCCTCTTCCCCCCTTTCCCCCCCTTTTTCCCTCTTCCCCCTTTTCCCCCTTTTTTCCTTCTTTCCCTCCTTTTCCCTCTTCCCCTCTTTCCCCCCTTTCCCCCTCTTTTTCCTCTTTCCCCCTTTCCCCCCTCTTCCCCTTTTCCCCCCTTTTTCCCTCTTTCCCCCCTTTCCCCCTCTTCCCCTCTTTCCTCCCTTTTCCCCCCTTTTCCCTCTTTCTCCCTTTTCCCTTTTCCCCCCTTTTCCCTCTTCCCCCGTTTCCCTCTCCCGTTTTCCCGTCCCTCCTCCCATTCCCGTGCAGCCCAACCCCTTCCCCCCTTTTCCCCAGAGCAGTTTTCATACAGATCCCCCCTTTCCCCCCAGCCCCGAACCCCCGGGGGTTTCTCAGCATCAGCAGCCACTTCACTCCCCCCCAATTTAACTCTTTGTGTCCCTTTTCCAGGCTCTTTGGGAGCCCGGGTGTCCTGGGGCCGCTCTGGTTTTTGCTCCGGGGTGTTTGGAGCCCGGTGACCATGGACCTGTTTCCCTTGGGCGACGAGCTGCGTGGCTTTGCCCAGAGCCCCGGGCTGCTCTGCGGGGAAGCGCTGGACCTGAGCCTGGAGCCCAGTCTGAGCCTGGAGCCCAGTCAGAGCCTGGAGCCCAACCTGAGCCTGGAGCCCGACCTGAGCCTGGAGCCCGACCTGGAGCCCAACCTGACCCTGGAGCCCGACCTGGAGCCCAACGTGAGCCTGGAGCCTGACCTGGAGCCCAACCTGAGCCTGGAGCCTGACCTGGAGCCCAACCTGAGCCTGGAGCCTGACCTGGAGCCCAACCTGAGCCTGGAGCCTGACCTGGAGCCCGACCTGAGCCTGGAGCCTGACCTGGAGCCCAACCTGAGCCTGGAGCCCGACCTGAGCCTGGAGCCCGACCTGGAGCCCAACCTGACCCTGGAGCCCGACCTGGAGCCCAACGTGAGCCTGGAGCCTGACCTGGAGCCCAACCTGAGCCTGGAGCCTGACCTGGAGCCCAACCTGAGCCTGGAGCCTGACCTGGAGCCCGACCTGAGCCTGGAGCCTGACCTGGAGCCCAACCTGAGCCTTGAGCTCAGTATTTACTAATGATCAGTATTTACTAATGATGGTCAGTATTATTAATGATGATCAGTATTTATTAATGGTGATCAGTAATTATTAATAACGGTCAGTATTTATTAATGACGATCAGTATTTATTAATGATGGTCAGTATTTATTAAGGACAATCAGCATTTATTAATGATGGTCAGTATTTATTAATGACGATCAGTATTTATTAATGATGGTCAGTATTTATTAAGGACAATCAGCATTTATTAATGATGGTCAGTATTTATTAATGATGATCAGCATTATTAATAAGGATCAATATTTATTAATGGTGATCAGTAATTATTAATAACGGTCACTATTTGTTAATGACGATCAGTATTTATTAATGATGGTCAGTATTTATTAAGGACAATCAGCATTTATTAATGATGGTCAGTATTTATTCATGACAATCAGCATTATTAATAAGGATTGATATTTATTAATGGTGATCAGCATTTATTAATAACGATCAGTATTTATTAGTGATGGTCAGTATTTATTAATGGCGATCAGTATGTATTAATGGTGGTCAGTATTTATTAGTAACGATCAGTATTTATTAATGACAATCAGTATTTATTAATGACGGTCAGTATTTATTAATAACGATTGGTATTTATTAATGATGATCAGTATTTATTAATGATGGCAAGTATTTATTAATGATGATCAGCATTATGAATAAGGATCAATATTTATTAATGGTGATCAGCATTTATTAATAACGATCAGTATTTATTAATGATGGCCAGTATTTATTAATGGCTGGAAGGACCATTCAGCCAGCCAGCCACAGTCCAGGAGGTTCCTCCAGCGCATTGATGATAACTTCCTCATGCAGATGGTGGAGGAGCCGACCAGGAGAGGTGCACTGCTGGATCTCATCCTCACTAACAAAGAGGGTCTGGTCGAAGCAGTAAAGGTCGAGGGCTGCCTGGGTTGCAGTGACCACGAGATGGTGGAGTTCAGCATCTCGTGTGGCAGGAACAGAATAGCAAGTAGAATTGCAACCCTGGACTTTGGCAGGGCTAATTTCGGCCTTTCCAAGCAATTGCTGGGGGAAATCCCATGGGCAAGACTGCTTGAAGGAAAAGGGGCCCAAGAGAGCTGGATTGCATTCAGAGATTGCTTCTTCCATGCTCAGGATCAGAGCATCCCCACACGCAGGAAGTCGAGGAAGGGAGCCAGGAGGCCTGCGTGGTTGAATAGGGGTCTGTTGGGTATGCTCAAGCAGAAGAGGCGAGTTTACAGGTCATGGAAGCAGGGGCTGGCCACTTGGGAGGAATATAAGGCTGCTGTTAGAGGATGCAGGAGGGCAGCTAGGGTAGCCAAGGCCTCCTTAGAATTACAGCTGGCGAGAGGGGTCAAGGACAGCAAGAAGAACTTTTTCAAATACATAGCAGATAAAACTAATACCAGAGGCAATGTAGGCCCACTGATGAATGAGGTGGGTGCCCTGGTGGCAGAAGACACAGAGAAGGCAGAATTGCTGAATGCCGCCTTTGTCTCTGTCTACTCCGCTGGAGGCTGTCCTGGGGAACCCTGTACCCCTGAGACCCCGGATGAAGCCAGGTTAATGGAGGAGTTTGCTTTAGTCGATGAGGACTGGGTTAGGGAACAATTAAATAGTCTGGACGTCCATAAATCCATGGGCCCAGATGGGATGCATCCGCGGGTGCTGAGGGAGCTGGCTGAAGTCATTGCTGGACCGCTCTCCATCATTTTTGCCAAGTCTTGGGAAACGGGAGAGGTGCCCGAGGATTGGAGGAAAGCAAATGTCACTGCAGGCTTCAAAAAGGGCAAGAAGGAGGACCCGGGTAATTATAGACCGGTCAGCCTCACCTCCATCCCTGGGAAAGTAATGGAACAGCTTATCCTTGGTGTCATCTCAAGGCACATCAGGGATAAGAGGGTCATTAGGGGCAGTCAGCACGGCTTTACCAAGGGGAAGTCATGCTTGACCAACCTCATAGCCTTTAATGAGAATGTACCAAGGTGGATGGATGATGGCAGAGCGGTGGATGTGGTCTACCTTGACTTCAGTAAAGCCTTTGACACAGTCTCCCACAGCATCCTCACAGCTAAATTGAGGAGGTGTGGTCTGGACAATAGAGTAGTGAGGTGGGTTGCAAACTGGCTTAAAGAGAGAAGCCAGAGAGTGGCGGTCAATGGTGCGGAGTCCAGTTGGAGGCCAGTATCTAGCGGAGTGCCTCAGGGGTCAGTACTGGGGCCAATATTATTCAATATATTCATTAACGATTTAGATGAGGGAATTGAGTGTACTATCAGCAAGTTTGCTGATGACACCAAGCTGGGAGGAGTGGCTGACACTGGAAGCTGTGCTGCCATCCAGAGACCTGGACAGGCTGGAGAGTTGGGCGGGGGATAACCTGATGGAATTTAACAAGGGAAAGTGTAGAGTCCTGCACCTGGGCAGGAACAACCCCAGGTTCCAGTATAGGTTGGGGAATGACCTATTAGAGAGCAGTGTAGGGGAAAGGGACCTGGGGGTCCTGGTGGACAACAGGATGACCATGAGCCAGCACTGGGCCCTTGTGGCCAGGAAGGCCAATGGTACCTGGGGTGTATTAGAGGAGGGGTGGTCAGTAGGTCAGAGAGGTCCTCCATCCTCTCTACTCCACCCTGGTTAGACCACACCTGGAATATTGTGTCCAGTTGTGGTCCCTCAGTTCCAGAAGGACAGGGAACTGCTGGAGAGAGTCCAGCGTAGGGCAACAAAGATGCTGAAGGGAGTGGAGCACCTCCCTTATGAAGAAAGGCTGAGGGAGCTGGGGCTCTTTAGTTTGGAGAAGAGGAGACTGAGGGGTGACCTTATTAATGTTTATAAATATATAAAGGGTGAGTGCCACGAGGATGGAGCCGGGCTCTTCTCAGTGGCAAACAATGATAGGACAAGGGGCAATGGGATCAAGCTGGAACACAAGAGGTTCCACTTAAATTTGAGAAAGAACTTCTTCCCAGTGAGGGTGACAGAGCACTGGAACAGGCTGCCCAGGGAGGTTGTGGAGTCTCCTTCCCTGCAGACATTCAAACCCGCCTGGACATGTTCCTGTGCGACCTCTCCTAGGCGTTCCTGCTCCAGCAGGGGGATTGGACTGGATGATCTTTTGAGGTCCCTTCCAATCCCAAACATACTGTGATACTGTGATACTGTGAATTCCGTGGCAGGTTCACTCTATCGTTCACTGAATGGGGGAAATACGCCAAGCCCAGTGCTGCTGACCTTCTCTGCAGGTGCCTGTACCCGTTCACGGAGCACACGGTCAGGATTCTTCTCTCCCTGATAACCGTTCGCCCTGCAGTCCCTGTTTAAAGCTCCAGTGGCAAACTTCTCTGATTCCACGTGGGCTTTGCTGTGTTGAGCTGTAGACGTTGTTTATTGTCCATAGCCTTGCAGGTGCTGTTTTGCCTGGACGCAAATTCCTTTCTTCTCGGCGAAGTGCAATACGGGCCTTGTCTTGTAAGTGATCAGTGTAGTTTGGAGTTGCTTTTGGTAGATATGAGCAGAACTTCGCAGCCTAAAATTTTAGCAAATCCAGCTTACCAAGTAACAAAAGCAAAGAGTATATTAAAAATCATACCAGCTTATGTCCTAAAAGAATTGATTATATTTAGTGTGCATCTACTTAAGGTAAATGATTAATATTAAACTTATCTCTGAGTAGCAAAACCATTGCCACACAGCTCACTTATTTAGCAGGGAGAGCTCACAGTGGGCTCATCCAGGCTGTCGTATTTATGGAGTGAAGTGATAGGCTCGCAGTCACGTTGCGCACAGTAAGAAAAGTGTGTCTGAGACTCATGCGCTCACAAATTACCAGCGTTCATCTGCTCTTCTGCTTCCCCGTGGGTCTCCTGGCAGGAGTTCTTGGCCTGGTTACGGCTCAGCCCCTTCC